>NW_026057578.1:60607829-60742705 GCF_023721935.1 Panthera uncia | reverse complement strand
CTAGAACCGATCTTTGAACGGTTCTAGTGCGGACACTTTCAGATTTTTCAGTATTCAGGAGGGCAGGGCCTGTCTTATTCACTCATATCCAGCGCTGGGCTGAAACACAGTAATTCAACACGTGTTTGGGAAATGAATGAATGGTTCCAGGTTCTGGTGTGTGTGGGCCCGTGGGGGTGTCTGGGCGTTCCACACAAAGTCTCTGAAAAGTCAGAGGAGGATTGGGGATCCTCCGATCTGAGCCCAGCCGGCGGGGGCTCCTCTCCAAGTTTATTCTGGCGTAAAGAGGCTCTGCACTATGACACTGATGCCCCTCAATGCGTCCTCTCTCCCACTATCTCTGGGCCCAGTGGACTGAGTTCAAGAAGGCAAGCCGAGACCCTGACGTGCCCTCCATCTTTTTCTGAACCCGCAGGGTCTGGCGAGGCACAGGGGCGGCGGCGGCGATGCCGGACCCCGCGGCGCACCTGCCCTTCTTCTATGGCAGCATCTCGCGCGCCGAGGCGGAGGAGCACCTGAAGCTGGCGGGCATGGCCGACGGGCTCTTTCTGCTGCGCCAGTGCCTGCGCTCGCTGGGCGGCTACGTGCTCTCGCTCGTGCACGATGTGCGTTTCCACCACTTCCCCATCGAGCGCCAGCTCAACGGCACTTACGCCATAGCTGGCGGTAAGGCGCACTGCGGCCCCGCCGAGCTCTGCGAGTTCTACTCGCGCGATCCCGACGGGCTGCCCTGCAACCTGCGCAAGCCGTGCAACCGGCCGTCCGGGCTCGAGCCGCAGCCCGGGGTCTTCGATTGCCTGCGCGACGCCATGGTGCGCGACTACGTGCGCCAGACGTGGAAGCTGGAGGTGAGAGCGCGGGCCCGAGGGGGCGGGGCCGGGGAGAACAGGCCCTTGAGGGCGAGAGAGCCTTGGGGACTGGGGAGAGCGAATGCATTCTTCAGCCTGCGCTTTGCTGTGCTTCGTCAGATTTGGAAGCTGGAGGGGTGGATGCGGTCCTGGTTGGGGGCAGGACCTAAGAGGTGGCCTCGTAGGGAGGGCGCCGAGTGACGCCTTGGTGCAAGCCTATGCCAGACAGCTATTGAAGGTTGCCCTGGGCCTGGGCTGGGGGCGGGCCAGGACCATAGGGGAGCTGCCAGCGCGGGCCGGGCTGTGGTCTTCAACAGCCTGCAATACCCGACAACCAGTGTCAGATCTTCCAGCTGAAGATGAGCTTGGACTGCCTGTAAGGCGGGGTCTGGGGCGTGGCCCTAGATGGGCGGGAGGTTGGAGAAGGACCGTGGAGATGGCGGGGGCGGGGGCAGGGGCGGGGGTAGGAGGGGGGTGTCTGGAGAGGGGGGCTGTCCTCAACAAAATGAAGGACTCACTCTAGGTGGGTCTAGGGTGAAGGGTCTCATAGGGACAGAGGAAATTAGGAAGGTCCAGAGGAGGGAAGAGGGTTCCTGTGGTCACGCCCGTGGTGACAGTTATCAGTCTCCTGGCTCCTCCATCCTCCCTTCCCTAGGGTGAGGCCCTGGAGCAGGCCATCATCAGCCAGGCTCCCCAGGTGGAGAAGCTCATTGCCACAACAGCTCACGAGAGGATGCCCTGGTACCACAGCAGCCTGACTCGAGAGGAGGCGGAGCGCAAACTCTATTCGGGCTCGCAGACCGACGGCAAGTTCCTGTATGTGGGGCTTGAGGCCTGGGACTTTACGGCGGTGAGGCTGGGGCTTGTTGGCCAGAATCCTGGAGGCTGGGGCAGACCTCAGTGTGCAGTGTGCAGGGAGGGGTGCGCCTGTGCTAACACGTGCAAGTGGCTAGTGTGTTTCTGAGTGTGTGGTAGGGACATTATATGAGAAAGGATCTGTAGTGGTTAGGACTCCAGAGCTGGACTGTCTGGGTGGGAATCCAGGCTCTGCTATTTATCAGCTCAGGTCGCTGGGCAAGTAGCTGAACTTCTGCCTGCTTCAATTTCCTCGCCTTCATTCAGCAAATATTTACTGAACATCTACTATGTGCCAGGCATGTTTCAGGCACTGAGGACATAGCAGTGAACAAAACGGACACAAATCCCTGTCCTTGTGGAGCAGGAAGACACAAAACAAATCCAGGGAACCCAGGCTGTGCTACCTGCCAGCTGCTGTCCCCACCCTAGCTCAGCTTTGACCTCTTTCATATCTTAAGCTTCCATGGAAGATGTTTGACAACGAATTCCTCTGCCCCAAGGAAAAGTCTGCAAACTTTCTGCAGAGTTTATGACAATTAATTGGTCTACTGAGGTTAGAGGAGTCTCAGGAGAGCCTAGGCCAAGGGCTTTGACCAGCTATGGGTGCCTTGGATATCAAACTCGAAGTCACAGAGGCAGGTAGGGTCAACATGAGCCATGGGACACTGAGGCTGAGGGAACAAGGATCAGGTACAATATAGAGACTGAACTGGCACTGAGGTTCAGAACCAGGTAGAGCAGTGACAGTATCAAGGACAGTGACTTAACACTGGGCAATGTCAGGAGACCAGAAGCAGGTACTTTGAGCCAGGCTATTGGAAAATTAGGCAAGGCATGCTTTGGACAGAAGCTATTGTAGATTGCTTTTGTGGTTCCTGCAGTCAATAACTGCTTTCTCAATATGGGGATAGTTAGGGTCTGAAGGTCAAAGCTACAGGGGATAGTTAGGGGCCAAGGGTCAAAGCTGTAGGCATAGAACCTTGCATGGGGCTGGGAGGAGGGGAACACCCCTGGTGGGTCATGATGCCTGGCACAAGCCCAGAACTGGTCCAGTTCTGAGATAAGGGTGTAGGGTATGATAGGAAGATGCATGTTACTCAGGCCTGGAATTAAAACCAGGGCCACGCTTAACTATTGACCACAGGTCAGAGCTGCCGAAGAATGGATGGAATTGTACCTCATGCTGTTTGTTGCCAAAGCTTTCTTTATAATCTCAGGGTTTACGGAGTGGTTGATTCAACTTGAAAAGAAACCTGACCTCTGGAAAGGGCCTTTAAGATTATATTGTTAAGTGTTTCCTAACCTCTTCTGGATCACAGACCCTTGTGGGAATCTTATCAAAGCTGAACCCCTTTCTCGACCCCAAACATGTTTACTCCAGAGATTTTGCACACAAGAAGCTACAGAATTTCGTAGTTGAACCTAAGCCTCATTCTTGGAGCCCTTTTTGGGTTAAGAACCTCTGATTTAGTTCAACTGTCTCATTTTACATGTGAGGAAACTGAGAGGATAAGTGACTTTCTCAGGGTGGCACAGATAATCGTGTGACAGAGCTGGCTGTCAGTCCTATTAGCAATTAATTGATTGGAATTGATTTGAATCCTGGCTCGACTTCTAACCAGTTGTGCAATCTAATACCTCAGTTTCCTCATCTGCAAAATGGGGACAATAATAGTACCTACCTTGTGGGGAATGCTGTGAAGGTCAAATGGCAACTATGTGAAGAATTTAGAACCAGTATCTCAATAAATGCTAGCTCTTATATTACTGTTACCAGGTTCTGTATATTCGGAAGTAGAGATACACGTTGATTTCTTAGCTGGCACTTCTAGCTTAAGTTAAGTTTGAACTGCAGAGGCAAAGAACTGCGACCACCTACTGGGTTTTTTTGGTAAATAAAGTAGAATTTGTGGCATTGAAATATACATGGTGACCACATCAATGTCTTTGGCCTATGTGGTTATTACGTGGGAATTGGTCGCTGTTCTTTTATGAATTCACATATCTCTTTCCAAAGAGAGTGTTATCAGTTAGCCTTTGCTATGTAACAAGCCGTCCTAAAATATCATGGCTTAAAACAACATTATTTATTCCCCCCTTGATTCAGGGGGTCGGCAGTGTGGGCTTAGTTCAACTGGGTGATTCTTGTACTGGTTTCCTTTGAGCTCGCTCATGTGGCTGCAGTTAGACGTGGTGGGGTGTGGACTGGGGCTGAATGGTCTAGGATGGCCTCACTTACATGTCCGGCAGTTGGCAGCCTGGCATGCCTGGGTTCTCCTTCCTGGGGCTTCTCCAACAGGCTAACCTGGACTCGTTCCAATGGTGGCAGGGTTGCCAGGACAAGCAAGAGAGGGCAAGCGAGCCCACTGCTTGACCACTTTCCAAGCCTCACCTCGTGTCATGTTTGCTAATGTCTTACTGGCCCAAGTGAGTCATGTGATAAGGCCCGGATGCAGGAGATACAGAATGAGACTTCTATGTTTTTTTTCTTTTAAGTTTATTTATTTTGACAGAGAGAGAGAGAGAGAGAGAGTGCATGCACACATGAGGGAAGGGCAGAGAGAGAGGGAGAGTGAGAATCCCAAGCAGTCTCTACACTGTCAGTGCAGAGCCAGATGCGGGGGGCTCCATCATGACCTGAGCCAAAATCAAGAGTCAGCCACTTGACCGACTGAGCCGCCCAGGTGCCCTGAGACTCCATCTGTTGATGGGAAAGAATGCCTCGTATTGTGGTGGTGTTTTCAATTTTACATATACGTTTGCTGGTGAGCGCTGGGTGTTGAGTTTCTGCTGTTAGTTCAAAACTTAAGATGTGGACCTGAGGGAGGTCTTTTTTACTACTCAAAAGAAGAGAACTAGTAATTAGAAACCATAACCTCCAAGCTACCCCACCAGTCTAGTTATGGAAGTGCTTTCCTTTCTGTGGGACATTTGCATTTTAGTTTGTTGTGGGTTCTCTTCTCTGACCTTGAGGCTCCCCTATCACCCTGTACCCTGGTTTCCTATCTCTTCAGGCATCCCTAGTTGTGGGCCAGCCTAGGAATCATATCTTGCTTCATTGCATTGTTCTCCTGGGAACTTGCTGCCCTTCTGTCCCAGTCTCAGGTTTTGCCATGGCAATTTAGAGGATATTTTCCCCATCCCTTTGACCTAAGGGAGGGCTTGATTACAAGGTGGGCTCACATCTCTCTTGTTTACTACTGTATCTCTGCCCTTAGAACAGTGCCTGAGACATGGTTAACATTCAGTAAACATTTATTCGTGGGCCAAAGCCCTGTCAGAGAGTTTACACCACCTGCAGGCCATCCTGATGCCTACTTCCTGCTGCCCGCCAACAACCAGCTCTTCTGCAACGTAATACAATTCCTCAGATTATGGGTCAGCTGCCTACAACTTCTTGTACAAGACTTGAGACCCCCAGGACCAGTTGGTGTCCATCCTCCATTGGAAATTTACACTTAACTCTGGAGTAGAACCTTGTGCCAGTGACTCGAAACAAAATTGTTTTGTGGGAGGTGTTGGTTGGTTTCACTGTGGGATGAGGGGGTGCAGGCAGCTGGCTCTAAGTTGGCCTGTGTGTGTGTGTGTGTGTGTGTGTGTGCGTGTGCGGACAAGGTCTTACCACACAAAGCCCCCATTCTTCGAGGGGCTTAATTCCCATTCATAGACTAGGAAGATTTGTGTACTTATTTTGGCAAATTTCCAGCAGAGGACAATCAAAGTTCTCACTCTGTCAAAGGTCAGTCTTTACAGTAACTAGCGGGTCTGTTGTGATGACACGGTGACCTACTCTGATTTGTACAAAGGTGCCCCAGGAGCGAGCCATGGAGTTGTGCTTACCTCTGTGGCTCTTCATGGAAAAGTGGCTTTCTCTCCCCAAGAGAATATTTTAAGTCTACCTGCAGAGACATCTGTGGCCTCTGTGGGTGGCTGAGTGTCTACCATAGATAGCTCGATATCCTGTGGATGGCCAAGTATCCCCGGTGAATGGCTGAGTGTCTCCTAAGGAAGGCCACAGACTCTGCTGTGGAGGACCCAGTGTCTGCTTGTGGCTGGTTCAGTGTTCTCCCCTGGATGGCCACGTGTTCAGCTGTGTGAGCCTCAGGCTATTCTGGGCTGAGTGTCCACCGTGGGAGGCCCAGTATTCCCCCGTGGATGGTCACATATTGGCCCTTGGACAGCTGTGTCTCCCTGTGGACACTGCCATTCTCCTCTCATTTCCCTCCCCGACTCCACCCTACCACCTGTTACCAGTAGGTCTGGAGGTTGAGTCGTGCCTGACCTTGGCTCCCCTAGTCCCTGACACTTCTCTGTGAGACTGTCAGGGTCAGAGCCCATGGGTGTGTGTGTGTGTGTGAGATCTGGGCCCGGCAGGGGGTCACCACAGGAGAACTCAGGTGGTTATAGGGGTGATACCCCCTCCTTCCCCCTGCCAGGCTGAGGCCCCGGAAGGAGCAGGGCACGTACGCACTGTCCCTGATCTACGGGAAAACCGTATACCACTACCTCATCAGCCAGGACAAGGCAGGCAAATACTGTATTCCTGAGGGGACCAAGTTTGACACGCTCTGGCAGGTAAGCTGCCCATCTACCTTGCTGTTGAGGGGATGTGGTGGGGGGTTGCTTGGGGTTCTGGGGGAGGGAAGAGCCCAGGCCCTGATGCCGCCTCCCTGCAGCTGGTAGAGTACCTGAAGCTGAAGGCTGATGGGCTCATCTACTGCCTGAAGGATGCCTGCCCCAACTCCAGCGCCAGCGCCAGCTCAGGTGAGTGGGGCTGTGGGGGACGGGGGCGGGGTGAGCGAAGACCCCGTGCCCCACCCTCTCACTGTCACTTCTCCCCCAGAGGCTGCTGCTCCCACACTCCCAGCTCACCCATCCACTTTCACCCATGTGAGTTAGCTGGCATCTCAAAGTTGGGTCGTGAGGGATGGAGCTGGGCGGGTGGGTGATGGGTCCTGTTCCCAGGGCGAGGCTGGGATGGAGAGTGGGGCTGCCATGGACCAGAAGAGGGTACCCCCAGAACTGTCCCTGGGAGTCCTCAGAGAATATGGGTCTCAGGGGCTGGGTGCCCCCAGCTCAGGTCCTGCTGACCCTTGTTGACCCCGTGACCTTTAGGCTCAGAGACGGATTGATACCCTTAACTCAGATGGATACACCCCTGAACCAGGTGAGCTGACAAAGCTGGAGGTGTATGTGTGGGGTTCCTGCCAGGCTGTGATCAAGGTCCCTGGCTGGGCTCCAGGGTGTGGCAGGGGAGGGATGTGGGCCAGGCCTGACTTGTGACTGCAGACGTCCACGTGGGTGCACATCCATCACGCCTGCCTGTGTGCTTGTGCATGGGGTGCATGCAGACATGCAGGGGAGTACATCTGGCTGTGCCTGAGCCACAGACACACATGTGTTCAGTACCTACAATGTGCCAGTCACGCCCCATGCTCGTGTGTGTCTGAGCTTGTCGAATGCTTCTGATATGCCATATTAGTCATGCCAGTTAGTCATGATGATTATTCTCAGTTTACAGATGAGAAAGGAGGGCAAGTAACTTAATAAGGTCCTGCGGTTAGGCAATAGTGGAACTGGGATTTGAACCCAGGCAGGCAGGCAGGCAGGCTCTGGAGCCCCTGTTTTTAAAATGCCTGGCTGCAGATGCTAATGTGTTTGATGTGTAGATGCAAGCCCATCCCGTGTGCATGCACAGAGAAAATACAGGATTGCGTGTGCACACAGAGGCTCACCTTTGGAGCCCTTGTAAACATGGCTGTGTGGTGCATCCAGAGACATGGGCAGATATGGACATAGGTGCACACACACGCACAGAGGTCTTCCTGTAGCTGCTACACTAACAGTTTCTCATGCAGATGTGCCTTTGGACCCCCATCACACACAGACGTGGGTGCAAGTATACGTGGGTGCGTTTGTGTGAATGCATGGGCACACGTGGTTACATGTGCACATAGTCGCATACGCCTTTAGAGCCCATTGGATGTGGCTTCCCAGTCCCCCCCAGAGGGGACCAGGAGTGTACACAAGTGCACGCATGCACACGAGCACACACGTGTACCCATGTGACTGTGCATGCTCTGGATGGTGCACCGTTGTCTGGGGTGTGTGCTTTGCGGGTGCCAAGGCTGCTGTGCCCTCCCTGTCCCTTGTCCCACTCCCTCATCCTGACTTGGGAGCGCACACGTGTGTGTATGCCCAGCACGCCTAGTGTCCACAGAGAAGCCAAGGCCAATGCCCATGGACACAAGTGTGTACGAGAGCCCCTACAGTGACCCTGAGGAGCTCAAGGACAAGAAGCTCTTCCTGAAGCGTGAGAACCTCCTCATCGCTGACATAGAACTTGGCTGTGGCAACTTTGGCTCAGTGCGCCAGGGCGTCTATCGCATGCGCAAGTATGGCTGCTCCTGCCGTGGTCTGGGGCACCACCGTGGTGGGGGGACAGAGGAGGGAGTGGCCTCACCAGGCCTTGGGGGTTGGGGCCGGGATGCGATATCAGTTTGCCAGGGAGACAGACCCTGGGCCAGAAAAGTACATGCTAGGGGGTTACCTGGGAGGGCTCGGGTCAGCACCTGAGAGGGTGTGGGAGAAGCAGGCTGGGACAGGGAGAGGGTGGGCTGAGCCGCAGTTGCAACAGAGGCCTTAACCGACCCAGGGGAGCTGCAGAGGGGTCCCCCTTTGTAGCCTTGCTACTGGATACAGGCAGCCCCTGGGGGCGGGTGTAGCTTTGAGGTGTTTTTTTTCAGCGAGGGGCAGTTCTCGGTGAGGGACTTGGCAGCGAGCTGTCCCTGGCCGACACTCCTGGCACCTGAGCTAGTGGGTGCCTGGACCCTGAAGGGAGATCCAGGTGGCAACCCACGGTATCCACCACACATGGCCAGAGAGAAGAGAGGCGGGTTGGGTGGGCACAAGGGGCCGAGCGGGGCCCGTGCTGACCAGGTGCACGTCATGGCAGGAAGCAGATTGACGTCGCCATCAAGGTGTTGAAGCACAGCACGGAGAAGACAGACAAGGATGAGATGATGCGCGAGGCGCAGATTATGCACCAGCTGGACAACCCCTACATCGTGCGGCTCATCGGCGTCTGCCAGGCCGAGGCCCTCATGCTCGTCATGGAGATGGCGGGCGGCGGGCCCCTGCACAAGTTCCTGCTTGGGAAGAAGTGAGCTCCGGGCGGGCTGGGCACTTGGAACTTGTGGGCCCAGCAGGCTCATCCGTCCTTATGGGTGTGCTCCAGCCACGAGGGCACACTTGTTTTCACACGACTGTAGACACACTCACTACTGCCGCCCTGCACGCCCACACTCACACCCATGGGGCGGAGCTGTTACCAGCACAGCCGTCAGAGTCTGACCTCCAGATCTGAACTGCAGCCCTGCCACTGACTAGTGTGACCCTGGGCAGGTCTCTCAGTTTGTCTGTGCCTCAGTTTCCTCACTCGTACCACAGTGCTGATCACAGTATTTACCTCAGGGGGCTCTTGTGAGGCTCACATGAGTTGATATTTGTAAAGTGCTTAGAACAGTGTCCGGCCCTGCTTGTAAGAGCTTTGGAAGTTTTGCCCTCGTGAGATTGTCCATAGTCGATTGTCTTTGACCTAAGACAGTGTCAGCAAACTGCAGCCCACAGTGTTGTTTGGTACTGCATGGCTTGGCATTTTTAAAGGGTTGTAAAAGAAAAAAAGAAGCAGAAGAGTATGTGGTAGAGACCACACGTGGCCTGCAAAGGCTAAAATATTTACTATCTGGCCCTTTACTGAAAAAATTTGCTGACCCTCAATCTAAAGAAACTGTGATTTCGTTTGTTTTCTCGTGCCTCAAACTCTTACCCTCATAGACATGGTCTTTTACACTCACTGAGGCGTGTGACCATCAACTCCTATTCTCACTGGTGCATGTACATTCACAGTGTACCCCAGCTCGTGCATGCGTTCGTGCTGACTCATACATTCAGTTATTCCACAGGTTTTGCTGGGCAATTTCTCTGTAATCGGGACTGTTACTAGCATTTGGGATTCATCGGTGAACAAAAGGGACAAAGGTCTCTGTCCTATATTCTGGTTGGGAAAAAAGAGGCTTTCAATGATAATTATAATACAATGTAGAATATGTTGGAAGAGAAGTACTATAGAAAAGAGGATTGGGAGTGTCACGGTGGGAGGTGAAAAGTGAGAAGGCGAGGTCTGTGCAAACTGAGGGAGGCAGCCAAGTGCAGCTGTGGGGGAAGAAGCCAGTGCAAAGGCCCTGAGGTGTGCCTGTGCCCAATGTGGTGAGAGAACTGTGAGGAAGGTCCCATGGCTGCAACAGAGTGAATGAAGAGGAGAGGGGGAGCTGATAAGGGTAGGGAAGTGATGGGGCAGGTCATGCAGGACCTTGTGAGCCATGGGGAGACCTTGGACTTCCACCCCAAGTGTGGTGGGAGCCCTGGGAGGCTCTAAACAGGGGGAGTGGCAGGACTGGGCTTCTGTGCTCAGGGAGGATGGGCGATGGGGAATGAGGGTGGTGGTGCCTGTTCGTTCTGGTCCAGGCTTACAATGATGAAGGCTGGACTGGGGTGGCAGAAGCAGAGGTGGAGAGAAGTAGAAGGATTCTGGAAGGATTCTGAAGGCAGAGCTGCCAGGGTGTGTTGACAGATTAGAAGCCAGGTGTGAGAAAGAGGAGCTGAGGGTGAGGCTGGTGCTTCTGGCCCAAGTCAATGAAAGGATGTGGTTGTTGGAGAAGAAAGGGACAGTGGGGGGAGCTGGGTATGTGTGTGAACAACCAGGAACTTAGCTTTATCTTTATTTTTATTATTTTCAAGTTTATTTATTTATTTTGAGAGAGACAAGAGTAGGAGAGGGGCAGAGAGAGAGAGAATCCCAAGCAGACCCAAGCCCAGCACAGAGCCTGACATAGGGCTCGATCCCACAACCCTGGGATCATGACCTGAGCTGAAATCAAGAGTCAGATGCTTAACTGACTGAGCCACCCAGGTGCCTCTGTCTTTATTATTTTTGAGATGCCCATGAGACCCCCCCCCCCACCAGGGGCACATAGAGGATGCAGGTAAATGTGTAAGTTTGGGAATCATAGTATGTGGGAGACATTGAAAGTCTTGAGACCAGAGGAGGACAGAGGGTTTTGCCTCTTCTGTTCACACCTGCCCTCCTTCCTGTATCTCCAGCCCTGTGCCTGGGCACACAATAAGCACCTGCTGACTACATGCTCAGCTGGGTCAGAGGTGTGGGCTTTGCTCCCTTAGGAACTGGGGCTGTCCCCTCCCACCTGACCCTGCTTTCCCCTGCACCCCAGGGAGGAGATCCCCATCAGCAACGTGGCGGAGCTGCTGCACCAGGTGTCCATGGGGATGAAGTACCTGGAGGAGAAAAATTTTGTGCACCGTGACCTGGCAGCCCGCAACGTCCTGCTGGTCAACCGGCACTACGCCAAGATCAGCGACTTCGGTCTCTCCAAGGCACTGGGTGCCGACGACAGCTACTATACTGTGAGCCCCCACCCCTTTGGTGCCCAGGTGGATGAGGTTGGTGGGTGGAGGGTCCCTGAGCCCCGCCCTGGCAACATCTCCCCCTTTTCAGGCCCGCTCGGCAGGGAAGTGGCCGCTCAAGTGGTATGCGCCCGAGTGTTTCAACTTCCGCAAGTTCTCCAGCCGCAGTGATGTTTGGAGCTATGGGGTCACCATGTGGGAGGCCTTCTCCTATGGCCAGAAGCCCTACAAGGCAGGCGTGGGCAGAGGCGGGTGGGCAGGTGGCTGGGTGAGAAGCGGGGTGAGGGTGAGGTGGCCTTGGTTACTCATGTTGCACTTGGTTCTGGCTCGAGCAGAAGATGAAGGGCCCTGAAGTCATAGCCTTCATCGAGCAGGGCAAGAGGATGGAGTGCCCGCCAGACTGTCCACCTGAAATGTACACACTCATGAGTGACTGCTGGATCTACAAGTGAGTGCCAGTGGGTGGGAAGGGTACCCAGCTGAGCCGACACTGGGCCGGGGACCAGAGGTCATGGTGACCAATAGTCCAAAACTCATCCTGCCCAAGACTCACCCAGTTCACAGTCTTTCTCACACGCAGTAGCTTTACTCTCTGCACCTATGCTAAATACCTCAACACATGGACCCTATAGTGCTCCAATGGGCCAACACCCCAACACTCTACCTGTAAACACCTAGTGCTCCAGCATCTAAAACCTCAGGCCCCCACCAGCCAACACTCAACACGTTGATCCTGCAATAGTCAAACAAGGCAGTACTCTTTTACCCAAAATATAGAACCAATGGTCAGGACATGTGATAATACTCCACTCTCATTCCTCAGTCCCCTGCTGTCCAACATTCAACACCTATTTATCCTGACAAGCCAATACTACAGCACCCAAATACTCAATATATTCAAAACCTCCACCTCTGTCCAGTGTTCAAGCTCAACACTTGAACAGCCCAACTTTTAACACCATCAGCATTTCAACTTCCCATCAGAAAATAGGCAACACACACCCAAACAAGATATTGTCCTACACTGAGCCATTGTCATCCACTGAGCATGGATATTCCAACATTTGATACCTTTTCTACCCGGACATCCATTATTCCATTGGCCAGCACCTATGACATTGACACCTAAACACCCAAGCAACCCGATGTATAGATACCCTATTTATGATAAATAATACATGATCAGTCCATCCAACATGTGTTGACCTGGTCTCCATTGGGAAGTACTCAGTACACCAACACCCCAATACCGAAAGAGGCTCGCATCCAACGCTATACATGGATATTTCACACACAGTACCATTCGTAGCCCAACTCTTCACTAACTGAACCCACCATCAATGCTCCAATGTTCTGCTAGACTAGGGGCAGCATACTTGTACCCATAAAAGCCCGCACCTGGCATCCAAATACACTGGCCCTTGGCACATGTGCAGTACCTCAGCCTTCAATATCCCAGGCCCCCTTGGTTGATAGTTGTAACCCCGACACTCAGTGAATTCAGTTCCCTAAATCTTCACCAGTTAACCCTCAACAGATGGTTCCCCCAACATCCTGTATGTCGGCAGCTCTTCTATTACATGGTACAGAACCACCCGAATTCTAGTACTCACATCCAAGAGACGTCTCCATTTCCCAAAACTCTACCACCCTGACAGCCCCACTGATTTTATTTTTTTAAATGTTTATTTATTTCGAGAGAGACAAAGCCAAGCAGGGGAGGGGCAGAGAGATAGGGAGAGAGAGAGAGAGAATCTCAGTGCAGAGCCATGGGGCTTGATCTCACCAACCGTGAGATCGTGACCTGAGCTGAAACCAAGAGCTGTATGCTTGACTGAGCCACCCAGGTGCCTCCCCGCCACACACTGATTTTTTGAGCCCTATGCGTGTCTGCCCTCCAGCTGAAGCTGGGTTCTGGGGATATGGTCAGTGGCCTGGATCTACCTGAACCCCCACAGGTGGGAAGACCGCCCAGACTTCCTGGCTGTGGAGCAGCGCATGCGGACCTACTATTACAGCTTGGCGAGCAAGACTGAGGACCCCCCGGGGCCTGGAAAGGGAACCGAGACTGCTTTTGCCTGAGCTCCAGCCTGCCTGGAGCCTGCAAGCCACGATGCCCCAGCTTCAGCCCCATCCTAGGACCTCCAGTTTGGCTGGCTTCACTTCAGCTTTTCTGCCCAAACCAGCTGGGCTGTATAAGGCAGGCAGCTGAAGCCTCAGTTTAATACTGATCTAGTTTTCCCCACTTGGTCACCTGTCCCCTCTGGCTGGGGGAGGAGGGAGGCCCTGGGAGGGTGGGGTTGCATAGCCTGCTCTTGGGCGGGTATCTACCGGGGAGCCCTGAACTGAGGGAGCATTGCTTACAGTAAGGACCCTCCTTCCTCTGGAGCCCAAAGGGGAAGACTTGGAATTCTCAGGTGGCAAGACCTCAATCGTTTAAATAAACTCAGCTTCTTTCTTATTTGAGTCTCTCATCTTTCCTGCCATGGGTGGGGGTTGGGCAGGACAGGGGGTGGGTCATTGGAAGGGGTCAATGAGAAGTGCCTGAGCACAGCTTTTCTTGCGTGGGCCTGGATGTGGCCCCCAGGGTCTGAGTATCTGGCTTTCCCACTTCTCTGCCCTGGGGACATCTTTGTGTGAGTGAGGAGCTGTGGCAGAGTGGGGGAACTGAGGCAGGTGTGCTGCTGGGCCTCAGCTTCCCTGTCTTTGTGGGTGGCGTGAGAAGGGTGCTCTCCATGCTGGCTGCCTGTTAGCATCACCTGGCGCGATTTTAACAAACGCCAACCCCCTCTCCTCCACACCTCAACATTGGTGCGTTTTAAAGTGCCTTCAGGTGATTCTATCACCTAACACCCTACTCAACTGCCCCACCTTCCTCCCTGGACACAGTCACAGCTGGGACCTTCACCTTGTGTCCCAAGTGCCGGCTCAGTCCTGCTGAGAAGTCCTGTCCCTGAGCTCTTGCTGCCTCAGTTTCCCCATGTGGAAAATTGGGATGTTGGAGCACAGAACCCAACAGGTCAGGTGAAATGGAGCCAGGCTTCTGCCTTTCTTTTCTGAACTTGCTCCCCTTTCCTCAGCTATGATTGGCCCCACCCCCAGTTCCCAGCCATTGCCTCATTCTCTTGGCTTGGCCCTCTAAAGCAACTGGCTCAAGGGCAGCCATGAAACCCACTCAGAGCCAGGGAGAGGCAAGGAGATTTTCTGCAGCTTCTGGGAAGGCAAGTTTTCTTTTGTTTTGTGACTGTTTTGTGGAACTGTGGGGGCAGGACGGGGGTTTTATCTGCTGTGTGGGGTAGGAGAATGAGGCCAGGTGGGTGACCCTGGTGAGGAGATCCCAGAGCTAGGAAATTGACGTTGAAATTATTAACTTAGGTACAGACTTTACTCTTATTTCACCATTTAATATTGAATTTTAAAAATTTATATCTAAGCCTCATATTAGCATATTCTTATATGAACTTTGTACTCTATTTGGAATTAGTTGAGAGAACCCTCGGTTGTGCCGTCAACCTGGGTACACCAAGAATCTCAGTTATGTACATTCATTTGCAGAGTAAACCTGTAATGGTTTGGAATTGTTTGAAGGCCTCCAAGCCATGGGAGACAATATCTTCCTGCATTGAGATTCAAAATAGACAAACACTGATTGTAAAGATAAACACAGGAGCTTGAATTGCTTCCATTTTGTCATTCTGGGTGACCATTTGAAGATTTCGTGCTTACAATTTCAAACAGTGGAGGCTTGAAAACCACGACATGAAAGACTTTTAGTTTTAGTTGGTAAACGTACATATTAGTTCATATGTGAGCTATAATAACTGAATTTGAATAACACCATTAAGATTCAAGCATTGTTTTTCAATTGTTTTAAAACCAACGAACAAATCAAGAAAATATTATATCAGTGGTGAGGTTTTGTGGCTTCCCGAATTGTAGTGTTTGCAGATATTTCAGTTTTATTAAAATTTGCTTAGTTACTGGACAATCATTTACATTATTACATAAAGTGTTTTTGAAGAAGGGAAATACATTTTCACCGTCTGCACTTCTTTTATGGTCATCATAACGATTTTATTATTATTGCTGAAAATTATTTTATAGGAAGGAGGTATCAAAAATGATCCCCTCTGAGTGTCAGATACACTGGGAACCACCTTACGTGTGTTGGCAATTAATGTTGAATGAACCAATGAAAGAAGGTGCGATTCCACACAGTTACCACCAGGTATCGCTGTTCTCCAAGCCAACGTCTCCGTTCCAAATCTGGTCCTAGCTCCTGTCCAGCGTTTGGCCATTTCTTCCCAGGCTCCACCCTGGTCTTGAGGCCCCTACTCCCATCCCCTGCAATCCACTCACTCCAGAACCACTTGCAGGATCTTTCCTACCAGCGGCTCTGACCAAGTCCCTCCACCCTCTTCCAGGGTTCCCCAAACATATCTATGCTGACTCTCACCTCTGGGCTTTTGCATTTACTGTCTCCTCTGCCTGAGATTCTTTTCTTCTTCATTAAAAAAATTAATTATTTGGGGCGTCTGGGTGGCTCAGTCGGTTGAGCGTCTGACTTAGGCTCAGGTCATGATCTCAGAGCTCGTGAGTTCGAGCCCCACCTCTGGCTCTGTGCTGACAGCTCAGAGCCTGGAGCCTGCTTCGGATTCTGTGTCTCCCTCTCTCTCTGCCCCTTCCCCACTCGCATTCTGTCTCCGTCTCTCTCAAAAATAAATAAACATTAAAAAAATTTTTTTAAATTAATTATTTGGTAAGTTTGAAATGTTATAATTTGTAAATTTAAGGTGTAGAGCATGTTACTTTGGTGTGTGTGCATATATATATGTGTGTGTATATATATATGTATGAATATGATTGCCATTGAAGCAATGTTTATCACATTACATCATAGTACAGTGTTACTGACTATATTCATTATACTGTGCATTAGATATCTATGGCTATTTCAGTACTCATTGCAAGTTTATACTCTTAAAGACCATCAGTCATTTTCCTCTGCACCCTCATTCTCTGGAAATCACCATTTTATTCTGTTCTTTACAGGTTTTTTCCCTAGATTTTACATATAAGTGACATCATTAGTACTTGTCTTTCTCTGTCTGAATTATCTTGCTTAACATGATGTGCTCAAGGTCCATCCATGCTGTCACAAATGGTGTCTTGGGTGTAGTTAGTGGAGTTCAGCTTCCCTACATCTTTCTGTCTCCACTGCTTGTTCTCCCTGTTTTGTTCACTGTTGATGTTTGTTGGTTTCTATCTGGCTCTCTCCATCTGTACTTCTCCTTTCTTGTTCCTCCAGACTTCACTTCCATTCAAACATGTATTGAGCACTTACTGGGAGGACTGGCCTCAGCGTAGCCTCCCCGGGTGTGAAGGGGAAGGACTGAGGGAGGTAGTTTCTGATATTTGCTTGCTTACCTTCCTATGATGAGCAGCTCATCACCTACCAAGGAAGCTCAAGCTGGTTAGTGAGGTAGCATTCTTTCAAGTGCTGACCCCAAACTGCATCTCCACCCCTTTCTGCATGGTCTCAAGACTACATAGACCTCACCTCTTTCTCCAAAAAGAGATTTCACCTTTCCTTTATAATGCTGCACTGTGCCTATTCTGGAAATGTGTATCAAGGAGAACATAGACCACTGAATAACCACTGCTGTGATGGTGGAAGCCCACAGGGCTCTGGGTGTTCAACAGAGTCTGAGGGGGGGTCAGTCTGGTGGGCTTCCTGTAGAAGGCAACATATAAGCTGAGTCCCTGTAGGGTGAGTGAGATGTGGTTGGGGAAAAGGTGAGGAAAGTGTTCCAGGCAGCAGGAGGCAGAGGTGAGAGAACATACTTTTGGGAACCAAAATTGTTTTGAGTGGCTTTAGAACATTGTGTTTGAGTGAGGCTGCTGTGGTCAATAAAGGGATAATGGAAACCCTGGAGCAGTGACCCCTGTGGGAGACAAGGGGCACCTTTTTCTTTTGTATTTCCTAGTGGTTTGCTGGGAGGCCATTTATACTGTCTCTCTCTCTCTCCTTGCCCGCCCCTGTTTCCAGGTACGTGGCTGCATTCTTCCAAGCATAGGGTTTTTTTTTTGTTTTTTGTTTTTTTAAGTTCTTTTATTTGAGTGTAGTTGACATACAGTGTTACATTAGTTTCAGGTGTACAACATGGTGATTTGACAAGTTTATATGTTACGCTATGCTCATCACGAGTACGGCTGCCATCTGTCACCATACAATACTATTGCAGTATCATTGACTATATTACTTATGCTGTGCCTTTTATTCCTGTGATTTATTTGTTCCATAACTGGAAGCCTGTATCTCCCGCTCCCCTTCACCCATTTTGCCCAGCTCCTACCCTCCTCCTCTCTGGCAACCATCAGTTCTCTGTGTTTACAGGTCTGCTGCTGCTTTTTGTTGTCATTGTTTTGATTTGTGTGTGTGTGTTTTTTAAAGATTCCACATTTGAGTGAAATCATATGGTATTTGTCTTTCTTAGTCTGACTTATTTCATTTAGCATAATACCCTCTAGCTTCATCCATGTTGCCACAAATGACATGATCTCATCCTTTTTTATGTCTGTGCAATATTCCTCTGTGTGTGTGTGTGTGACATCTTCCTTATCCATTTTTTCTATTGATGGACATTTAGGTTGCTTCCATATCTTGGCTATTGTAAATAATGCTGAAATAAACACAGAGTGCATTTATCTATCTTTTTGGATTAGTATTTTCATTTTCTTTGAGTAAATCCCCAGTGTAATTATTGGATCATATAGTATTTCTATTTTTAATTTTTTGGGGGAAACCACTATACTGTTTTCTATAGTAGTTGTACAAATTTACATTCCTACCAACAATGAATGACAGCTTCCTTTTCTCCACATTCTCACCAACATGGTTATTTCTTGTCATTTTGATTTTAGCTATTTTGACAAGCGTAAGGTGATATCTCACTGTGGTTTTGATTTACATATCCCTGATGATTAGTGATGTTGAGCATCGTTTCATGTGTCTGTTGTCTTTTCATGTGTATGTTCAGGTCCTTTGCCTATTTTAAAATCAGATTGTGGATACAATTAGGGGAAGATGGTGGCATAGGAGGACACTGGGCTCACCTCATCCTGCTGATCAGTTAGATTCCACCCATATCGGCCTAAATAACTCAGAAAACCACCAGAAGAATAGCAGAATGGAGTCTCCAGAGCCAAGCATAGACAAGAGGCCCACAGAAGGAAGGGTGGAGAGGCAGTGCGTGCTACATGGACTGGCGGGAGGGATCCAGGGCGGTGGAGGAGCAGCCCGCCCGGCAAGGCAGAGCCCCCAAGTCTGGCTTGCAAAAGTGGAGGGGCCAGACTGCGTGAGTTCTGACAGCCAATGGGACTTAACATCTGGAATGTTAAAAGTCAACAGCTCTGCTCTCATAGAGCAGGGAGGGTGAGAGGACTCCTCTAAAAAGACTGGGACACAGAGCCCGTGGGGATACCGGCTGGAACCACTTTTTGAAAAACACCTGGGGCCTACTGGAGGGAGAGTTGTTGAGTCCCTGGAAGGACAGAGCTCCATGGGGGAACAAAGGCGCTGGCAAGCGCCATTTCCCTCTCCCATCCCCCAGCCGAAATTCCAAAGGGATTTGGAATTCGGTTCCCGCCACCGAACTTGCTTGCACTGTGCAAACACCCAATGCTGTGCTTCTGTGGATCCATCCCTCTGACAGGTCTGCCTCCCTCCCAGTGCTGCAAGGCCCCTCCTGCAGGGGACCACTGATGGCAAAGCTAGCTAAGGCCACCCCTCCCACCCCTGTGCACTTTGCGGATCCACCCCGTCTAATACGCCCTTGGCCAGATCCCATCAAAGCGGCACCACAAGCCTGGCAGTGTGCAAGTAGCCCAGACAGGGGCCACACTACTCCACAGTGAGTCCTGCCCCTGGAAGAGGGGAAGATAAGGTACACACCAGTCTGACTGTGGCCCAGCAGTGGGCTGGGGGCAGACATCAGGTCTGGCCCCGCCCACCAACACAAGTTTCTCCAGACAGCACAGGGGAAGTGCCCTGCAGTTTGGAGCTACCGCAGGGTCAGAAAACTAGCCAAAATGATGAAACGGAAGAATTCTCCTCAAAAGAAACTCCAGGAAGTAGCGACAACTAACGAATTGATCCAAACTGATTTAAGCAATATAACTGAACAAGAATTTAGAATAATAGTCATAAAATTAATCGCTGGTTTGAGAAAAGCACCGAGGACAGCAGAGAATCTATTGCTACAAAGATCAAGGGACTAAAAAATAGTCATGATGAATTAAAAATTGCTATAAATGAGGTGCAAAATAAAATGGAGGCGGCCAGAGCACGGATTGAAGAGGCAGAGGAGAGAATAGGTGAATTAGATAAAATTATGGAAAAAGAGGAAGCTGAGAAAAAGAGAGATAAAAAAATCCAGGAGTATGAGGGGAGAATTAGAGAACTAAGTGATGCAATCAAATGGAACAATATCTGTATCATAGGAATTCCAGAAGAAGAAGAGAGAGAGAAAGGGGCTGAAGGTGTACTTGAACAAATCATAGCTGAGAACTTCCCTGATCTAGGGAAGAAAAAGGGCATTGAAATCCAAGAGGCACAGAGAACTCCCATCGGACATAACTTGAATCAGTCTTCCACACGATATACCATAGTGAAACTGGCAAAATACAAGGATAAAGAGAGAATTCTGAAAGCAGCTAGGTATAAATGGGCCCTAACATACAAAGGTAGACACATAAGGGTAGTATCAGACCTGTCTACTGAAACTTGGCAGGACAGAAAGGAATGGCAGGAAATCTTCAATGTGATGAACAGAAAAAAATATGCAGCCGAGAATCCTTTATCCAGCAAGCCTGTCATTCAGAATAGGAGGAGAGATAAAGGTCTTCCCAAACAAAAACTGAAGGAACTCACCACCACTAAACCAGCCCTACAAGAGATCCTAAGGGGGACTCTGAAAGTGAAATGTTGCAAGGATCACAAAGTACCAGAGACATCACTACAAGCATGAAACCTACAGATACCACAATGACTAAACCCATATCTTTCAGTAATAACACTGAATGTAAATGGGCTAAATGCTCCAACCAAAAGACATAGGGTATCAGAATGGATAAAAAAAACCAAGACCCATCTATTTTCTGTCTACAAGAGACTCATTTTAGACCTGAGGACACCTTCAGATTGAAAGTGAAGGGATGGAGAACTATCTATCATGCTACTGGAAGTCAAAAGAAAGCTGGAGTAGCCATACTTATATCAGACAAACTAGACTTTATATTAAAGGCTGTAACAAGGTGAAGAAGGGCATTATATAATAATTACAGGGTCTATCCATCAGGAAGAGCTAACAAATATAAATGCCTATGAACCAAATATGGGAGCCCCCAAATATATAAAACAATCACAAACATAAGTAATGTTATTGATAAGAATGTGGTAATTGCAGGAGACTTTAATACTCCACTTACAACAATGGACAGATCATATAGACAGAGAATCAATAAAGAAACAAGGACTCTGAATGATATACTAGACCAGATGGACTTGACAGATACATTCAGAACTTTTCATCCTAAAGCAGCAGAATATACTTTCTTCTCGAGTGCACATGGAACATTCTCCAAGATAGATCACATACTGGGTCACAAAACAGCCCTTAAGTAGTATAAAAGAATTGAGATCAGACTTTCAGACCACAGTGCTATGAAACTTGAAATCAACCACAGGAAAAAGTCTAGAAAACCTCCAAAAGCATGGAGGTTAAAGAACACCCTACTAAAGAATGAATGGGTCAACCAGGCAATTAGAGAAGAAATTTAAAAATAAATGGAAACAAATGAAAATGAAAATACAACAATCCAAATGCTTTGGGATGCAGCGAAGGCAGTCCTGAGAGGAAAATACATTGCAATCCAGGCCTATCTCAAGAAATAAGAAAAATCCTAAATACAAAATCTAACAGCACACCTAAAGGAAATGGAAGCAGAACAACAAAGATACCCCAAGCCCAGCAGAAGAAGAGAAATAATAAAAATCAGAGCAGAAATAAACAATATAGAATCTAAAAAAACTGTAGAACAGATCAATGAAACCAAGAGTTGGTTTTTTAAAAAAATAAACAAAATTGATAAACCTCTAGCCAGGCTTCTCAAAAAGAGAGTGCTGGTCTGGAGAGGCTGTCCGTCTGGTTCCACAGCGTCTATCCCGCTCCAGTAGACATGGAACTACCCTGCGTGGAGGGGTGTGGTTTAGTGTATGCAATCCCGCATTCACTGTGGGCCCCTAGAGGGATCCCTGAGACCCGACCTTGGTGGTGGTGGGAGAAAAATGGCGACCCCCCCCCCATCTCTTCTTTACAACCTGGTGTCCCAAATCACTCCTTTGGAGCCGTCCTCACTGTGCCTCAGGTGTAGACAAGGCTTGTCTGTCTCACTTGGCTGACTCCTTTGCCCCGGTGCTTGGATGGGAATTAAACTCCTGTTCCATGTGCCCTGGTACTGGGGAAGTGCCTCCCGGTATGAGGTCCCAGCTGTTTTTTTCCTGTGCTGCAGCCCTTCAGAGGAGGGTACCTGTTTCTCCTGCTGTGGACTGCGCCCCTGATCTGCCACTGAACCCCGGGGGGTGGCTCCCCTCCTACCCAGGTGTGTGAACAGGGCAGCTGGCCCCAGTCCAAAGATGGGATCTGCAGTTAGAGATCCTCTAACCTGCAGTTAGAGATGGGATCCCTCTCAGTCCTGGTTGGAGGTTTTTTCTCTTGTCCAGATGCAGTCCTATGCTTCCACAGCCACTCTTTCTCTTCCCTTTGTCTCTCAGCAGAAGGGGATCTTTCTGCTTTGTGTCTATACAGCCCATTTTATCTCCCCTAGTTTGCAATCACCCACCTATGGTCCCTCAGGTTGCCCTGGTTTCTCCCTGGTAGACTTAGTCTATTTTTCCTCCCAGACTCTTGGGGTTCAAAGTCCTTTGGCTTCAGCACTTCTTTGAGAGACGCAGGAAGTACGGATCCCCCTACTTCTCTGCCATGTTGGCCCCTCTCTGAAATTATTTTTTAGGGGACACCTGGGTGGCTTAGTTGGTTAAGCGTTCAACTTTGGCTCAGGTCAGGATCTCATGGTTTGTGGGTTTGAGCCCCGCATTGGGCTCTGTGCTGATAGTTCAGAGCCTGGAGCCTGCTTCAGATTCTGTTTCTCCCTCTCTCTCTGTCTCTCTCTCTCTCAAAGATAAAATAAAAATAAAATAAATAAATAAAATTGTTTTTTAGTCTCTGTGTCATTAATTTCTGCTTCAATCCTTATTTTCTTCTTTCTACTCACCTTAGACTTTGTTCTTCTTTTTCTACTTTGCTTAGGTTTAAGTTTAGTTATTTATTTGAGCTTTTTTTGTTTGTTTGTTTCTTGAGGTAAGCCTGCATTATTATATATTTCCCTCAACTGCTTTTCCTGAGTCCCAAAGAATTTGGATCATTGTGCTTTTATTTTCATTTGTCTCTGTGTATTTTTTTTTTTTATTTCTTCTTTGATTGTTTCATTGACCTATTGGTTGTTTAGTGTCATGTTGTTTAGCCTTTACATATTTGTGTCTTTTCTAGTTTTTTTTTTTTTTTTTTTTTTTTTTTTTTTGTGATTGATATCTAGTTTCATACTGCTGTGGTCAGAAAAGATGTATGATTTCAGTCTTCTTAAATTTATTGAGACTTGTCTTGTGGCCGACCATGTGATCTATCTTGGAGAATGTTCCATGTACACTTGAAAAGAACGTGTATTCTTATTTGGAATGGAATGTTCTTTAAATACCTGTTATATCCATAGAGTCTAATGTTTCATTCAAAGACACTGTTTCCTATTGATTTTTCTGCATGGATGATCTATCCATTGACGTAAGTGTACTAGGGGTGTTAAAGTCCCCTACTATTTTATTACCATCAGTTTCTCTCTTTATGTCTGTTACTATTTATTTGGGTATTCCAGTGTTGGGTGCATAGATATTTACAACTTTTATATCCTCTTATTGGATTGATCTCTTTATCATTATGTAATGCCCTTCTTTGTCTCTTGTTACAGTATTTAAAGTATATTTTGTCTGATGTAAGTATTTCTACCCTGGCTTTTTTTTCCACTTCCATTTGCATGGGAAACATTTTTCTATCCATTCATTTTCAGCCTGTATGTGTCTTTAGGTATGAGATGAGTCTCTTGTAGGCAGAATATAGCTGGGTCTTTTTTTTTTTTAATCCATTCTGCCACTTTGTGTCTTTTGATTGGAGCATTTGGGTCACTTGCATTTAAAGTAATTATTGATAGGTATGTACTTATTGTCATTTTGTTATTTGTTTTCTGTTTATTTTTTGTAGGTGTTCTCTGTTCCTTATTCTCTTGCTCTCTTTGTGATTAATGAGCTTCTGTAGTGTTATGTTTGGCTTTCTATTTTTTGTGTGTCTATTATAGGTTTGGGTTTGTAGTTCCCATGAGGTTCTTATAGAACATCCTAAGTATGCAACAGTCTAATTAATTTGATGGTCATTTAAGTTCAAACACATTAAAAAAAAATAAATTCCTTTCTTTTTTTCCCTCTCTTCCACATTTTATGTATATGCTATCATATTTTACATATTTTTATTCATAATTTTCTTATATCTAATTGTGGCCATTTTCTTTTCCACTTGAAGTCCTTTTAATGTTTCTTGTAAGACCAGTTAAATGATGATAAACTCTTTTATCTTTTATTTCTCTGGGAAACTTTATATCTCTTTTGAATATGAATGATAAGCTTACTAGGTAGAGTATTCCTGGTTTTAAGTTTTTTCCTTTCAGCACTTTGAGGATAGGCCACTCTCTTCTGGCTTGCAATGTTCCTGCTAAAAATCAGCTGATAGCCTTATTTTCCCTTGTAAGTAATTTTTTGCCTGTCTCTTGCTGCCTTAAAAATTCTCTCTTTCATCTTTGATGCTTTAATTATTATGTGTCTTGGTGTGGGCCTCCTTGGGTTCATCTCGTTGAGAATTCTCTGTACTTCTTGGACCTGGATGTTTATTTCCTTCTCTATTTAGGGAAGTTTTCAGCTATTATTTATTTTCTTTCCTTTTTTTTTTAATGTTTATCTATTTTTGAGAGAGAGACAGAGACAGAGCATGAGTGGGAGAGGGACAGAGAGCAAGGGAGACACAGAATTCAAAGCAGGCTCCAGGCTCTGAGCTGTCAGCACAGAGTCTGACGTGGGGATTGAACTCAAGAACTGCGAGATCATGACCTGAACTGAAGTTGGATGTTTAACCAACTGAGCCACCCAGGTGCCCCTCAGCTATTATTTCTGCAAATAAGTTTTCTTTTCCCTTTCTCTCTTTATTCTTCTGAGACCCCAATAATGCAAATGTTTATTCATTTGATGTTGTCCAAGAGATCCTTTAAACTATCATTTAAAAAAATCTATATCCCAGGGTGCGTAAATGGCTCAGTCAGTTAAGTGTCCAACTTTGGCTCAGGTCATGATATCATGGTTTGTGAGTTTGAGCCCTGCATTGGGATCTGTGCTGACAGCTCAGAGCCTGGAGCCTGCTTCGGATTCTGTCTCTCCAGCTCTCTCTGCCCCTACCCCACTCACACACACTCTCTCTCTCAAAAATAAATAAACATTTGGGGCGCCTGGGTGGCTCAGTCGGTTGAGCGGCCGACTTCAGCTCAGGTCACGATCTCGTGGTCCGTGAGTTCGAGCCCCGCGTCGGCTCTGTGCTGACAGCTCAGAGCCTGGAGCCTGTTTCAGATTCTGTGTCTCCCTCTCTCTCTGACCCTCCCCCGTTCATGCTCTGTCTCTCTCTGTCTCAAAAATAAATAAACATTAAAAAAAAAAATAAAAAAAAAATAAATAAATAAACATTAAAAACAAGTTAAAAAAATCATCTCCCTCCCTCCTATTTATTTATTTGTTTGTTTGTTTGCTTATTTTTGAGAAAGACAAAGTGTGAGTGGGGAAGGGGCAGAGAGAAAAGGGAGACAGTATCTGAAGCAGGCTCTGCACTTATGTGGGGCTTGAACTCATGCACCATGAGATCATGACCTGAGCCAAAATTGGACACTTAGCAAACTAAGCCACCCAGGTGCCTGTCTGTCTCCCTTCCCCTTCCCCTCTCCCTCCCCTGTTCAGCTTGAGTGCTTTCCATTACCCTGTCTTCTAGATCACTGATTCATTCTTCTGCATCCACTAGTGCATTGTTGATTCCATCTTGTGTGTTTTTTATTTCAGTTATTGTATTCTTCAACTCTGGTTCCTTTTTATATTTTCTATCTCATTGAAAGTCTCACTCAGTTCTTTCATTCTTCTCTCCAGCTCAGTGAGTATCTTTATGATCGTAACTTTAAATTCTTTATCAGGCAAATTGCTTATCTCTGTTTCATTTAGTTTTTCTGAGGTTTTGTCTTGTTTCTTTTGGAGAATATTCCCATTTTGCTTGACTTTCTGTGTTTGTTTCTATGGGTTAGGTGGAACAGCTACTTCTATAAATGAAGGAATAGTCTTGTGTATGGTTGTCCTCTATGCATACTGTGTATGGTTGGTGACTTTGCTGGCTGACTGGAGCTGTGGCTGCTGTGGGCTGGGTGTCCTGGGGTTTTCCAAACAGTGGACACCATTTCAGGAGAGCTAAAGGTGAAATGGATGCAGGTCAGGGTGTCCCAGTTTTCTATGTGTTGAGGGCACACTGGCAGGTAGCCGAAGCTGAAATGGCTGCAAACTGGGGCACTCCAGGATGCCCTGGCAAGGTGGCTGGAGCTGAGGGGGTATGTGGATCAGGAGGTCCTTGAGCTCTCTGTGCAAGGGGTACTCTGGCAGGATAGATGAAACTAAAGTGGGTGCATGCTGGAGGGACCTGGGGCTCTATGTACAGAGGGTACCTTGGCAGGATAGCTGAAGCTGAAGTGGATATAAACTGGGGTATTCCAGGGTCTTGGCACAAAGGGTACCCTGAAGAGGTGGCTGGAACTTAGGCGGGGTACAGATTGGGGGGTTCCTGGGGCTTTCTGCACAGGATAGCTGGTAGGGCAGCTAAAGCTAAAATGAGTGTGGCTCAGTTTGGTGTCTGGGCTCTTTGCACAAAATGTGCCCTGGAAGGACAGCTGAAGCTTAATTGGGTGCAAGCTGTGGTGTCCCAAGGTAGTCACCACAGTGGGCGTTTTGGCCCAATGACTGGAACTGAGGCCAGTGTAGGCGGGGGTGTAGCAGGGTGCTTCACACAGTGGGCACCTAACATAGCATCTGGATATGAAGCAAATGTCAACAGAGAGGTTCTGGAGCACTCTGTACTGGGGGTGCCCTAGCAAGCTGTCTGAAGCCAAAGTGGTGTGGCCTTGGAATGTTCCGGAGGGCTTTGTGCCCCTGTATAACTTTGGCACAAAGGCTGGGGTTGCAATGAACGCTAACCAGGGATATCCTGGTGTGCACCACCCTGTGGACACCTTGGTGGGGTAGCTGGGCTGGTGCGGGCTATAGATCCAGGGTTCTCTGAGGCAAAAAGCTGGTTAGACTGTCCAGACTGCTCATTAGTCTGTGCTTTCAAGATAGGGGGTAGTGTAGACCATGTCTGTCAGCCCTGCCATCCACAGAGCATTACAGCAGATCCTCCCCACCATTTGGTGGAGTTCACACTGGCTCTTTTAAATGCTAATTGATCTTGTAAACTACAGCTTTTTTTCTGTGCCCAAGGACAGAGGTACCTGTTCCTGGTCCCTTAGTACTATTCCTCCCCACTGCAGTTTGAAGTGTTGGGGGTGGGGATTCCCTTTGTTACCATGTCTTCATGTCTCTTACTGTTCTCTCTGTGGTCTATCTTTTGTTGTGTAGAGAAACTGTTTTATTTTATTTTTTTATTTTTTTTTTCTAGAGGTATAATTTTATTTATTTTTTTTTTATTTTTTATTTTTTAATATATGAAATTTACTGTCAAATTGGTTTCCATACAACACCCAGTGCTCATCCCAAAAGGTGCCCTCCTCAATACCCATCACCCACCCTGCCCTCCCTCCCACCCTGCCCTCCCTCCCACCCCCCATCAACCCTCAATTTGTTCTCAGTTTTTAACAGTCTCTTATGCTTTGGCTCTCTCCCACTCTAACCTCTTTTTTTTTTTTTTTTCCTTCCCCTCCCCCATGGGTTTCTGTTATGTTTCTCAGGATCCACATAAGAGTGAAACCATATGGTATCTGTCTTTCTCTGTATGGCTTATTTCACTTAGCATCACACTCTCCAGTTCCATCCATGTTGCTACAAAAGGCCATATTTCATTTTTTCTCATTGCCACGTAGTATTCCATTGTGTATATAAACCACAATTTCTTTATCCATTCACCAGTTGATGGACATTTAGCCTCTTTCCATAATTTGGCTATTGTTGAGAGTGCCGCTATAAACATTGGGGTACAGGTGCCCCTATGCATCAGTACTCCTGTATCCCTTGGATAAATTCCTAGCAGTGCTATTGCTGGGTCATAGGGTAGGTCTATTTTTAATTTTCTGAGGAACCTCCACACTGCTTTCCAGAGCGGCTGCACAAATTTGCATTCCCACCAACAGTGCAAGAGGGTTCCTGTTTCTCCACATCCTCTCCAGCATCTATAGTCTCCTGATTTCTTCATTTTGGCCACTCTGACTGGCGTGAGGTGATATCTGAGTGTGGTTTTGATTTGTATTTCCCTGATAAGGAGCGACGTTGAACATCTTTTCATGTGCCTGTTGGCCATCCGGATGTCTTCTTTAGAGAAGTGTCTATTCATGTTTTCTGCCCATTTCTTCACTGGGTTATTTGTTTTTCGGGTGTGGAGTTTGATGAGCTCTTTATAGATTTTGGATACTAGCCCTTTGTCCGATGTGTCATTCGCAAATATCTTTTCCCATTCCGTTGGTTGCCTTTTAGTTTTGTTGGTTGTTTCCTTTGCTGTGCAGAAGCTTTTTATCTTCATAAGGTCCCAGTAATTCACTTTTGCTTTTAATTCCCTTGCCTTTGGGGATGTGCCGAGTAAGAGATTGCTACGGCTGAGGTCAGAGAGGTCTTTTCCTGCTTTCTCCTCTAAGGTTTTGATGGTTTCCTGTCTCACATTCAGGTCCTTTATCCATTTTGAGTTTATTTTTGTGAATGGTGTGAGAAAGTGGTCTAGTTTCAACCTTCTGCATGTTGCTGTCCAGTTCTCCCAGCACCATTTGTTAAAGAGACTGTCTTTTTTCCATTGGATGTTCTTTCCTGCTTTGTCAAAGATGAGTTGGCCATACGTTTGTGGGTCTAGTTCTGGGGTTTCTATTCTATTCCATTGGTCTATGTGTCTGTTTTTATGCTAATACCATGCTGACTTGATGATGACAGCTTTGTAGTAGAGGCTAAAGTCTGGGATTGTGATGCCTCCTGCTTTGGTCTTCTTCTTCAAAATTACTTTGGCTATTCGGGGCCTTTTGTGGTTCCATATGAATTTTAGGATTGCTTGTTCTAGTTTCGAGAAGAATGCTGGTGCAATTTTGATTGGGATTGCATTGAATGTGTAGATAGCTTTGGGTAGTATTGACATTTTGACAATATTTATTCTTCCAATCCATGAGCAGGGAATGTCTTTCCATTTCTTTATATCTTCTTCAATTACCTGCATAAGCTTTCTATAATTTTCAGCATACAGATCTTTTACATCTTTGGTTAGATTTATTCCTAGGTATTTTATGCTTCTTGGTGCAATTGTGAATGGGATCAGTTTCTTCATTTGTATTTCTGTTGCTTCATTGTTAGTGTATAAGAATGCAACTGATTTCTGCACATTGATTTTGTATCCTGCAACTTTGCTGAATTCATGTATCAGTTCTAGCAGACTTTTGGTGGAGTCTATCGGATTTTCCATGTATAATATCATGTCATCTGCAAAAAGCGAAAGCTTGACTTCGTCTTTGCCAATTTTGATGCCTTTGATTTCCTTTTGTTGTCTGATTGCTGATGCTAGAACTTCCAGCACTATATTAAACAACAGCGGTGACAGTGGGCATCCCTGTCGTGTTCCTGATCTCAGGGAAAAAGCTCTCAGTTTTTCCCCGTTGAGGATGATGTTAGCTGTGGGCTTTTCATAAATGGCCTTTATGATCTTTAAGTATGTTCCTTCTATCCCGACTTTCTCAAGGGTTTTTATTAAGAAAGGGTGCTGGATTTTGTCAAAGGCCTTTTCTGCATCGATTGACAGGATCATATGGTTCTTCCCCTTTTTTTTGTTAATGTGATGTATCACGTTGATCGATTTGCGAATGTTGAACCAGCCCTGCATCCCAGGAATGAATCCCACTTGATCATGGTGAATAATTCTTTTTATATGCTGTTGAATTCGATTTGCTAGTATCTTATTAAGAATTTTTGCATCCATATTCATCAGGGATATTGGCCTGTAGTTCTCTTTTTTTACTGGGTCTCTGTCTGGTTTAGGAATCAAAGTAATACTGGCTTCATAGAATGAGTCTGGAAGTTTTCCTTCCCTTTCTATTTCTTGGAATAGCTTGAGAAGGATAGGTATTATCTCTGCTTTAAATGTCTGGTAGAACTCCCCTGGGAAGCCATCTGGTCCTGGACTCTTATTTGTTGGGAGATTTTTGATAACCGATTCAATTTCTTCGCTGGTTATGGGTCTGTTCAAGCTTTCTATTTCCTCCTGATTGAGTTTTGGAAGAGTGTGGGTGTTTAGAAATTTGTCCAGAGAAACTGTTTTATAAATAGGTGTAATTTGATGGAAGAGGTGAGTTCAGGGTCTTCTTATATCGATACCATCTTGGACCAGAACCCCTAGCATTGTGTTTTATCATTTAAAAAATCTTTTCAAATGTCAGTGGGAAAAATAATATTTCATTGTGTAAATGAAAAGAAGTTAGCATTTCTCTTGTAAGTGGCATGGTTGGACAACGTTTTCAGATATGCCTGTGCATATTATGAGGCTTCTCACCCAGTGGAGAATATAGATCATCTTGGGAACAAAAGAAAAGCTCTATCCTCTGTCCATGTGGGTGGGAAGTGATGTAGTGGTTTTCCTTCTCTCCTTTGATTTATCTGTTTTCCCTCTCCTTTTATGTCCTTTCACAGTTTTAAATTTCTCTCTTCTCTGTTGGAGGCCGGGGTCCCATGTGCCTATTGCTTTGTCCTTATCTGGGGCTGCATTTGGACTCAAAGGACAGGGCTGTGAAATCCCAGGAAGGTATTCCATGTGAGAAAATTCTGATGTGCTACATAAATTTCCCATTTTAATTCTCAAAACATCTGCCTATGGTGGGTGATGAAATTTGAAGTGAGGTTGGTGAGCAAATGACTAAGAAAGAATTCTGAGACATTTTTGGTGAAAAAAGGTGATTTCATTATAGCACGGGAGTAGGAGCTGTGGGCAGAAAGAGCTGCGTTGGAGTTGTGATTATATACCTTTAAGTCTGGGGAAAGAGAGGGGAGAGAGATAAAGTCAGTTTCTAAGAAATTTCTGTCTGCAGAGAGCAGGGTCTTACAGGACCCTGAAGATTTAGCTATTGTCAAGATAAGGTGGCTTTTAGTTTTTAATAAAATGTAAACATTAAGGCATTAAGGCAGCCATAAACTCCTTGAGGAATGTTACACTGATTCATCTTTTGCTTCCTCTAGTCTACTATTTATTCTATCTAGTGTATTTTAAATTTCATTTATTGTGTTTTTCATGTCTGATTACTTCCTTTTTATCTCTTTGTTAAGTATCTCACTGATGTCTCACTGATGTCTTAAGTCCAATGAGTATCATTATGATTAGTACTTTAAATTCTCTATCAGGCATTGTACTAATTTCCATTTTGCTTAAGTTTCTTGCTGTTATTTTGTCCTGTTCTTTCATTTGGGACATATTCCTCTGTCTCCTTCTTTTGTCTAACTTTCTGTGTATGTTTCTCTGTGAGGAATGTCGGCTACGTCATCTGATCTTGAAGATAATGGCTTTACAAAGAAGAGGTCCTGTAGTGGCCTGCAGTGCAGTGTCCCCTGCACACAGAACCCGGCACTTGAGGGGTGTCTCCTATGCCTGATGTGTGTACCCTGTTTTAGCTGAGCCACTTTTTCCTTTAGTCCAGTCATCTGCAATGGCCTTCCCTGCCTGTTGTGGGCAGTGTTTGTCCTTTTGGTGTTAGTGGGCCAGTCTGGGGTTGCCTTGGGCTTGTGTTGAGGCAGACCAGGCATTTTCCAGAGATACAGTAGCACTAAGCTGCAGGGTGCTTTCCCTGTTTTGTCCCCTGAGAAGCTTTCACTGGTGGGTGGGGTCTGCAGTCAGACCAGTTGACTGCCTCCAGCCCACTGCTGGCACCACAGTGACTAATGTGTGTGGTTATCTTTCTCTCTTGGGCAGGAGTCACTCTGGAGTGGGGGGCCTGTTGGGGCTGTTTGCACACTCCAGGCTTATGGCACTGCTTTGGATGGACTCAGGCCCAGAGCATACTGGGGGTGGGGGGTGGTATGGTGTGGTGGGCCACGGCATTAGCAAGTTTACATGCCACAGGTCTGCTGTGGGAGTGGCTTTGCAGCACTATGATGGAGGCAAGTCCGTCTGGAGAGGGTAGATCTGCCAAAAGTACCTGGAGGGGCGGAGTGGCAGGAGGCTGTGTTAGCCAGTTAGGTAGCAAGTGTTGGCATATTGCTGGTTCCTACAGGTGGATATGTGTTTATGCTGGGGGACAAAGAGAGGGATGGTACCTGCCAGTTTCTTCCTTCCTGTAGGCGGCTTCCTGTGACCTCTGTTCCTCCAGGACATGCTCTAAGATTAGCAAGTAACTCTCCCTCCTATATGCCCAGGCATTTTTTAAAACTGCTGCTTCTGCACTGTATCTCCATGGGCTGTTTGTTGTGCTGTCTCTTTAAGGGTGGGGATTCAATTTCCTCTTGCCCTCCTAGTTCTCCCAGAGTTGAGCCTTCTTATTTTTTAAATTCCAGGTTTTAAATCCTGGTTGTAAAAACTCTTGAATTGAGGCCCCTCTGGTCTTCAAAGCCAAATGTTATGGGGATTCATCTTCCCCATGCAGGCTCCCTGGTATGAGGGCATGTTTCTCTCTTTTCTCTATGCCTGCAAGTGTCTCTCCCTCCTTGGTATGGTCTGTAGGTTCTTTTTGCTCCTGACTGCACTTCTGCTTTTCCTGCCCTCTTCAATGTGGCCTCTTCTCTACATTTAATTTTGGAGTTTTTTTCTGCTAGTTTTTCTTCTTTTTTCTGGTAGTCTGTTTTCTGGGTTATTTACACTGACTATGAGTATTATCTAGTTGTATCCATGGGACAAGGTGAGCTTAGGATCCATCTTTCCTGGAAGTCCCCAGTACCATAGTGTTTTGATTATTACAACTTCGTAGTATATTTCAAAATCTGGGATTGTGATACCCCTAGAATTTTCTTTCTCAAGATTGCTTTGGCTATTTAGGATCTTTTGTGGCTCCATACAAATTTTAGGACTATTTCTTCTATTTCTTCTATTTAGGACTAGTTCTGTGAAAAATGTTCTTGGTATTTTGATAGGGATTACATTAAATCTGTAGATTTCTTTGGATAGTATGGATATTTTAGCAATACTGGTCCTCTGATACATGAGCCTGGAATATCTTCCCATTTGTTTGTGTTGTCTTCAGTTTCTTTCACCAATGTTTTATAGTTTTCAGAGTATAGGTCATTCATTTCCTGGTTAAGTTTATTCCTAGGTATTTTATTATTTTTGGTACAATTGTAAGTGGGATTTTTTTCTTAATTTCTCTTCCAGCTACTTTACTATTAATGTATAGAAATGCAACAGGTTCATGTATATTGACTTCTACCCTGCAACTTTACAGAATTTGTTTATCATTATAGTAGTTTTTTGATACAGCCTTTAGGGTTTTCTATATATATTATCATGTCACCTACAAATAATGAAAGTATTACCTCTTCCTTACCAATTTAGGTGTCACTATTAGTCTTCACAATAGGTCTCAAAGCCAAGGGCCTACATTTTATTTATTTATTTATTTATTTATTTATTTATTTATTTTCAATAAATGAAATTTATTGTCAAATTGGTTTCCATACAACACCCAGTGCTCATCCCAGAAGGTGCCCCCCTCAATACCCATCACCCAACCTCCCCTCCCTCCCACCCCCCATCAACCCTCAGTTCTCAGTTTTTAAGAATCTCTTATGCTTTGAAGGGCCTACATTTTAAAACCCAGGTATGGAAAACAGCGAGAGAAGTTTCCAAATTAATGGGTAGCCAGCATTTGGAGAGGGCAATAAAAGAATAGGTATGTGACCTCTCCTCAATTCTCCACTTCCATGTGATGTAAAATAATCTACGGTGGGCCCACGTGCCTTACTTTTTGATAATATTAATACAGGGGAAATGGCTATATGAGGAATATTTGTTCATGAGATTCATGATGGGGCTCATTCTACCCCAGTCATGGTGGGGAATCAGTTTCTTATAATTGATGTGTTAGTGCAGTATTTTTAATAATTCATGAAAACCTGCTACTTTTTGGCAAGTTTAAAGTAGGTTTTATTTGATCAAAAGAGGCTTTTTTTTTTTTTTTAAGTCATCAAAAAGAATGAGATCTCGCCATTTGCAACAACATGGTTGGATCTAGAAGGTATAATGCTAAGTGAAATAAGTCAGAGCAAGACATATACTATATGATTTCATTCTTATGTGTAATTTAGGAAACAAAACAAACAAACAGACAAAAGAAGAAACAAATGAAAAACCAGACTCTTAAATACAGAGAACAAGCTGGTGGTTGCCAGAGGGGAGGTGGGTGGAAAGATGGGTGAAATAGGTGAAGGGATTAAGAGTACGCTTGTGATGAGCACTGAGTAATGTATAGAATTGTTAAATTATTATATTTTACTGTGTGAAGCCAATGTAACACTGTATGTTAACTATATTTCAATAAAAAATTAAAATTAAAAAAACGTTCATGACACTTTCTTCTTCTCTAATTTCTTCTTGTTCTGATTTTCCTCAGGTGAGAAGGAAAGAGGAAAAGAACTAAGAAAACGTGATTGTGATCGTGAAAAGTCAGTAGTGTTTTCCACCCTACCACTGGGCTGGTCTAGCGAACTGCCTGCATAGTGTCTCTGCAGCAGAAATACCAGGGTCCTTTTCTAATTGATGATCATACTAGACTGACCCCTGGTGGCTGCTGTGTCTGGCACAAGACATTCTGCAGGTTCTTACAGCTGGTTTTCCCAGCCCTGTCCATTTCTATAACCTAGTTCAGTGGAATTTCCTCATAAGAATGTTCTCAATATCCAATATGTTCTTTCCAGATTTCATGCCACTTCTAAAATAAATTTTTGATTCCAATTTTATAAAATGTACAGATTTGTAGCACTGTTGGGCCACATTTTCTATGATTTGCTTCATATAAAATTTCTCCTGAAAATAGAACCACAGATTCCCCTCCCCCATCCCCCCAGGAGACCATGAGAATACAGATTGTGATCTCATTTGTTCTCGTTAGGTTGACTGATGTGTCTCTGATGGTTTAGTTTAGGAGTGCATGTGTAAAGGAAGTATTTCTTATGGTGACTGTACATTTCCTATTAAAAGCAGAGGGTTAGAAGAGAATGTGCAGTAACCCACCTTTAGGGGGTGGGGAAAGGGGCATGGAGTTGGGGTGGAGGTGAGGGTGTGCTTTTCTCAAAAGGACAGTTATAGGGCAAGGAGAAAGGAATGATGGAAGACAGTGGGTCTTTCTCAGCAGCAGCAAGCCATTCTGCCCTGGGGTTTTGGGTGGGGCATGCACTGTCAAGGGCTCAGGTCTGCAGATATTTTCAATAGCGGCAGTAAAGGCATGCCTGCAAACACAAGTTCAGAAATGAGAGGGTGACTCAGGGTAAAAGAATTAAGTTACAGAAGGATGCTGGATGTGTTAAAATTTGCAAGCCCCCACTAGCTAACAGGAAAAGAAGGTGGGAGTTTGTGGGCATAGAAAGCTGATGCAGCCTTTTCTTTCCAGAAACAAAAGGGTGGTGGGTATGGGTCAGGAAGATCCCTCAGACTATGTATGGTAAGATACCTTACCCAAACCGATTCCTCTAAGAAACTTGCCCTGGGTTTGCTGTCACAGGGTTTTCTGGTAGGGACTGAAGTAAGAGCCATCCAGTGTCTACTGTGGGCCCAGGTGTGTGGTGAAGAATGGGCAAGTTCAGGGGGCAGGGCCAAGTGAGGTGGAAAGGAGCTCAGGGCACCCCAGGTCTGTGGTCCATTCCCCCTGCCAGTATTGGTTAAATGCCCTAGAAAGTTTGCATTTCAAAGACTTAACACTTGACATGTCCTTGGAATAATTTATCACAGTGGCCAATAAAAATAGGAAGTGCTGCCATTTACTTATTTATTTTGAAAAATGTAGTTGAGATATAATTGACATAAAATATATTAGTTTCAGGTGTACAACATAATGATTTGATATTTGTATATATCACAGAATGATCACAATAAGTCTCATTAACGTCCATCACCATATTTTTTGCCTTGTAAATAAGAACATTTAAGATTTGCTCTCTCAGCCACTCTCAGATATGTATTACAGTATTGTTTACTATAGTCACCCTATTGTACATCACATCCAGTGTTGTTTATTTTGACCCCCTTCACTGATTTCACCCTCCAACCACCAGTCAATTCTCTTTATCTATGAGTTGACTTTTTGTTTTATTAAAACATTTTTAAAATTATTTTTATTCAAGTAAAATTAATATACAGTGTTATATTAGTTTCAGGTACAAAAATAATGATTTAAAAATCCTATACATTTATCAATGTTCATCAACAAATGTATTTTTAATCCCCTTTATATCATTAATCCTCCCACCAACCTCCCCTCTGGCAACCACCAATGTGTTCTCTGTATTTAAGAGTCTGTTCCCTTGTTTGTCCCTTTTTTTTTTTTATTTCTTGTTTTGTTTCTTAAATTCCACAAATGAGTGAAATCATGTGGAATTTGTCTTTCTCTGACTTTCTTCTGTTAGCATTACACCCTCTAAGTTACCATGTTGTTGCAAATGGTAAGATTTCCTTCCTTTTGTGGCTGAATAGTATGCCGTGTGTGTGTGTATAAATGTTTATCCGTTCATCTATCAGTGGACACTTGGGCTGTTTCCATATCTTGGGTATTGTAAATAATGCTACAATAAACATAGCAGTGCATATAGCTTTTTGAATTAATATTTTCAATTTCGTTGGGTAAATACCCAGCAGTGGAATTATAGGATTATATGGTAATTCTATTTTTAACTTTTTGAGAAATTTTCATACTGTTTTCCACAGTGGCTTCACCAATTTATATTCCCACCAACAGTGCATGAGGGTTCCCTTTTCTCCATATCCTTGCCAACACTTATTTCTTATATTTTTGATTTTATCCATTCTGATGGGTGTAAAGTGATAGCATATCTATTGTGGTTTTAATTTTCATTTCCTTGATGCTTAGTGATGTTGAGCATCTTTTCATGTATGTTGGCCATGTGTATGTCTTCTTTAGAAAAAAGTCTGTTCATGTCTTCTCATTTTAAAATTAGATTTTTTTTTTTTTTTTGGTGTTGAGTTGTATAAGTTCTTTAAATATTTTGGATATTAACCTCTTATCAGATATTCCATTTGCAAATATCTTCTCCCATTCAATAGGTTGCCTTTTAGTTTTGCTGATTATTTCCTTTTCTGTGCAAAAGATTTTTATTTTGATGTAGTCCCAATAGTTTAATTTTGCTTTTATTTCCCTTGTCTGAGGAAACATATCCAGAAAAATGTTTCTATGGCTGATGTAAAAAGATTTCTGTCTATGTTTTCTTCTAGAAATTTTATGGTCTCAGGTCTTGCATTTAGGTCATTAATCCATTTTGACTTTGTTTTTGTGTATGGCATAAGAAAGTGGTCTAGTTTCATTTTTTAGCATGTAGTTGTCCAGTTTTCCCAACACCATTTGTTGAAGAGACTGTCTTTTCCCCATTGCATATCATTGCCTCCTTTGTCATAGTTTAATTAACTATATACTAAACTATATTAACTGTATTAATATAAGTATGGGTTTATTTCTGGACTCTCTAGTCTATTCCATTGACCTATGTGTCTATTTTTGTTTCAGTGCCATACTATTTTAATTGCCACAGCTTTGTAGTTTGTGTTGAAATCTGGGATTGTGATACCTCCAACTTTGTTGTTCTTTCTCAAGATTCTTTGTCTATTTGGGGTCTTTTGTTGTTTCATACAAATTTTAGGATTGTTTGTTCTAGTTCTGTGAAAACTGTTGGTAATTTGATAGGAATTATGTTAAATTTGTAGTGTGCTTTGGGAAGTATTTTAACAATACCAGTTCTTCCAATCCATGAACATGGTATATCTTCCCATTTGTCTCATCTTTGATTTCTTTCATCAATGTTTTATAGTTTTTGGAGTACAGGTCTTTCAGCTCCTTGGTTAAAGTTATTCATAGGCATTTTATTGTTGGGGTTTTTTTTGGTGCAATTATAAATGGGATTATAATTTCTTAATCTCTCTTTCTTTATTTCTCTTTCTGCTACTTCATTATCAGTGTATTGAAATGTAAGAGATTTCTGTATATTAATTTTGTATCCTGTAACTTTACTGAATTAATTTATCAATTCTAGTAGTTTTTGGTGGAGTCTTTCAGGTTTTTTCTATATAGTATCATGTCATCTGCAAATAGTGCAAGTTTTACTTCTTTACCAAGTTGGATCATTTATTCCTTTTTTTGTCTGATTGCTGTGGCTAGGACTTCTAGTACTGTGTTAAATAAAAGTGGTGAGAGTGAATATTCTTGTCTTATTCCTGATCTTGGGGAAAAGCTCTCAATTTTTCACCATTGAGTATGATGTTAGCTGTGGGTTTTTTGTACCTGGATTGTCATAGACTGTAAGTCTTAAGTTCTCTTTTGGCCAGCAAAAGAGCAGGATGCAGGATGAAAAGCAACAGATGGCTAATGTCTGGGAAAAGACAAGAGCCCCATATAAGGGTCCTTGCCCTGTATTTAGTAAGATCAGAAGGTTTACAAACGTGATGGGCATGCACAAAGAGACAAACTGGGAACGTTAACTTGGGGATGTGAGGGAAAAGTGGTTTTGAAGATACACGGGCTTTGGGTCAACATAAAAAAAATCTTAGCACCAGGCAGATGGGCAGATGGTTGTTAACAGCAGACAGGAGGCGCTGTGTTTGTTCATCTTAGCTAGCCTAGGAGATAAGGCAGGGAAAATGTTAATGAGATACATTTTCTTTTGTTAACCATCTCTGCTTTGGGCTGCATCACTTGCAGTGCAGCAGTCTATAGCTCAATTTACCTGTTTACCTAACTTGGTCCTTCCTTCCTGTGAAAGCAGCTTTCTTTTATAGTACTAAACTGGGGGGCGCTTCTGCCCTGAATGCCTAATCTTGCTTACCTCATATATCTTTGTATTAGGTGCCTTTGCACCCCTCTCTTCTGGGGCCTTTGCCCCTCCCTCTCTATTCTGGGGGCTCTGCACCCCCTCTCTATTTTGGGGTGCCTTTGCACCTCCCCATTCTTGGGGTGCTAATCTTGTTTACCCAAACTCAGGTCTGAGCATCCTATGCTTTATACTTCTTTATGCCTTGTTTTAAAAAAATTTTTTTTTTAAATGTTTATTTATTTTTGAGAGAGAGACAGAATACGAGTGGGTTAGGGGCAGAGAGAGAGGGAGACTCAGAATCTGAAGCAGGCTCGAGGCTCCGAGTTAGCACAGAGCCCGACGTAGGGCTCGAACTCACGAGCTGTGAGATCATGATCTGAGCCGGTCAGTAGCTCAACCGACTGAGCAACCCAGGCACCCCTCTTTATGCCTTGTTAACTCATTGGTGTAAGCCCAGGGAATTCCTAAGCTTACTCCCCACACTGGCCTTTATTAAGTTGAAGTATGTTCCCTCTACCACTATTTGGTTGAGAGTTTTTATTGTGAACGATGTTGTGCTTTGCTAAGTGCTTTTTCTGCATCTATTGAGATGATTATATGGTTTTTATCCTTTTTCTTGTAAATGTGATGTATCATATTGATTGGTTTGTCAATACTGAACCACCCTTGCATCCCTGGAATAAATCCTACTTGATAGTGGTGAATGATTTTTTAAAATGTATTGTTGGATATGGTTTGCTAATATTTTGTTGAGAATTTTTGCATTTATGTTCATCAGATATTGGCCTGTAGTTCAGTTTTAAATGTTTTTTAATGTTTATTTTTAGAGCAAGACAGAGCATGAGTTGGGGTAGGAGCAGAGAGAGAGGCACAGAATCTGAAGCAGGCTCCAGATTCTGAGCTGTCAGCACAGAGCCCGATGTGGGCTCGAACTCATGGAGTGCAAGATCATGAGCTGAAGTCAGACACTCAACCGACTGAGCTACCCAGTAGCCCCTGTAGTTCTCTTTTTGTGTAATATCTTTATTTTGTTTTGGTATCAGTGTCATGGGAGCCTTGTAGAATGAATTTGGAAGCTTCTTTTCCTAATTTTTGGAATACTTTGAGAAGAATAGGTATTAACTCTTCTTTAAATGTTTGGTAGAATTAGCCATCTGGTCCAGGACTTTTATTTGTTGGGAACTTTTTCATTACTGATTCAGTTTTATTGCTAGTAATCAGTATGTTAAAATTTTCTATTTCTTCCTGATTTAGTTTTTGAAGGTTCTATGTCTCTAAGAATTTATTGATTTCTTCTAGGTTGTTCAATTTGTTGGCATATACTTTTTCATAATATTGTCTTAAAATAATTTGTATTTCTGTGGTGTCAGTTGTCATTTTTCCTCCTTTTTTTCTTCTGATTTTGAGTCCTCTCTTCTTCCCTTCCCCCTGCCATGAGTCTAGCTATAGATTTATCAATTTTGTTGATATTTTCAAAGAACCATCTTCTCATTTCATTGATCTTATTCTATTGTGTTTTTAAAAATTTTTTAAAATATTTATTTATTTATTTATTTATTTTGAGAGAGAGAGAGAGAGAGAGAGCGAGCACGCACATGGGAGAGGGGCAGAGACAGAGGGAGAGAGAGAACCCCAAGCAGGCTCCAGCTGTCAGTACAGAGCCCAATGTAGGGCTCAGTCCCATAAACCATGAAATCATGACCTGAGCCAAAATCAAGAGTCAGATGCTTACTGACTGAGTGAGCCACCCAGGTGCCCCTGTATTGTTTTTTTTTTTAAGTCTCTCTTTCATTGATTTCTGCTCTAATATTTATTATTTTCTTCCCTCTACTGGCCTTAGGTTTTATGCTACTTTTTCTAGCTTAATTAGGTGTAATGTTAGGTATTTTGAGAGTTTCCTTGCTTCTTTCATCTGTCAGGCGTGCAGTGACCCTGAACTGCAGGTGTCTTTCCACATGCTGCTCCCTGAGAGGCTATTGTTGGTGGGTGGGGCTAGCCAGCAAACCTGATGTCTGTCCTCAGTCCATCTGCTGGGGCTGTAGTTGAACTGGTGTGTGTGGTTATCTTCCCCTCTCCCCAGGGTAGGACTCACTTTGGAGTGACACCAGTCTCTTCCCAGGCTGCTTACAGGGTGTGTTGCATCAGGAACCACTTTGAAGGGATGCCTACTGAGTGGGGTAGGTTAGATGGGGCGGATCTACAGGAGAACTCAAGGGCAGGGTGAGTGTTGTTGGCAAGGTAGGTACAGAATGTTCTCGCTGGTTCCTTCAAGTGTCTGGCTATCTAGGCTGGTGTATGGGGGTATAAATGGTGGCTTCTGGCTCTTTTGTTCTTGGATAAGTCTCTTAAAGATCCCTGCCCATTCAGTGCGTGTTCTGAATTAGCAAATCTGCATGTATACCCCAGGCACTTTTCAAACTGTTGCTTTAATGCTGTATCTCTGCTGAGTTGTTTGTTATGCTCTCTTTAAGGACTCTGTTTCCTATTGCCCTCTGACTCTCCCAGAACTAAGCCCACTGATTTTTAAAGTACAGGTAGTAAGCCCTGTGGATGGTAAATTCTTGCAAAGTTAAGCCTCACTGGTTTTCAAAGCTAAATGTTATGGGGGCTTGCCCTCCCAGTGTAGGTGCCCTGTGTCAGTGGTACCTGATGTGGGGTCTGCTCCTCTCCCTTCTCTGTGCTTGTGGTTCCCTCCCAATTGTGGTTAATCTTGCTGGTAGTTTGTTTCCCAACCATGTCTCCACCCCTCCCACCCTTTTCTATATGTCCTCTCTGTGATTAACTGTAGAATCTGTTCTGTCAGTCTTTGGGTCATTTTCTGGGTTAGTTCACAGATGTGGCTATTATCCAGGTGTGCCCTTGGGATGAGGTGAGCCTAGGATCTTCCTACTCTGTCTTCTTCCCAGAAGTCTAAACTGTGACTTTTTTCTTTGCCCCAGGGCAGATGAATCTGCTCAGCATTCCTGAGTACTATCCCTTCCCACTGCAATTGACAGCATTGGGAGGGGAGTTCCCTTCATTACTGTGTCTCCATCTCTCTTGCTCTTCTCTATGTGGTCTCTATCTTTTGTTGTCCACAGCTGTTCAGTCAGCCCCCAGTTTTTCTTTGGAGGAACTGCTCTATAAATAGGTGTAGATTTGCTGTGTCTGTGGTGGGGGTGAGTTCAGGGTCTTCCTATACTGCCATGTTGTACTCTTCTTTAATTATTGATAGGTATGTACTTATTTCCATTTTGTTTTTCTTTAGCTATTTTGTGATTGCTTTGTTCTTCTTGTTTACCTCCTTTTTGATCTGATGATTTTCTGTAGTTTTATGCTTAGATTTCTTTCTCTTTTATGTATCTAAAATGAGGCTTTTGCTTTGTCATTTACTTTGAGGTTTACATAAAACAACTTATAACTGTCTATTTTAAGTTGAAATAACCTCGGTTTGAATACATTCAAAACCTCTACATTTTTTTGGGCAGCTGGGAGGCTCAGTGGGTTAAGTGTCTGATTCTTGGTTTTGGCTCAGGTCACGATCTCTTGGTTAGTGGGTTTGAGCCCACTCTGTGCTTCAGCTTCTCTGAATTTAAAAATTTTTTTTAAAAAACCTTTATTGATTTTTGAGAGAGAGGGAGAGACACAGCGTGAATAGGGGAGGGGGCAGAGAGAGAGGGAGACATAGAATCTGAAGCAGGCTGTCAACACAGAGCCTGACGTGGCGCTTGAACTCACGGACAGCGAGATCATGACCTGAGCTGAAGTCAGATGCTCAACTGACTGAGCCACCCAGGCGCCCCACATTTAACATTTCTTACTAGGCCTGTCTCCTGGTGATGAACTACTTAGCTTTTGCTTGTCTGGAAAACTCCTTATTTCTCTTTCAATTCTGAAGGACAACTTTGCTGTGCAGAGTATTCTTGGTTGGTGGTTTTTTCCTTTTAGCGGTTTTAATATATTGTGCCACTTCCTTCTGGCCTACAGAGTTTGTGCTGAAAAATCTAATAGGCTTATGTATGTTTCCTCATATCTAGCAAGTTGTTTTTCTCTTGTTGCTTTTTTTTCTTAAAAATTTTTTAATATTTATTTTTAAAGGAGAGAAAAAGCATGAGTGGGGGAAGGGCAAAGACAGAGGGAGACAGAGACTCCTTGGCAGGCTTCAGGTTCTGAGCTGTCAGTACAGAGCCCGATGCAGGGCTCGAACTCGTGAAGAGTTGTGAGATCATGACCTGAGCCAAAGCTGGGCACTCAACCAACTGAGCCACCCAGGCACACCTATCTTTGTTGCTTTTAAGATTCTTTCCCTCTCTTTAATTTTGATACTATAATTATAATGCATCTTATTGTGAGTCTTGGGTTAATCTTCTTTGGAATTCTCTGGGCTTCCTAGATCTGGATGTGTCTATACTCAGATTAAGAAAGTTTCAGCCATTATTTTCTCACATAATTTTATTGGCTCTTTCTCTCTCTCTCCTCTCTTTCTGGGACTCTTATAATGTAAATGTTGGTCTGCTTGATGTTGTCCCATATGTCTCTTAGGCTATCTTCAATCTTTTTCATCCTTTCAAAATTTTGCTTCTCTGGTAAGTTCCACTGCCTTGTGTTCAGATTCAGTGACCCATTCTTCTGCCTTTTCTATTCTGCTGTTGAACACTTCTATAGTGTTTCTCAGTTAATTATTGTATTCTTCAGCTCTGTGACTTTTATTTGGTACTTTCTTATATTTTCTAGCTCTTTGTTGAAATTCTTACTTTGTTCATTCATCCTTCCCCTGAGATCAGTGAGCATCTTTATGACCATTATTTTGAACTCTTTATCAGGTAAATAATTTATCTCTGTTCCATTACAGTATTTTTCTGAGGATTTATCTTGTTCTTTCAATTGGAACATATTATTCTTTTTCTTCATTTTCCTTGTCTCTCTGTATTGGTTTCTATGTGTTAGATAAAGGTCAACTTTTCCAGTCTTAAAACATAGCCTAAGTAGGAGATGGACTTTATTGTTCAACATTTCTTTAGCTCTTGCTGTCTCTCAAGACTTTGTGATTGTTCAAGCAGTCTACTTTACTTGTGGTGGCTCCCAGTAATTGAGGGTGTGCCAAGACCTGTCACTGTTCTAAAGGGGAGGAACTTAGCACCTAGAGTCAGTGATTGGAAGCCAGACAATCAGGCAGAAGCTTTTTCTTTTTAAAATTTTTTAACGTTTATTTATTATATTATTGAGAGAGAGAGAGAGAGAGAGAGAGAGAGAGAGAGAGAGAGGGGAAGGAAGGAAGGAAGGAAGGATGGATATGAATGAGTGCGGGAGGGGCAGAGAAAGAGGGAGACACAGAATCTAAAGCAGGCTCTAGGCTCTGAGCTGTCAGCACAGAGCCCGACATGGGGCTCAAACTCACAAACCAGGAGATCATGACTGACCTGAAGTTGGACGCTTAACTGACTGAGCCACCCAGGTGCCTCTCAGGCAGCAGCTTTTAAAGTATGCAAGTATACTTCTTTCAGGGGAAGATTGGAAGCTAGGTGTTTCTGTTGGCTCCCTTTGCACAGAGCCCTGTTGTGATAGCCAATTAAGAACTGTTTCTTTGCTACCATCCTGTTGAGCCTGTGAACACAAGCCCTGGCCATGAGAGCCAAGCTACCAAGGGAATTGTATTTTGGGTGGCAGACAAAAAAGCAGGGCACCAGATATAAACACAAGCTCCTTTCTCAGAGACACTGACCACCTGGGGAAGGGCAGAGGGTGTCTGCCAGCATCCTAGTCTCTGCAGAGGACTGTAGTCAGCCCCTAAATGTGTGTTTAATAAGAAGACTGTCCTTCAGGCCGCAGCTATGAAGATAAGCTAATAGGCTTCTTTCACAGATACTGGTGACCTGATACTGGTAGAAGAGAGTGCAGAGGTGTCCTCTGGCTTATGTTCCCTGATAGCAACTTCATAGGCCCCTAGATGAGTGCCAAACCAGAGGCCTGCCCCTCAGAATGAAACTCTAAGACAAGCAAATAAGCTTCTTTCTCAGAAAGTCTGGAGGAGTCTTTGCTGTGCCTTGGGGCGGTGGCCAACCAAGAACTGTCTGTTACAGTCCCATGAGACCCATGAAACAAGTCCCCTGGCCACCAGAGCGAGGTGATCAAGGGGCATTCCCTGGGTGGCAGGCATGAAAGCCAGAACACCAGACACATATACAGGGTCTCTTCCTGGAAATACTGGCAATTTGAAGTACAGCAGAGGGAAAGTGTGAAGACAGTGTCCATCTTGTGAGGTCTCTGGAGAGGAGACATCCCCGACAATATCTCTAACATTACCCCATTTAATATTGGCAATTTATGTCTGCAATTATGGGTAATATCAAGAATCTTGTTAGACTCATTTTTTTTTCTGTGTATGTGTGTGTGTGTGATATAAGCTGGCTATACTAAGATGTAATGCACATCATAACTTTCCCCATTTTCTTTTGTCCTAATCAGGGGCTTATTCTGACAGTTAATAATAGCTTCTCTGAATTTCTCCAATTTTTGTTACCAGTGAGATGACACGAGTATTTCTCTAGGTTAACCTAGTTTCTTTAGAATAACAGCCCAAGAAATACCATTAGAGTCTAAGTCTTTGTGTTCTAATATTCATTGTTGTTATAGCTATTTTCTTAGATAGTACTTAAAACATATAAAATTGTCTTTGTCATTCAACTTTTATAGACTGTTGTCAAAGTCTTTAAAAGACTCTCTTGAGTTGAACAGTCACAATCTGTGTATAACTTTTGACTTCCCCCAAATGTGACTATGTACAGTACTGTAGCAGAATGAAGTATCACATGTATCATCATCCTCACTGGAAAAGTTGGATCCTGGAGTGACACCTGCTCCTTGACCTTCTACACAGGAATCAGCAAAATCTCCTTCCAACCAGAGTCCAGGGGAAGGCAGAACACCTTTACCTGTCTCTCTAGGCTACTTGCTCCACCTCACCCCCTTTATGTGGTTCTAATGAAGTTTCTGCCTGAGGGAAATGCTGATAAGTGGTGGTATTAGCTCCCAGGCTTAAAGAGCTTTCAGCACCGAGGACAGCACCCCAGTTCGTTCCATGGTCCAGCTCTGGCCTCTATTTCCTGATCCCAACCCCATGTTCTCCCAGACCCTTCACCTAGGGGGGAGGGAGGTGGGGAAGCTAGTTATTCTTTGGTCCTTGGCCAGATCTGGCCAGTGACTGACCCCACCACGTCTGCAAGATCCCATCCCTCTCCCGACCTTGTTACTTTGCCTTTCAGTTCAAGGCCTCAACCCAATTCCACACAGCTAGGGCTGGGTGAGGAGGGCCAGGGGTGGGCCAGAATCATGCAGTTGAAGCCTTCCTGGTGCCTTTCCTCCACCTTCCCTTTGCTTATAGTCATTTGGCAACTTCTACCTTACTTTTCAATCACAATATAAGATAGGTATTTATTAAAAAGAATCCACATATAAGTGTACCTGTGCAGTTCAAAATCATTCAAGGGTCAAATGTATATCATCATCTAAAAGTATCTGCCTATTTTGTGAATCTGACATTTAAGAAAGGGTAAATCAAAATTTTTTGTATCTTTTTTCTTTCTATAACAATGTACAACTATTTAAATATTTTAGGTCTAAATTTTTAAAGTTCATCACCAATCTAGACATTAAAATTTCAGTAACATATTAAATTTTCATGAATTGTAGTATCCTAAGAATTTTAGGGGTACCTGGGTGACTTAGTCATTTAAGCATCTCACTTTTTTTTTAGTGTTTATTTTTGAGAGACAGAGTACGAGCAAGGGAGGGTTAGAGAGAGGGAGACACAGAGTCCAAAGCAGGTTCCAGGCTCTGAGCTGTCAGCACAGACCCCGATATGGGGCTTGAACTCACGGACTGTGAGATCATGACCTGAGCCAAAGTCAGAGTCTTAACCGACTGAGCCACCCAGGTGCCCCTTAAGTGTCCCACTCTTGGTTTCGGCTCAGGTCATCGTCTCACAGTTTGTGAGATTGAGCCTTGCGTCAGGCTCTGTGCTGACAGCATGGACTGCCTGGGTCTCTGTCTCCCTCTTTCTTGCCCCTCCCCCACTCATTCTCTCTCTCAAAATAAATATAAATTTTTTTAAATAAAATTAAGCTATTTAAAAAGAAATTATTTAAATACTATATATGTGCACATATATATACTGTATATATATGTGTGTGTGTATAAATATATAAAGCTTTTACTTTTAAATTCAATTTTGCTTTTAAATTCAATTTTACTTTTAAATTCAATTTTAAATTAATCTAGTACAAACTATTGTGTTAAGTTTTTCACCACAAAGTGTTAGACTGAATCCCGTGAAGACTTTAGATTGGTATGTTGCCATACAAATACCTACTGTGAGAGTAATTTGGAAAATCCAAGTACCAGCAGAAGCCCTTGTTTGTATTTTTTCCCAATTTCATGTGTATAGTGTTTTTCAGTACTGCTGATGAGAGCTGCATGGGGTGAAATTAGAACTTAAAATAGGAAGGCATGAGGCGACTGGGTGGCTCAGTCAGTTTAGAGTCCAAACTCGGTTTTGGATCAGGTCATGATTTCATGGTTTGGAAGTTCGAGGCCTGGGTCAGGTGTGGAGCCTGCTTGGTTTCTCTCTCTCTCTCTCTCTCTCTCTCTCTCTCTTTCTCTCTCTCTCTCTCTCTCCCTCCCTCCCTCCCTCCCTCCCTCCCTCCTCCCCCAGTTCGCGTGCACTCTCTCTCTCTCAGAATAAAAAAAAAACACACACACACACACACAAAAGGAAGACATTTGGTAGTCTCAGGTGATTCTTAAGAAGGAGCAAATTTAGGAGCCCTTAATGAGTTACCTTTATTGAAGTGAAGTTTGCCAACAAAATTATTTTTGTAAATGAGGGTTAATATGAAGTTCACCTGTTTTCATGGCTTTGCAATGCCGTATTTGCTTTGGTGTAGAAAGAGAACCTCAAGCCTAAATGTGTCCTGGTTTTGCAGCTGGACCAGGAGATTGTGCTAGTGAGACCACATGAGGTCCAGGTCCGCCACGAGCCCAGAATGCCAGAGTTCTGACTGTATAGGAATCTGGTGTCTGTCCCTGCATGGCAAGACACAGGCTGGAAAAGCGAGGTGTCTGGTTCTACTGAGCCTTGGTGTAAAGCAGAGAAGAGGTAGGACTCAAATTCCTTTTGTACATTTCAGTTGAACCACTGTGACATTCTTGGGGATGGGTGGATTTCTTCATGATGTAACTGGGCTCAAGCAGAACATTTGTGCTTAGTGTCTCCTGGTTACCCAGCAAGACTGGGTGTTCAAAGGCTGACTTTAAAATAGACTGGAAATAAGTGACTGAGAAAAGTAAGTTGGAACAGGCAAGACTTTTTTTTATTATGAAATTTATTGTCAAATTGGTTTCCATACAACACCCAGTGCTCATCCCAGAAGGTGCCCTCCTCAATACCCATCACCCAACCTCCCCTCCCTCCCACCCCCCATCAACCCTCAGTTTGTTCTCAGTTTTTAAGAGTCTCTTATGCTTTGGCTCTCTCCCTCTCTAACCTCTTTTTTTTTTTTTTTTTTGTCTTCTCCTCCCCCATGGTCTTCTGTTAAGTTTCTCAGGATCAACATAAGAGTGAAAACATATGGTATCTGTCTTTCTCTGTATGACTTATTTCACTTAGCATCACACTCTCCAGTTCCATCCACGTTGCTACAAAAGGCCATATTTCATTCTTTCTCATTGCCACATAGTATTCCATTGTGTATATAAACCACAATTTCTTCACCCATTCGTCAGTTGATGGATTATTTAGGCTCTTTCCATAGTTTGGCTATTGTTGAGAGTGCTGCTATAAACATTGGAGTACAAGTGCCCCTATGTATCAGTACTCCTGTATCCCTTGGGTAAATTCCTAGCAGTGCTATTGCTGGGTCATAGGGTAGGTCTATTTTTAATTTTTTGAGGAACCTCCACACTGTTTTCCAGAGAAGCTGCACCAGTTTGCATTCCCACCAACAGCGCAAGAGGGTTCCCGTTTCTCCACATCCTCTCCAGCATCTATAGTCTCCTGATTTGTTCATTTTGGCCACTCTGACTGGTGTGAGGTGATATCTGAGTGTGGTTTTGATTTGTATTTCCCTGATGAGGAGTGACATTGAGCATCTTTTCATGCGCCTGTTGGCCATCTGGATGTCTTTTTTTTTTTTTTTAACGTTTATTTATTTTTGAGACAGAAAGAGACAGAGCATGAATGGGGGAGGGTCGGAGAGAGAGGGAGACACAGAATCTGAAACAGGCTCCAGGCTCCAGGCTCCGAGCTGTCAGCACAGAGCCTGACGCGGGGCTCGAACTCACAGACCGCGAGATCATGACCTGAGCTGAAGTTGGACGCCCAACCAACTGAGTCACCCAGGCGCCCCTGGATGTCTTCTTTAGAGAAGTGTCTATTCATGTTTTCTGCCCATTTCTTCACTGGGTTATTTGTTTTTCGGGTGTGGAGTTTGGTGAGCTCTTTATAGATTTTGGATACTAGCCCTTTGTCCGATATGTCATTTGCAAATATCTTTTCCATTCCGTTGGTTGCCTTTTAGTTTTGTTGATTGTTTCCTTTGCTGTGCAGAAGCTTTTTATCTTCATGAGGTCCCAATATTTTTGCTTTTAATTCCCTTGCCTTTGGGGATGTGTCAAGTAAGAAATTGCTGTGGCTGAGGTCAGAGAGGTTTTTGCCTGCTTTCTCCTCTAGGGTTTTGACGGTTTCCTGTCTCACATTCAGGTCCTTTATCCATTTTGAGTTTGTTTTTGTGAATGGTGTAAGAAAGTGGTCTAGTTTCATCCTTCTGCATGTTGCTGTCTAGTTCTCCCAGCACCATTTGTTAAAGAGACTGTCTTTTTTCAATTGGATATTCTTTCCTGCTTTGTCAAAGATTAGTTGGCCATACTTTTGTGGGTCTAGTTCTGGGTTTTCTATTCTATTCCATTGGTCTATGTGTCTGTTTTTGTGTCAATACCATGCTGTCTTGATGATTACAGCTTTGTAGTAGAGGCTAAAGTCTGGGATTGTGATGCCTCCTGCTTTGGTCTTCTTCAAAATTACTTTGGCTATTCGGGGCCTTTTGTGGTTCCATACAAATTTTAGGATTGCTTGTTCTAGCTTCAAGAAGAATGTTGGTGCAATTTTGATTGGGATTGCACTGAATGTGTAGGTAGCTTTGGGTAGTATTGGTATTTTAACAATATTTATTCTTCCAATCCATGAGCACGAAATGTTTTTCCATTTCTTTATATCTGCTTCAATTTCCTTCATAAGCTTTCTGTAGTTTTCAGCATACAGATCTTTTACATCTTTGGTTAGGTTTATTCCTAGGTATTTTATGCTTCTTGGTGCAATTGTGAATGGGATCAGTTTCTTTATTTGTCTTTCTGTTGTTTCATTATTAGTGTATAAGAATGCAACTGATTTCTGTACATTGATATTGTATCCTGTGACTTTGCTGAATTCATGTATCAGTTCTAGCAGACTTTTGGTGGAGTCTATCGGCTTTTCCATGTATAATATCATGTCATCTGCAAAAAGTGAAAGCTTAACTTCATCTTTGCCAATTTTGATGCCTTTCATTTCCTTTTGTTGTCTGATTGCTGATGCTAGCACTACCAACACTATGTTAAACAACAGTGGTGAGAGTGGACATCCCTGTCGTGTTCCTGATCTCAGGGGGAAAGCTCTCAGTTTTTCCCCATTGAGGATGATATTAGCTGTGGGCTTTTCATAAATGGCTTTTATGATGTTTAAGTATGTTCCTTCTACCCTTTCTCGAGGGTTTTTATTAAGAATTTTGTCAAATTTTGTCAAATGCTTTTTCTGCATTGATTGACAGGATCATATGGTTCTTATCTTTTCTTTTATTAATGTGATATATCACATTGATTGATTTGTGAATGTTGAACCAGCCCTGCAGCCCAGGAATGAATCCCACTTGATCATGGTGAAGAATTCTTTTTATATGCTGTTGAATTCTATTTGCTAGTATCTTATTGAGAATTTTTGCATCCATATTCATCAGGGATATTGGCATGTAGTTCCCCTTTTTTACTGGGTGTCTGTCTGGTTTAGGAATCAAAGTAATACTGGCTTCATAGAATGAGTCTGGAAGTTTTCCTTCCCTTTCTATTTTTTTGGAACAGCTTGAGAAGGATAGGTATTATCTCTGCTTTAAACATCTGGTAGAACTCCCCTGGGAAGCCATCTGGTCCTGGACTCTTATTTGTTGGGAGATTTTTGATAACTGATTCAATTTTTCGCTGGTTATGGGTCTGTTCAAGCTTTCTATTTCTTCCTGTTTGAGTTTTGGAAGTGTGTGGGTGTTTAGGAATTTGTCCATTTCTTCCAGGTTGTCCAGTTTGTTGGCATATAATTTTTCATAGTATTCCCTGATAATTGCTTGTATCTCTGAGGGATTGGTTGTAATAATTCCATTTTCATTCATGATTTTATCTATTTGGGTCATCTCCCTTTTCTTTTTGAGAAGCCTAGCTAGAGGTTTATCAATTTTTTTTATTTTTCAAAAAACCAACTCTTTGTTTCATTGATCTGCTCTACAGTTTTTTTAGATTCTATATTGTTTATTTCTGCTCTGATCTTTATTATTTCTCTTCTTCTGCTGGGTTTGGGGTGTCTTTGCTGTTCTGCTTCCATTTCCTTTAGGTGTGCTGTTAGATTTTATATTTGGGACTTTTCTTGTTTCTTGAGATAGGCCTGGATTGCAATGTATTTTCCTCTCAGGACTGTCTTTGCTGCATCCCAAAGCATTTGGATTGTTGTATTTTCATTTTCATTTGTTTCCATTTATTTTTAAATTTCTTCTCTAATTGCCTGGTTGACCCATTCATTCTTTAGTAGGGTGTTCTTTAACCTCCATGCTTTTGGAGGTTTTCTAGACTTTTTCTGTGGTTGATTTCAAGTTTCATAGCATTGTGGTCTGAAAGTGTGCATGGCATGATCTCAATTCTTTTATACTACTTAAGGGCTGTTTTGTGACCCAGTATGTGATCTATCTTAGAGAATGTTCCATGTGCACTCGAGAAGAAAGTATATTCTGCTGCTTTAGGATGAAAAGTTCTGAATGTATCTGTCAAGTTCATCTGGTCTAGTATATCATTCAGGGCCCTTGTTTCTTTATTGATTCTCTGTCTATATGATCTGTCCATTGTTGTAAGTGGAGTATTAAAGTCTCCTGCAATTACCACATTCTTATCAATAAGATTGCTTATGTTTGTGATTGTTTTATATATTTGGGGGCTCCCATACTTGGTGCATAGACATTTATATTTGTTAGCTCTTCCTGATGGATAGACCCTGTAATTATTATATAATGCCCTTCTTCATCTTGTTACAGCCTTTAATATAAAGTCTAGTTTGTCTGATATAAGTATGGCTACTCCAGCTTTCTTTTGACTTCCAGTAGCATGATAGATAGTTCTCCATCCCCTCACTTACAATCTGAAGGTGTCCTCAGGTCTAAAATGAGTCTCTTGGGGCGCCTGGGTGGCTCAGTTGGTTAAGCGGCCGACTTCGGCTCAGGTCATGATCTTGCAGTCTGTGACCTGTCACAGGCTCTGTGCTGACAGCTCGGAGCCTGGAGCCTATTTCAGAATCTGTGTCTCCCTCTCTCTGACCCTCCCCCGTTCATACTCTGTCTCTCTTTGTCTCAAAAATAAATAAACTTTAAAAAAAAATTAAAAAAAAATGAGTCTCTTGTAGACAGAAAATAGATGGGTCTTGTTTTTTTATCCATTCTGATACCGTATGTCTTTTGGTTGGAGCATTTAGCCCATTTACATTCAGTGTTATTATTGAAAGATATGGGTTTAGTCATTGTGGTATCTGTAGGTTTCATGCTTGTAGTGATGTCTCTGGTATTTTGTGATCCTTGCAACATTTCACTTTCAGAGTCCCCCTTAGGATCTCTTGTAGGGCTGGTTTAGTGGTGATAAGTTCCTTCAGTTTTTGTTTGGGAAGACCTTTATCTCTCCTCCTATTCTGAATGACAGGCTTGCTGGATAAAGGATTCTCGGCTGCATATTTTTTCTGTTCATCACATTGAAGATTTCCTGCCATTCCTTTCTGTCCTGCCAAGTTTCAGTAGACAGGTCTGATACTACCCTTATGTGTCTACCTTTGTATGTTAGGGCCCATTTATACCTAGCTGCTTTCAGAATTCTCTCTTTATCCTTGTATTTTGCCAGTTTCACTATGGTATATCGTGTGGAAGACTGATTCAAGTTATGTCCGATGGGAGTTCTCTGTGCCTCTTGGATTTCAATGCCCTTTTTCTTCCCCAGATCAGGGAAGTTCTCAGCTATGATTTGTTCAAGTACACCTTCAGCCCCTTTCTCTCTCTCTTCTTCTTCTGGAATTCCTATGATACAGATATTGTTCCATTTGATTGCATCACTTAGTTCTCTAATTCTCCCCTCATACTCCTGGATTTTTTTATCTCTCTTTTTCTCAGCTTCCTCTTTTTCCATAATTTTATCTTCTAATTCACCTATTCTCTCCTCTGTCTCTTCAATTGCAGCTCATTTATAGCATTTTTTAGCTCCTCCTGTTTCTTAGTCCCTTGATCTCTGTAGCAATAGATTCTGTGCTGTCCTCTATACTTTTTTCAAGCCCAGCGGTTAATTTTATGACTATTATTTTAAATTCATTTTGTTATACTCTTTAAATCGTTGTTGATCAGTTCATTAGCTGTCACTACTTCCTGGAGTTTCTTTTGAGGAGAATTCTTCCATTTTGTCATTTTGGATAGTCCCTGGAGTGGCACGGAACTGCAGGGCTCTTCTTCTGTGTTGTCTGGAGTAACTTGCGTTGGTGGGTGGGGCTGCAGTCAGACCTGATGTCTGCCCCCAGCCCACCGCTGGGCCACAGTCAGACTGGTGTGTGCCTTATCTTCCCCTCTCCCAGAGGCAGGACTCACTGTGGAGTGGTGTGGCCCCTGTCTGGGCTACTTGCACACTGCCAGGCTTGTGGTGCTGCTTCTATGGGATCTGGCATATTAGCCGGGGTGGATCCACAAGGTGCACAGGGGTGGGAGGGAGGCAGACCCTCGGAGGGATGGATCCACAGAAGCATAGCATTGGGTGTTTGCGCAGTGCAAGGAAGTTTGGTGGCGGGAACTTGTTCCCTTTAGAATTTTGGCTGGGGGAGGGGAGAGGGAAATGGCGCTTGCCAGCACTTTTGTTCCCCTGTAGAGCTCTGTCCTTCCAGGGACTCAATAACTCTCCCTCCCGTTGTCCTCTAGCCCTCCCACTCTCCGAGCAGAGCTGTTGACTTATAACATTCCAGATGTTAAGTCCTGCTGGCTGTCAGAACTCATGCAGTCCAGCCCCTTTGCTTTTGCAAGCCAGACTTGGGGGCTCTGCCTTGCCAGGCGGGCTGCCCCTCCACCGTCCCGGCTCCCTCCTGCCAGTCCATGTAGCGTGCACCGCCTTTCCACCCTTCCTACCCTCTTCCGTGGGCCTCTTGTCCATGCTTGGCTCTGGAGAATCTGTTCTGCTAGTCTTCTGGTGGTTTTCTGGGTTATTTAGTCCGATGTGGGTGGAATCTAAGTGATCAGCAGGACGTGGTGAGCCCAACATCCTCCTACACCACCATCTTCCGGGAGTGGGGGCAGAGGGAAGAAACCAGGCAAGACTTTCTGAAAGATTAAACCAAACTGACACTATTGTGGCATACCCAGCTTACCTGGCATGTGTGTATGTGTTATTTCTACAGGTACCATTTGGAGGATTTGTGGGAGTTTTAAAATTGGAAAAGGGTCAACACTCTTCTATTTAAAAGGATGAAGACATATTAGATGTGTGCATTTTTTTCTATCAGGGACCTTCAATGACCACCGTGGAAAGACACGGAATTTAGACCATAGGAGGTTCCAGCCACGATAAATCAAACTGCATAGAATAAGGCAATGATAGAAGGGTGTACTTTGGGGTGAGAGAATCCAAATAAATTAATCTTGCTGTAAAGAAGAGACACACAACAATTCAAGGCTTTTGAAAAAAGCATCATTTATTTCAAAGTACAACACAAAGTTGTATTTTTAAGAAATACACATTCAATCTTGTATTTCAAGACTTGGCTATGTGCATTTCAGTTTATCTTTAAAATAAATTCAGGTATACAAATGGTACATACCTCAAGTACAAACAGCACAGAAAATGCATATGGTCTCAACCGAATGTTTTTACATTCATTCACTGTTCTTAAAGTTGACTTACATTTCTGTAATCTGCTTTTAAACCAAGACAGCCTTATTTTAAAAAAATACTCTGTATTTTTCAGCACAAAGTCCTCATACGTTTTTAAAATTAGATCTTGGCGCATAATATTGTGAAATTATTAAAAACCAAACTTGGTAATTTAATAAAATTGTCACATGCCAGGACTTCTGATTCAACTCAAATTATTTCCTTAGCTGTAAATGTCAAATTTGTGTTCATACAGATAAATAAAGGATGGAAGAAGACAGGTGGTGGAAACTTGATAGCAGTTAAGGTTTTCAGATGTACAGGCCTTACTAGAGTTTGTGGCTGAGTCCAGACTTTTCCCTAAAAGCACAACAGCAAATCTCATATTATCGTAATTGCAAGAAAGATCTGAAAGAAGCGAGTGGTACGAGCCTGCCCTGCTTGAATCTGTTTTGCAAAGATGAGGAGGGTGGGGAGTGGGAAGCTATAGCAGTAACAGCCTTAAAAGATGTCTCAAAAACTGGCATATCATGATCTAGATGAGGGGCCCCCACTTTTTTTTTTTTTTTGCCTAATTTCAATTCTCATGAGGGAAGTGCGAATTAGACCAAGGGTCAGAGCTTCTTCTTCCGATTGTGGGGCTCCATATCCGCCACGGGTTGTACGTTTGCCCCAGATCATCGGCCGGACTGGAGGTGGAGGGAGCATGAGGAGCAGAGGTCTCTGTGCCCATGAGGCCGATGCTTGGCAGCGTGCTGGCTGGGGTGGAGAAGGGCAGGGTGCTATTCAGGCTGCTGGACCAGATCGAGTTGCAGAATGGAGTGGTGGACCACAAGCTGCTGGTGTTGCCGAGGATCGACTGACAAGACAGAAAACGTAGCATGGAACATCGGGACTGACAGGCGCGCAGGTGGGACGCGGGTGAAGGTTAGGCTACAAACCGGGGCTGGGCCGCAGCTTCGATAACCTTCTTTATCTTGTATATAAATGTTTCATATATATGGGCATCTCAGGGTCTGGTGTTTTAAAGAAAGGTTGGCAAACTACAGTCGGAGGGCCAAATCCAGCCCTGCCTGTTTCTGTCCACAGGAGGTCTGCCGGAACACGGCCGCACCTGCCTGTGGCCGTGCCGTCCCGCTACTTCTGTGCTGCCGTGGCGTAGGTGAGCAGACGCTACAGAAGCAGCAGGGCCCGCAAAGCCTAAGATCTTTCCTGACCCCTGTTTGAAAGGCACCTTAACCATTCTTTAAAAATGAAGCTAGAATGATTACAGTGAAGATAAGTTTGAAATCCGTGAAGGTAAAGTATCTCCTGTTCAACCCTGCTTGTCTAATTTAGTTTTCCTGAGAATGAAGAAAGAATCACAGTGGGATATTTTTTCTGTCATAATTTTGTGAAAGCTGAAACCAGTAATTATTTTCCTTGGTAAGAATACTTTTTTGGTGCATGGTCTTTACGGAAAAATCTAGCCGAGAAACGCACAATGGAAAAGCTCAAGCTAAGACACAGGTGTTTCTCAGAAGCAAAATAAATGTGACCCTCCAGCAGCTTGCTCCTGGGGGGCTGAGGGGCCACAGGATGGAGAGGGTGAAGGCCACCCTCAGTCGCTGTCTGGCCCCAGCCACAGGTGGGGCACATTTACAGGTTGGGAAGATGCTGGAATGACTTTTCTCTACTAGGAGACCAAACCCACAGCTGCTCATTTGTTCTTTCTATAAATTCTTGACTGTAACAGCTCTGAAGAATACTGATGGGTCACTCTGGCAGAGTATGAACACAGCAATGGAGACAATAAAAGAACTAACCTGACCCTTCCACATTGCTCTCTGGCTTTTATAACGGCACCAGTGCTGCCTGAGTGACAGTGACAGCAGTAATAATGAGGGTTCAGGTGAGGTCCAATCCCCAAGTACTCACAGAGGCCGTGTGGGTCGGGGAACCGGAGCTGGCTGGCCAGGAAGGGCTGGGATCCGTTGCTGGAGAGTCCCAAAGGTAGGAAGGGCCACTACTAAACTCGTTCCAGCCCCTCTGGGAGGCCTGATTGCACGACCGAGATAACCCGAGTTTGCTGAAAACTTCTGCAAGTAAGGAAGCAATCAATTCTGTATCTTATGTTGCCACACTCACTCATGTAGGACAAGATGGGGCATTCAGAGGCACATGTCCCCCCACTGCTCACTTGGAGTCTCACACCTGCTCTGCCAGCTCCCACCACACCCCAGGGAGGATGGGGAACAGGGGGCGTTCCCCACAACACAGGCACATGGCACACAATCTGAGCTCTTTACCCACACCATTCACTGGATGACATCGAGTGCAAATACCCCGTCTCTGACATGACCGTGGTGAATGCAAAGCTTGCGCTGTTGCCTCTAATTCTGGACAGCAAGTAAGGAGCCCAGCACAGCCAGGAGTTGTATTTCAGACACAAAATCCTTTCTCGAAGTTCTTAAATGCTGGGAATACAAACCAACTGGCACTCCCAGCACTAAGCTCGTGCCTTTGGCTTTGGGCTTGTGGGGAGGTGGAGGTGGAACAAGAGACCCTTTTGGGAGCTTCACGCTGGGCTTCCTTCTTCCCGGGCTACAGTACCAGGGGCTGAGCGGGCCCGGGCTCCTGAGCACCTGTCTGGGAGAGAAGCCTCAGCCCCGTTGCCTTAAAATCAGCCTGCGTATCTCATGTCTGTTGGGACCTGACTACAATGACGAAGAAACGCACCTTTTAGAAATGTCTACTGAGTGACAGCCTTTCCTATTTCAGTGGGCCTCTCTACACAAACTAGACTTCATCTTCCTCTCTTCTTTGTCTACAGGCTTATCATTTACAGGTCTAGTGTTAAACACTTACCACCAGTTAGGTTAAAAGAATTTCCGAATGCCGAGAATGAATTGAGGGGAGTGAAGTCGGGGCTGCCGGGGTTGCTGGCAGGACTCCACAGACCCGAGCTGGATGTTACAGGAGGAAAACACAACACACAGAGATGTACAGTGGTTAGTGGGGACAGGCCCATTACACACAGCCTCACAAACAGCAGACGCTGCTTCAACTGGGGGTGCTCAAATATTAAAGACAAAGGCAGAACTGGAACATGGCTTCTCTGCCATGAAGGATTAAGCACGGAGAGGTCCTGAGCTCCTATCCTACCATAAGCTGTGAGTTGGGTTCAAAGCAAGTGTTCTGAAGAGAAAATAGCTATTTTTTCCCATATGTTTACTTTCTGGTAATGGGAGATTTATTTAAAAACTTTCAAATCTAGCACTCATTCCTTTTAGTGCAAAGTAGGTAAAATTGGGACTATCCTGACAGTGTTAACTGATATTTACCTGGGACCATGAGCCAAGGCAAGCACTGTATGTCGCCATGCCCAGTAGGATTGCTGTGGGTCAGGAAAGTGGCATGTCCAATAATTTACCATAAGCTGTCTAGCACTGGCTTCAATTTCCTTCTCAAGCACATTTTTGTTCTCCTATGTCTGATTATCAGATCACATCCTGTCCTGTGACCATGATAATGAAGAAGGATGAGCACACATCTGAATCCCTGAGATGCCACGTGTGCCTCCTTCCCTGTCGGGGGTGCCGCCAGGGGGAGCACAGCAAGTGGCTCTGATTCCACACAACAGACAGGGGTTTCTAAAGGTGCCTGACTGCTTTGATGGCCTACCTGTAATCTAGGGGAGACACAAGTATGGACAGAAGAGGCTAACTTGCCTTGAGGAACATTTATCTTTCGATTAAGAATGGTCTACAGTACCTGTCTGAGCCGTCGCTGTCAACAGGAGTGTGTGAAATGCCAAGGCTGCTGGAAAAATCTGTTTTGTTTGAAGAAACTTTAGCAAAGCCATTCCCTCCTGTAACAATACACTCTGAATCAATCAACTGGGCAATTCTGCCCTGCCCACAGCCGGGGTGTGACAGGTCCAACACCAAGCCACTCACCTGGGCTCTTGTCATACCCGGCTGTGACTGCAGCAAAAGTGGGGTTGCCGTTCTTGCCAGGGAGTGAGGCTGCTTTTGTCAATTTGTGTTTGCTTCCATTTGGCTGCTTGGGTTTAGGGTCACTTGAAGGGAGAAGCAAAGACCAAGGTCATTCCTCATCAGCACTGTCCACAGTGGATGGCCGCTGGGGGCCCTTGTCTCAGGCGGTGGGACTGCCACAGGACTGAGTGCACACAGTACTTTCATTGGGGCTGGGCCCAGAGCAGCCCCAGACCATGGCCCAGCCTCATGTAAAATGCTCCCACACCTAAGACTGTGCAGTCTGATGGGACATAGGGACTTGGGGGAGAGGTACAAAAATATAGGGCCCCTAAGAAAGAGACGAGGGCGGGGATGAGCTGACTGGACGAGGGACTGGAAAGGCTGCAATCCCAGCAGAGAAGAGCACCAGAGAGGGAGCCAGTGGGTTGTAGAACGAGGAGAACAAGAGATTGCCGGTGGGCAACAAAGCTCGACAGGGCTCATCTGCTCCTGTCAGGAGCCGGTGAGGGGCCTGATTCAGCAAGGTCCCAAGCAGGGCAGCCTGCCCCCAGCCTCAGTGGTTACTGCCTCTTTGGCGAGAGATAAAAACTGGGCAGGGTTGCTGCAGGTGGGTAGGTGGCTCCCCAAGTGAAAGGCTGGGATGGTGATGGCACCTGAGCTGTGCTTGCTGGGGGTGACACGCGGAGCTGACAGCAGTGTGGACATACAGTAAGAATTTGTTACAGGCTCCTCACTCTCGCTGCTAACTTAGGCAAATACAGCGGGGGCTCTGGACCTCCATGGAGGAGTGCAGTTGGGAGGCTGCCTCCCATGGGCACAGCACTTCTGGCAGCACCTCTTGTGACAGCCAGGCTTGTGCCAGACCCTGGTCTTTTAAATGCTCAGCTCCACTGCCTTAAGCTCAAAATAAATGTCCTGTAAAGCCACGTCCTCCATGCACAGGGCATCTGTAGATCTTCATTTAATACTCAGGATGCTTACTGACTCTAGAATTATAATGTAATTCTAAGTTAAGTGATGAACCTGTTGGTTCCTGGGTGATGAAAGCTGACGACTGGAGTCTGGCATAGACATGGGAGCACTGACCCTGGGCAAGGGCAGAACACTGAACAGCACAGATGTGAGAGGCAGGACAGGACAGCAGGCTGTGGCCACTAAGCATTTCCACTTGAAGGGGGCAAGCACCTGCAGAACTTAAGTTATCTGAAGAGTGGCGGAGCCAGGGACCCACCTGTTGGAGCTGCTGTTGACGATGCTGCTGTAGCTGCCCCGGGCTGCAAACGGGCAGGGGGCGGCGGGGGGAGAAGGAGAGGCAGGTGTCGGTGAGGTCTGGCGTTGTTTTAAGAAAATGTCTGCATTGAGGGTTTGCAGAGAAAGTTTATAAAGACTATCGGTAGCTGGAAATGAAAAATAAAAGGTCTCGTTAATGTGTTTTGATTTTTACTCTTCAAAATTAGTTACTTTTGAGGTTCTGATACAATGCAGAACTCAAGTGCATCTACAAAGAAAAAAAAGTAAAGCTTTTACATGTGTTCTGTTTAAAGGTCTGAAAGGAAAGAGGGAAGTCGTGTCTCTCTCTGCAGTAGGAGACTTCCCGAGAATCACCTGCACGCCCCATCCTCTCTGTGCTCTGCAGGACCCTCCTGGACAGCTTCTCCCACCTCAGGCTGGGAAGGTGGCTTTCCCATGTCCTTCAGGCATGCGCAGGGAGAGCCAGTGACTGGCCCTGAAAGAGTCTCTGTGCTTCCACCCAGGCTCACACCTGCAAAACATCCTTGAGTTCTATTCCATGATGCTACCCTGCACTCTGCTGGCAGGCCTGGTGTGTGGCCGCGCCCAGTCCGTTTTTCAAGGATATGAGCTAACAGGAGTCCTGCTGCCCTTTAGGGTAATGTGTACACAGCTGTTTGAAAATCTTAAAAAATTTGTTTAAAACAGAAAAAACTTCTGTTGTGAAAAACCTATCCTGCTCTCACTAAAAGCAAATACATAGAACTTCGTTCAGCAAATGGTATCGTCTTGCACGTCCACCGTGTGCAGCATGGTGGCATCCTGCTCCAGCTACCGTGAAACAGTCTCCATGGGCTCCTGGTGTGCAAGGCTGCCCTGCCTTGTCCTCCTCGTTTTCCATCCCTGCCCAACACAGCTCTGTCCAGGTTGGCGCATTTCCACCTCATCCCCTCCTGATTGCCCTTCACGCCCTGTGCAAGCCCTGCCCACAGTGAGGACAGTTTGCTCTACTCCTATTTTCTGTGAAGGGTCTGTTTCATCTCACTTCCAGAACAGAAGCCTGCTCAACACAGTGGTTCAACTTCCCTTGTGATTCTCTCCTGCACCAGTGGTTCTCCTAAACCCCAAGGGCTCGGGGCCTGGATAAAACCGCATGTTCCTTGGCTGTGTCAAGGCATCCGTTATGGTGTTGCCATGCTAAGCACACTTCTTGAAGCCCAAGGTATCCATTCACTCCCCATCTTCAGTGCCACCTTGTGAACTACCCCAAGAATTCTGACTTTCCTCAGTGGTGCTGGCACGTCACACACTGTCCTTGTCTCCACCCCACCAACTTTCACCCATGGTTATGTGGATAATCCTCACATGCTCTGTTGTCTGCTGACTCGATGTCCATGCTCAGGGCCCGTCTCAAATGCTATCTCCTATATGGGCCCTGCTCAAAGCTCTCCACCTTTCTGCCTGCCTCAAAAGCCCCTAACATAGTGTCTGTCTGATATCACCTCTATATTGTAGGGCCATTATCTGTACAACTGTCCTGACCCTTCCCTAGCCAACTCCTTGTAGGACACCTTCTCTCTGACCCCACCCCCCCTCCCCGCCCCCCACCCCCCGAAGTGAGCTGGGAACTGCCCACGCTGGAACGGGCCACACTCCGCCTCGGATGTGCTCGCTCGCCCCAGGTGCCTGTCCTGGTGGGGGTGGGGGGGCAGCGTGTGGCGCATCCCTTGGCAGCTCTCCTTTAGTGGGATGTGTTTTACTGGGCCCAGTAGCTGCAGAAGCACTTACTAAATGTCAGAACGAAACAGGAGAAGAAAAGTCAGAAAAACATCTTATGGAATAATGCTTGATGTAGGAAGGGAAGATGGGGGAAGGTAAGGGGTGGCCAAAAATAGCACAGGGCATGGGCAATTAAGAGAGCTTTTTGACTCAATATATTTCCTCTGTGGCTATTTGCCTTTTAATAACCCCTTGGATATGCTGTCTGTTTAAACCACGAAATTATTCCAGGAGAATTTTCTCAGCATCTCCTATGGGTACAGGGCACCACGCTATAAGGGGTGCTACTTGGGGTAGAAAGATCTCTACACATGGATTCCCAGCGAAGAGCAGGCTTGCACAGCCCTGAGTGGAAAATGCTTTAATCTGCTGGGAACCCTAGGAAATGAGGCACTGCTAAGAGGGCTTGGAGGCTAGCAGTCTCAGCCAGAGAAGGTGGAGAAGGGTAAAAAAGACTGAGAAAGCAGGGGTGGAGGAAGTTTACTGGACTGATTCTTACTGGTTTCATATAGCAATATTGTGTATATAGTGGAGCCCTGTGAGAACTTTCTAGTAGGCTGGTGGTGAGAACAGAGAGGTTACAGGATGTGGGATCTACGTAAGGTATTCATTGACTGAAAAAACAAAATAATTATGCAGTTGTGGGCCTTGGAGCAAGTATACACTTTTTCCAGTGGCAAACCATCTAGCTGTATGACAGTGAGCTCTGCTCTGAGGCACTGGGCTCTCTCAGCCTTCGTGGATGGGCCTGGGGAGGAAACAGAACTGTGCTTTCCAAAAACTGTGCCCAAAGAACTGTGCTTTCCAAACATTTTCTTCTCCAGACCATTTGTCTAGCATTTCTCGCATTTCTTCCCTCCTGAGGTGTGGAGCCAAACTCCCACTGGGTTGGATCTGGTCATCCTTCTCTCCTCTGTCCCAAAGGAGTGATGCCAGCATGTTCATCAGGTGCCACTTTGGTGACAACACCGTCACAGCCAGTGATCTTGTCTTGAAGGCTGTGTCCGGTGACGGCCCTCTTTACCACATCATGTGTTGTTACTCACACTAGCAGAGTTTATGTTTACTGGGCTACAGACAACCCCATGGAACTGGCTCCTCAGGGATGTTGTATTCCCAGTGCTGGAAACCTCCCTCTGTGGTGGAGGTAAGGTCTGTTTAATGCAGAACTACCCAAGTCACAAACTATAAGCCTAGGACTGGTGTCTAGCTGAAACCTCAGAGGGGAATCTAAGGAGCAAAAAGCATTCAGCCTGGATGCAAGGACTACAGAGAGACTCGTGTGAGATCTCTTGAATGACCAGGGATTTAGGTTTATATCTCATCCCAGGCAAAAAACAGCACTAAAAAGTGCCAGGAAATCTCATGGCAAATAGGGGGCTACAGGTTTTAACACAGAAAGCGTCTCTTTCCATTGCGTATCTATGTAAGTGAAAATGTGAAAGACGCCACGCTTAATGTACATGGCACCTGGATTTCCAAGTTCTTTGATCTCATTCAACTTTGAGGGCTTCAGTCACCCACTATTCATTTAAATGTCCCTTCACCCCAAACAATCCTGTTGTTCAACCCTAATTTTCCCTTTGGCACAAACTGGCCAAGTGTGAGTTCTAACACTGTGGTGAATGTAGATGATCAGTCCTCAGGCTGGTCCTCTCTTGACCCCAAATCCTTATAATTAGGCTCCTCCCTGGGTTTGTCTCTGTTGTCTTCTATTTTGGGTCCTAAGTATCCAGGGCAAGGGCCTCTCTTTTTAGTAGCCTGTGCTACTGTCATGATTTACTGCAGGCCAAATCGGACGAACAAGGTCAAGAAGCTAGTGAGAAAAATAGTGAAACCTTCACACAGGAATGTGTTATGTTTTCCATAAACATATGGAAAAGATGTGGGTAAAGTTGAAAGAAGACTGAATTTTTACAAAAATGATTACACTGTAAACGTATGAGGAACTAGTCAGAGAAGATACTGCTGAGTGAATGATTTCATAAAATAGTATTTCTTTGGATGATTCACTGCTCCAGCCAGATCTTCCCATTTTCTACACTGGGAAGTGGTGTGGTCTACCAGCTCTGAAAAAAAGAGTCCTAATGTGAATTGTCTATCGGTTTCTCTGGCGTAAATACTCCTACCACAGCCAAACAAGCTATGACAGTTTCACAACTGGCAGACTATTGAACAATGGGCTTTTGCTGGCTGGTACAAGTGGGCTCTAGCAGACCACAGAGGCCAGGCCTCCTTTTAACACAATATGCCCTGTGGAGTTTTCCTGCCCAGGGTGGGGCACCATGGTTTCCAAATCTCCATACTTACAGCTGCCGGGTTTGTGAACTGGCACAGAATCCCATTCCGGTGGTGGAGAGTCTTTTTCACCCTCTGAGCTACTGGTGTTGCCTAGTTCTTGACTATTTGGGAGGAATTTTGCTAGGGCAGGTGGCCTGTTATCCACTAACTTATTTGTACCTGCACAAAAACCAGGGAAAAAAAACCATTAATGGAAAATAATTCCTTTCTTTCAGATCTGTTTCAACGAACCTTCTAATGAGGACGAGAACACCACCCTAGCCTTTTAAAGCACTGAAAACTACTAATCGATTACTGGCACCTCACAACTAATAATTACTAATACAATGAATTATGAAAATATATTACTCAAATGAAAATACCTTTTGTTTTCTGGGAATTTCGTGATTTGGATCCACTTGTCAATGCAGTTGGAAGAGGAATCTTGGTTGGGAGATTTCTGCGTTGTTTACTTTCCAGTGGGGGAGTATAGGAGAGCTCTAAAGAACTGAAAGACAGTTATGGATGGAAAATTCAAATTTATGCCTTTGTTTTACAGCAAAGAGTAGAAGTTACTGATCACGCTACAATTTCCATTGCATTTTCTAATCTAGCTTCCTTAGGCACTATGTAGTCATGATCCTAACTTAGCACTGGCTGCTTTCCAAACATTCCTAAGACTGTTCAGGAGACACTTACAGATTTATCCTTTGCTATTCTGAGTGCTGACAAACTGAAGTCCATTATCTGAAAATCTGTAATGGGTCACAGCACCCACCTCACATAATGGGTGCAAAGCCTTTAGCACAAACTTGCCATTTTCGGGGTTGCTAACCACAGTTATTTTGCTTGTGAATGAGTCTCTCCCAGCATCTAGACTACTAGTGAGATTCTAGAATGTGGAGCCTCTGAAAGGTCTCAGACTTAAAACGTCAAGGCACCTGCTATCCCAAACTTTAAACACATTTTTTTCTCATAGAAACCACGAAATGAACCAGGGCTAAGTTCCTGGGTTGCCTATGAAAATCCACTAACTCACTGCAGAATAGCAGGACTGAACTACTTGCCTAAGGTCTAGGGTGAGTAGGGTGAGATGAATTTTCTTCTTTATTCTTGGAACTCAAGGTTAACCCTGGGCAAAAATTTAAATATTATTTTTATTTATTTAGAGTGTACATGTGTTCTAAAAGATTTAGAGGTAAGCTTAACATAATAAACATATATAAATAGAACTGGCTCTGAACTTCCTGTCCAACAAGGCAGAATGGCAGGCATGATGAGCTATTTTAAGTTTCCACAGCCTGATGAAGAAAACATTAAAATTTGTTGGCAGAGAAGCAATCTCTAGGACAAATGGGTAGGTGACACATATAAGGTAGCAGTGTGAGCAGTGTAACTATCTGGGCCATAAGGACATTCTTTCAACGTTTTTTATTTTTGGGACAGAGAGAGACAGAGCATGAACGGGGGAGGGGCAGAGAGAGAGGGAGACACAGAATCGGAAACAGGCTCCAGGCTCCGAGCCATCAGCCCAGAGCCCGACGCGGGGCTCGAACTCACGGACCGCGAGATCGTGACCTGGCTGAAGTCGGACGCTTAACCGACTGCGCCACCCAGGCGCCCCAAGGACATTCTTTACCAAGTTGCTTCTGTAATGTCCACCAAGATCAAGTTGTAGGCTTGGGAAGGCCTCTGACAGGAGTTAAGCTAACAAGTCCAAGAAGGGCATTTTCTAGTCAAGGCTGAGACACAGCTTAGAGAACCCAGTGGCCCCTTATGAGAATTCTTCCAAAAATCATCAGTGATCTCCATCATGCTCCTGGTGATGGTCAGAAAACTGTCAGTTCAAGGCTGAGCTGATAGCTTGCTTTTCATTAAAAATCCGACAAAGTTTACTGGCTGATTTAGATGTTCTAAAATGGGTATATCTCTGGCATTTTCCACCTTAGTGTACTTCCTGTCCTGTCCCCAACCTTCAGGTGTGTGACCCCAACACCCCACTGTGGCCTCCCCCGCCCCTGCTTCAGATTCTTTTATTTCTTTATGCACCACATCATCTTCCTTCCGTTGCTACGCCAACTTCTCACTTCTGGAAGGCAGCCAATTTCTGCTAGGTCCTGGGACAGGGACAGCCCATTATATTAATTCACACCTGATTTCAAAGGGCAGAAAGGTTCAAACCTTCCAGATAAAATAATGCGTAAATATTATTAATAATATAAATACAGTTTAACAGAGGCTATTTACAAATATTTATATGGATGTAAGGCAAAGGTCATTTTCTTTCTTTCGTTTCTCCATATTTCACACAATTTTTTTTTTAAAAGTTTATTTATTTTTGAGAGACAGAGACAGAGTGTGAGCAGAGGAGGGGCAGAGAGAGGGAGACACAGAATCCAAAGCAGGGTCTGGGCTCTGAGCTGTCAGTGCAGAGCCCGATGTGGGGTTCGAACTCATGAACCATGAGATCATGACCTGAGTTGAAGTCAGACACTTAACTGACTGAGCCACCCAGATGCCCCTCACAAAATTTTTTTTGAAAAAAGTTTTATTTATTTTTGAGAGAGTGAGTGTGTGTACCAGTGAGCAGGGGAGGGGCAGAGGGAGTAGGAGAGAATCCCAAGCAGGCTGTGCGCTAAGAGCATGGAGCTCAAATGTGGGGCTTGAACCCATGAAACTTGAGAACATGACCTGAGCAGAAATCAACAGTTGGACACTTAAGTGACTGAGCCACCCAGGTGCCCCTACAAATTTTCTATAATAAATAGGTATTACGTTTAGAATTAGTAAATGAGCTAACCAAAAATCCAAAGGGCTCAGTTAACCCAAATTATGTAGAATTTTTGGCAGGATAACAAACCGACATGAAAAAATACACTATTTACGGGCAAGATTATTAATGTACAGTTCTATGAATCTTCTAAGTCCTTCCCCTACTGACAGTTATTTAAAAACATCATCTTAAAGAAAACACAAAGGCTCCCATGAAACAGACATCCAGCACTCTGGTGGTGGTGGCGGCAGAGGTGGGTGTGTGGAAGTTATTTTTAAGGAAGTCATTTATAAGTATGGGAGTGGGGGCTATTTATACAAAATGTAACTCTGTGTCGCTGTAAAATTAGTTGGTTTTTAAGAAAAACGGTGCCAAACAACTATTTTATTTTCGCTGATTCATACTTTCCTAAATTAAGCTAGATGATCTCTATCAAGAAACCTTTTTGAAGGCTTTGGAATAAAATAGGTAAGAGCCTACTTAATTTAAATGATCTTTCTAAAAGGGAAAAACCATAAGGTGGTTCAGATGCCAGGCCTCATTTTTGCTCATGTAATACACAGTACATGCCCCTGTCTGGGGGAAGTGGAGAGGCAGATTGCTGAGGGAAAGGGTAGGGCTTTCCCAGTGTTCATGGGTCTGGAGGCCGGGGTGTGAAAGGTGGTGCCTGTGGCCCTGAGCAGAGTGTGCTGTCTGAGCAGATGATTAGAGAGTACAGTTATTCTATGAAGACTTTCCCCACTTATTTTAGATTACATTTAAGTCACGTAAACATGTAAAATGTTGACAGACAACCAGAGAACAGAAAGATCAACGGATAAACTGCTGTTCTAAACCAGGCCTGATACCACAGAAGTCCTTTTAGTGTCTTAGAGTGAACTCTAATTCCCTGGCATCTTGGACCTAAAATACAGCTTTCTGGAGGTCTACAGGTCCACTTCCTTCTGCGGTGTCAAAGCTGGCCAAAATAGATTGACCGGGTCTCTACCACTGTGACACCATGCTCCACACTCCCAGGAAATGATTTTGTGAAGTGAATTTATGCGAGTATGGTAGGATGTGGCTGCACCAGCAGAGACCACGACTGAGGCACTGCTCTGGCTTTATCACTACCTATTTATACGAAAATGAATTCTTCAGGGCACCTGGGTGGCTCAGTCAGTTAAGCATCCAACTCTTGATTTTGGCTCAGGTCATCACGGTTTGTAAGACTGAGCCACAGTCTTTTTGAGAGCCCACATTGGGCTCTGTGCTGACAACAGCATAGAGCCTGCTTGGGATTCTGTCTCCCTCTCTCTCTGCCCCTCCCCTGCTTGCTTGCTCTCTCTCGCTTTCAAAAAAAAAAAAACAAAAACAAAACAAACTTAAAAAAACAAACAACTAAACCCCCCAAATTCTTCAACATTTCAGGATTGGGGCCTTCTGGCTTAGAGATAACATAATATTCCAATAATATTGATAATATTTAAAGACTAATTTTTCAGAAAGCAAATGCAAGATAAGCCCACAGATTTCATTAATATTAAAATATCAGTGTTTTGGCTAACTGATATATAGAATAAACATTTATTCCTAATCAGATAAAGCTTCTAAAAGGTGACAATACACAAATGCCTTATTAATGATACCCCTTTTTCAGAGTGCATCTATACCCTTCAGATATGTGGAACCACAGAGTAACACATTGACAGCACTTCTGAGGTGACAGGAGTTTTGGGTATCACTTAGAACTGGCAGTGATTTTACCTGAGCCACAGAGCAAGGCTTGTCATAACTCACTGTAGACAGGGAATGGCTCTATTCAGAGAGGCCACATTTCTGGTTATTAAAAAAAAAAGTCTGTTTAATTCCATATTTGAGTGATGTACCAATTAATTCTGACTCTTAATACTTTTATCCCCGTGTTTGGGAAAACACAAAACAAGACTGGTGAGTTTAAAGAGATTAGATTAAGGAGATTAGAAGAGTAAGGCTGCATACGGATTTCTCCAGTTACAAATGACAAGGTAAAAAGACAATTCAGAGAACACTGTTTAAACTGTCTTGCTGGTAACGATGTTTCTCTTGACTATATATCAAGAGAACATGAGTTATCCCTGTAACTGTCCCTTGACTAGGTGGTGGAGAAGGGGATACTGTAGCTTTTCATTTACCAGAGAACTTGAAATCCTTACAAAGCTAGTGGTATTCAAGTGAAGCCTTTTCAAAATCAAATTTGCTAATGGTCAACTTATTCTATAAAAAAATCAGAATACAACAGACGTCAGCAGAAAAGGGATGAGGGTAAAAATGAACATGTACATGTATAAAAAATACTATGCCTCTGAGCTCAGGCATCAAGGCTAAAACAGTGCAGAATGGGTCAAAGTAACCTGTGGAATGGTTTTGCTATGGAAATCCAGTTAATGGCCAATTTTTAGTAAAAAATCAGAATGTAACACAAGTCAGTGGAAGAGGGATGAACGTAAGAATTAACAAACACTATCTGTTTTAAAAATTATGTCTGACAGCTCAGGCATCAAGGCTAATCATGCAGATCTGACAAAAGTCACCTATGGAATTTTTTATGATAATTCTTAGAAGCTTGGTTTTTAAGTTTGTGATATGAATCATAGCCAGATTGTCTATTCTTGCAAGAGCCCCATGAAAACTAGGGTTTTTCATAATTTGTATTTTTTAGCCCTATTTATCTAGAAATATCTGATCAATCACCTAAGCATGAAATAGGCCTAGAAGAATAGTTCTGGTCACTAAGGTATTATTCCTTTCCTGGAGTGCCAGAATATTAGCACTAATTAGTGCCTCAGGATGATTTCTCTCGGGAGAGATCCAAGTGTGTCAACCACTACGCCCCTTGACATTGCTGCTAGCTGGGTCAGATTGGTTCTCATCACACTGTGGGATCGAATCACTCAAATAACAATGTGCATGTAAGAGTGAATTTTAGGTACGAATACTCCACTAATAATGAATGACTGCCATATGCTGTATTATTTCATAAATTTAGGTTAAAGGTTACATTTCACTAGGGTAACACCTAATTTCTTAGTAGGGTTCATGTCCAGTGTAGAGCACAACGCAGGGCTTGAACTCATGACCCTGAAAATTGAGACCTGATCTGAGATCAAGAGTTGAACCTTTGACCGACTGAGCCACCCAGGCACCCTGACACTTAATTTCTTATTAGGTATTAGTTCTACAGAACAGAATGCCCGTGCCTGAGTTAAGCTATATTTATTACCTAGGTAGAGAGTCTAGTCTATTGGTGCTTCTGGAAAGCTCACATATTGTTCGCCGAATCAAAGTTAGAATAGACCTTCCACAAAAACTAAGGCCAGTTCTAATGATAACAGTGTCTTCCTTTATTAACTTATACCCAATTCTTTCAACTTCCTAGGTTGATGCTCACTTAACACAAAAGGTAAATATCAGCCTCCATGCAGATGGCCATTTTATATGATGAACTATGAAGGGCATTAACAATACTAAAACTAAAATTAGCTTATTAGGTAGATCTAAGGTTTAACGAAAGTATGAAGTAGGCTTAATTAATAACCTAACAGTTCAACTCCTTCATTTACTTGCAGAAAGATTCTGCAGCAAGTCTTCCCTGTGGGGCTTACCAGAATCCTGCTCCATGGTGACTGGAATTGAGTTATTTCCTACTTAATTCATCTTAGACTTGTCTGATAGGTGATAACTGTCCTGAGCATTAAAGTAAGAACAAATTCTTCCAAGTTTTGTGGCAAAGAATCCTAGAACCCAACTGTAGTGGTGGGTTAGTAAACAGATTCAGAGCTCTTTTTGAGAAAAGTTAGGCTCATACCTGTGGCTGAACTATCAAGGTCACCTTTGTACAGAAGTGAAATGGCTCTCTGCCTGGGAGCAAATTACCAACCTAAACTTTCATAACAAGTCATTAACTCTGCCTTTTACATGTCTGACATCAGAAGCATGTGGTCCCCAGTCAACATTAAGCATTAGAAAAAAAACCCAAGAGGAACATGATGCAGTACATGGCTTTTGTTGCAAAAAACTCCATAAAAACTGACCAACCACAAAAACATTACCTGGATTTCACCAGTAACTTCTTATATATATCTTAGTTCTCTGCACTCATTCATTTTTCTTACCTGGGTTTCACATCTGTTGGGATTTCTTTCTTAACATTTAAGAGTTTTTTGCTTTTTTGCTTCACTTGAGACATTTCATTTTCATGTTTTTCAGGCATGGCTTGTTTTCCCTTTTGCTTTTCTGTATCCTGTAAAAAAATGTACACTTAGCTGCTGAGAAGGATTAATAAGTCTATATGAAGGTAGAGACACAAAACCAAAGACAGACCAGATACAACACGTATGTATAAAAACAACAACCTCCTTTCTATCTTTATTATGGTTCTCTCAATTTTTTTAGCCTCTGACTTATTATAATTATGCTTTGGTGAGTCTGAATTATAAAGAATGTTATTTTTATTTATACTCCTACTCTGTCTGGGGTGGGTGCAGTGGTAGCAGCAAATTGGTGGCTTCTTATTTTTAAGTATTGGGGAGCAAACCTTGCTTTTTTTTTTTTTTTTTTTAAATAAGAAAATTCACCTTGGAATACAGTATAAAGTTACACACTCTGGAAATGCTCCTAAATCCTGAGCACAAGTAAAACCCAGGGCAAGAAAACAGCACCGGCAAGTAGTAAGTGTTCGCACCTGTTCACTAAGTGTCCATGAGTGACAATATGGCCGTGAAAGTGTTATGGCGGGTTTAATGCTAACCATTCACCACCAACAAGAAGAAGCTTAGTTATTCATTCACTTACTCAACAAACATTTACTGGTCAGCCACTTGGTGCTAGGCAATGGGGTTACCAAGGGGGCCCAGGCCCTTTCCCCAAGTCTAGTGGGGGTGGGGGGGGGACACACATGACAGCTGGAGATGAACTTGTACCTTCGTGTAGAAATGTTCACTGGCTATGACTGGAGCACAGAAGGGCTGTCTTGCCTGGCTTGAGTGTGGAGCCTGTGCTGAGAAGGACACACCCAAGCTGCACCTTAAAGCCGTACTATTTTCCAGTCCGCCCACTGAGGTTTCTGGCCCCTGACTACTATGTAAGTACAGAAACCACACATATGCATTTTTATAGTAATTCGACAGTTGTGGCATCCAAGCATGAGACCAGTGGACTTGTCTCCCAAACAGGGCAAGGATCCATTCAGGTATTAAGGAACTCTCTGGGGAGTTGCATTTGGTGTGGGTGTGTACTACTTGTGTATAGTACGACCATCTAGATGACACATGGGAAATAAAAAACACCCTGGTTCTTCATCACACACAGTTTGAGCAGTACTGTGTGCAAGGAAGCACTGAGGCTAATCAGGGGACAGACAGGGGAAGGACAGACTCAGCAAACGAGCACAGCTGTGGGTGTGGGAGGAATTACAAGCATAAAGGTATATTAGAAGCTACCCAGCTTCAGAGTTCATGGTTATTAAGGCAACTTGGGTTTTAACAGGTTACACCAGGTCAATCTATTTAAGTGTCAAGAGTAAATAATCAGGAAAAGGGCTAAAACACCCTCCTGTCCCCACACCTTTTAAGACTATTCTGTTGGCCATCCGGATGGAAGACATCTGGATGGCCAACAGGCACATGAAAAGATGCTCAACGTCGCTCCTTATCAGGGAAATACAAATCAAAACCACACTCAGATATCACCTCACGCCAGTCAGAGTGGCCAAAATGAACAAATCAGGAGACTATAGATGCTGGAGAGGATGTGGAGAAACGGGAGCCCTCTTGCACTGTTGGTGGGAATGCAAATTGGTGCAGCCACTCTGGAAAGCAGTGTGGAGGTTCCTCAGAAAATTAAAAATAGACCTACCCTATGACCCAGCAATAACACTGCTAGGAATTTACCCAAGGGATACAGGAGTACTGATACATAGGGGCACTTGTACCCCAATGTTTATAGCAGCACTCTCAACAATAGCCAAATTATGGAAACAGCCTAAATGTCCATCAACTGATGAATGGATAAAGAAATTGTGGTTTATATACACAATGGAGTACTACATGGCAATGAGAAAGAACGAAATATGGCCCTTTGTAGCAACGTGGATGGAACTGGAGAGTGTGATGCTAAGTGAAATAAGCCATACAGAGAAAGACAGATACCATATGGGTTCACTTTTATGTGGATCCTGAGAAACTTAACAGAAACCCATGGAGGAGGGGAAGGAAAAAAAAAAAAAAAGAGGTTAGAGTGGGAGAGAGCCAAAGCATAAGAGACTCTTAAACACTGAGAACAAACTGAGGGTTGATGGGGGGTGGGAGGGAGGGGAGGGTGGGTGATGGGTATTGAGGAGGGCACCTTCTGGGATGAGCACTGGGTGTTGTATGGAAACCAATTTGACAATAAATTTCATATATTGAAAAAAAAAAGACTATTCTGAATTATTCAAGAATTATTTCTTGACCAGTTGACTCATAAAGGACTTTGTAGACCATGAGCTCTTTGAGGACAAGAACATGGTCTTTTTGTCCTCTGTTGTTTCCCAGACATAAGGTCTGGCACTTGGGTGGTCAGGTACGTAATTTTTTTAAATTTTAATTTGCATTAAAAAAGATTTTGCAGATAGCTGACACAAATGTTACATACATTTCAAGTGTACAACATAGTGATTCAGCATCTCTAGCTGTTATGCTGTGCCCACCACAAGTGTAGCTACCACCTGTCAGAAATATCACAATATCATTGACTATACATTATCATTGACTATATTTCCTAAGCTGTGCCTTTCACCCCTGTGACTTATTCATTCCATAACTGGAAAACTGTAACTCCCACTTCTCTTCACCCATTTTGCCCATCCCTCCACCCCCTCCCCTCTGGCAACTGCCAGTTCTCCTTATTTGTGGGTCTGATTCTGCTTCTTGTTTGTTTATCCATCTGTTTTGTTTTTTAGATTCCACATATGTGTGAAAGCATGTGGTATTTGTCTTTCTCAGTCTGACTTACTTCACCTAGCCTAACACCCCTCGTCTATGCTGTCGCAAATGGCAAGCGCTCATCCCGTTTAAACGACTGTGTAATAGTCCACCCAATCCCTACTTTTTGAATGAAAGGGTAGAAAAAGGATGGAAAAGACATCTATGGGAAAGTGATTTGTCAAGTCTGTCATCTAGTTAGGAAGGAAACACACACAACTGGAAAACACACCAGTCACAAAGTAGTAAAAGCACATAAATTATATGCAAGAGTACTGAGGAGGAGGAATAAAAGCTGATCAGAAGGGAGCAGGACAGCAGGCATGAAGGCCGCATGGAGGATTCTGTGCTGTGTCTGCAAGAAGCAAATGGCAGGGAGGAGACAGGAGAAGCAGGAGGAAACGAACAACAGAGAGAATTATGCCAGTGGGTGCACACAGAATGGCGGCAGACAGGGTCAGCTGGAGAGAAGTGTTAGGAGAAAAGCTGGAAAGGCAAGAAAGGAAGTGAGGAAAAGTTGTGAAGAAAGCCTGTGCTGAAAATGCTTTCCAAATGCTTATTTGTATCATCAAAACTGTTGGGATTGCACTCAAAGATGAGTAGATGGCATTCTGCATTTCTGAAGGAATCTGTTAGAAAGGATATACAACCCAGTACAGAATCCAATGCTATGGACTGTACTGAGGGCATACAGAGCACCACACCAAATGTGAAGGATGCAAAGGGGAAGGGAGTTGACAAGAAAAATAAGTCACATATAAATTTCATTTAAAAAATTAATATATGCAGATGACACTGTTAGACATCTTTAAGAAATGATTCCTTAGGTTACTAGATTAAAACTGAAAAAGGAATTTGGGCCTGGAGTATTAAAGGCTATATTAGGATCATATTAAATTTGAAATATAGTTATCTAAAAATAAAAATGCCTAAATAGAATTATGCCCTCGCTTTTCTACAAAGCACCTATAACTCAGTCTCAGACTCATTCACAATAGTAACCTTACCTTCCATTTACCTAACACCACTAAGTACCAGACTTTTGCAGTATTATTTGACACTGGTGACTACCCTGATTGCTGAGGACTCTGGGCTATAGGGAAGCTTTCTTGATGTGTTGATGTCTGCTGAGCTGGCCAGTTCTGGGTGACCACTAAAGCCTTGGGTCTTCCCTGAGGCCACCTTCCACTCCAGGACAGTCACTGCCCTCCTGGCAGGAGGAGTGAGCTGCTCCCGAAGCCTGCTGTACCAGCTGTGATAAGACAGGAGAAATCCAATATAATTAAAGTGGTCTAGTTCTTTCTCATCCTCTTTTGATACTTAAAATTTGAAACAAATTGCATGAGCCAGGGTAGTTACTATTCTAGATAGTCCCTATCTTTCAAGCAGGGTTTCCAATTTCTAATTATTTTACTTTATCAACATGCTGGCAGATGTTCTTGCCTGGGGGAAATGAAGACCTCCATTCGGGGGTTGTGACTCCTTCCTGCAAGACAGTGGCTTAGGCCTGCCTGTGCACGCTGAGAAGGAATCCTCAGAACATGTACATATGTTAAAGAGAAAAGGTTCATTCTATATTAAAAAACCCAATCTATGAGACACCTCCTTCCATCGTTTGTTTGGGGGAGCCCGTCATACCTCCTTGAGGAGAGGCTCTGTGTCTGGGTTGGAGGTCTCTGTGGTGGTGGAGGAGCTGTCGTCATCAGCCAAGGAGTCTTTCAGTTCATCTTCCTGTGGCTTTCCCTTTCCCTTCTTCTCCTTTTCCTCTTGCTTCTTAGGTGGTTTCACCTTGCGCTGAAGAGGTTTTCCTTTCCCTGGGGGTGAAAGTCAAAATAAAATAACTTCTTGGTTTTTAAATAGCTCAGAAAACATAGCCATTATAACTTTTCTCCAAGAGGCTGGATTCTTTTTCTCATTAATAAAGGTTTCTTTCTTCTCTAATTACAGCTTTCCAAATCATGTTTGGCTTTTTGATTAGAATTTTGGTGAAAGTCAATTTTACTGAGGCATAATTAATTTATGTACAGTAAGATAAACCCATTTTAAGTATAGAGTTCAATGACTTTTGGCAAACTCAGTAGTTTTGACCAGTTTATGTCTGTCTTAGAATATTCTTTTTATACTCCACAGGGCGATGCAGCTTTGAAAAGTCACAGAAGTGAAAACCAGAGATCCTTTCAAGCCTGTTTGGAGATGGAAGCCTGAAGGTGATGCCCATGTAGATCACCCAAGGGATAGAAGAGGCCCGGAGACAGAACCATGATGGCTGAGTCCAAATCCTGGCTCTCCCTAACAAGCTGTGTGATCTTGGCCTCCCATCTGTAAGCTGGGAGAGACAACACCTCACAGGGTTGTAATGAGGAATTCATAAAGCCCTCAGAGCAGTGCCTGGCACATAAACATCACGGAATGTTCTATATGGACAGAATGAAACAGAGCTATAGAAAGCCTAGTATTTTTATTGGTGTCTGCGTGGCTCAGTTGGTTGAGTGTCTGACTTTGGCTCACAGTTTGTATCTCACAGTTCGTGGGTTTGAGCCCCATGTCAGCCTCTGAGTTGTCAGCACAGAGCCTGGAGACTGCTTCAGATTCTGTGTCTCCCTCTCTCTGCCCCTCCCCTGCTCATGCTCTGTCTCTCTTTCTAAAATAAATAAACATTAAAAAAATTTAGAAAGCCTAGTCTTTTTAAAAGATGTGGATGCTCCCAAGACAAACAAGAAGCCACAGTATATTTGAGTGCCACTATTTCCCAAGCAGCATTCCATGTCCTGAGTACAGCACCAGCACCAACAACATAATCCCTGCCTTCACAGAGCTTACATTCTAGCTGCATCAGACAGCTGCAGAGAAATCCCCGGATTCCAACACCTGTGGAGTCACCTGGGTGGGCAGGCAGGGTAAAGCTGCAGAAGCCACATAAGCCACAGTTTAACCCATTCTATATATGCCAATTAAAAATACATTACTCTGATAATGGTAGCTTAATACGAGTTATTTAAATCCCAACATTTCATGGCCACTGTTAATTGTTGTCAGAAACTCAAACTTTGGCATCTAGAACAGGGGATAGCAAACCATGGCCCCTGGATGAAATCTGGCCTGCAGCCTGTTTTGTATAGCTTGTGAGGTGGGAGTGATTTTTACTTTTTTAAGTGATTGGAAAAAGGAACAAGAATATATGACAGAAGGCAGTTTGTGGCACATCAAGCCTCACATATTTATTGTCTGGCCCTTTCCAGTAAACTTTTGCTGAGCCTGCTCTAGAAAAAGAATAGGTAAAGCTCTGATTTTTAGGAATGTCATTTTGTCGTTTACTTTCACACTGATTCCAGGGGGTATTATATTTGAAACCATAACTGGGACATTAAGTCTCAAAAATTGAGAAGCCTTTGTTTTAGCAGAAGATCGGCCAGTTGGTTTATTTACAGCCTCTGATCCATCCTGACTGGCTGCGGCTCCTCTCTGCCATGGCAGAAGGGAAGGAGCCGGTCCTATTCTGGCCCCAGGAGCCCCTGGATTTCTCAGATTCTGAGTTCAACAGTTCATGTTGAAAGCCCTTCAAACTTCCCCACACGATAGAGATCAATCCCCCATGCAATGAATTTCTCACCTGCAATTATACAATTTTGTCATGCTTAGGTTCACTGTGTGAGAGGCACTACCTATATAAATAATCGTATTTACAATAACCTGAAACTAGCTTAATAAATAGGAAAGTGTTAGAAGTGATACATTTTTTAAAGCTGGACTCAAACACTGACGACATGGATACACAAAGGAGAAAAAGAAACACTTAACAAACCAAGAGTTAAACTGAAAACTTGGGTAAAAAAAAAAAAAAAGCTTATCTCACAAAAGACTAGTTTACACTTTTTACCTCCAAATCCCCATCTTTTATTAATTTCTTAATATGCTGCACTTGCACTTGTCCCCAACGCCTTAATGAATGGCATTTTGAAAAGGTTATCAATAACTCCTTAGCTGTCAATACCAATGACCTCTAGCACTCCTCTTCTACAAGACCTGTTTGGACACTAGAATATCCCATCTCCTTCCCCGCCCCGCCATACGTCACAGTATTATCCTTTTCTGGTACTGGGATTCTTTTGGCAACTTTTTTGCTGGCTTCATCTTTGCTGATGTTCCCTGGAGATATGCCCTTGGAACTTCTTTCTCCTTTATAGTCCCCCCAGGGGCTCACTTTAATTAATTTGACATAAACAATTCAAATCTAAAATGCCCAAACTGAGTTAAATATCCTAAAAAACATCTTTTGGGTTCTCAGTCTGTAAGAATCATACTTAATCTGCTGTAATTTAGACTAATCTGGGGTGCTTTTTTTTTAAATATGAAATTTATTGTCAAATTGGTTTCCATACAACACCCAGTGCTCATCCCAACAGGTGCCCTCCTCAATACCCATCACCCACCCTCCCCTCCCTCCCACCCCCCATCAACCCTCAGTTTGTTCTCAGTTTTTAAGAGATGTTGCTTTGTTGGGGCTCCACACTGAGTTTCTGATTAAGCAGTTCTGTGTGGGACCTGGCATGGGTAAATTTTTAAAAAGCTCCTGTAGTGACTCTAGCGTGTAACTAGGCTGAGAATCAGTAGTCAATGGTATCAACACAATCACCACTGTATCAGTCCTACGGCCTAGGCTAGCAGCTGCTTCACTGTCCTGTGTGATTTCCTCTGCTGCTTCTGTTCCCAAATTCAAATGTTGGTGGGAGGGAAGAGAACATGTTGTCATCAAAGGACTAGAAATAATTCTGACTGGATCAGCCTGATGATGGGCCTATGTGCCCTGCAAGGCTGCACACACTGGGGTGGCCTCTGTCTTCCTCTTGCCACTTGGTGGGGTGAGGGAAGAAGCTGACTTCTCAGTCAAGCTTGTTCTCAAGGGTTTATTCCCTTCCTTAGGGACTGGTTCCCAGTGGAAAGACTGGGCTTTGGGAAAGGGGAGTCTCAAACATTTTGCCAAGAGGGGACTGGCAAGCGGGAATCAGAAGTCACAGGGAAACTGCCCTCTCCAAGAAAAATTGTTACCTCAATACACAGTGGAGGACACAGGATATCACCTGCCTTAAGGAAACCACACCTTAACTGGTGTATAATCTATATAAAAACTAACCCATCCAAGTAAAGACAATACAAACTGAAGGGAAAAGCAGCTTAGAAAAACCCAGTGTTACCAGCAGTGGCTGATAGACCTAACATGAGCGACAGGTTCCTCAGACTTCACACCACCGTCTGGGTGAAATGTCCCTGAGGCCACTCACCCTCTGTCTGCCCACTCCCACCATCACCAAGCAGACTCTAGATTGAGCATGTGTCCATGACCTACTTGGTCAACATATGCCCCCTCGGCATTGTCATTCCTCATACAGTTTAAACACTTGCAGGGCAGCGACCAGCCTTACTGATCTATCTTCAGTGCCTTGCATGGTGCCCAGCACCTAGCAAGTGCTTGGCCAGGGTCTGCCAACCTGTACAAGTTGGTTTGTGCCTTTCTAAATCCTGAAATACACTTACAGTGTGACCTGCTCGGAGACTTGCCACCCCAAGTCCGGAAGCTGATCCCATCTCACTCTATGAGTAGAATTTGAATCCAGGTTTGAATCCAAAGTCAGTCTTCGTGGCAAACTGTATGATTCCATTTATACAACAATCTTTTTTAAAAATTTTTAATGTTTGTGTAAAATTTATTTTTGAGAGAAAGAGAGAGACATAGCAGGAGCAGGGGAGGGGCAGAGAGAGAGAGAGAGAGAGAGAGAGAGAGAGGAGACACAGAATCCGAAACAGGCTCTAGGCTCTTTGCTGTCAGCACAGAGCCTGACGTTGGGCTCGAACTCACAAACCGTGAAATCATGACCCGAGCCAAAGTTGGACGCTTAACCAATTCACCCACCCAAGTGCCCCTATACAACATTCTTGAAATGATGTATTATAAAATGGAGGTTAATGGTTGCCAGGGGTTAAGGAAGGGACAGGAGTGGGAGGGAAGTGGCTGTGGCTAGAAAAGGACACAAAAGGGATCACATGGTGATGTAAATGTCCTGTAGCTTGACTGTATTGGTATTAATACAGGCATACCTCGGAGTTACTGCAGGTTTGGTTCCAAACCACCACAATAAGTGAGTCAATTTTTTGGTTTCCTAGTGCATATGAAAGTTATCTTCAGGGGCATCTGGGTGGCTCAGCTGGTTAAGTATCCAACTCTTGATTTTGACTCAGGTCATGATCTCACGGTTCATGAGATCAAGCCTGCATCGGGCTCTGCCCTGACAACACAGAGCCTGCTTGGGATTCTCTCTCTCTCTGCCCCTCGCCTGCTTGTGCTCTCTCTCTCTCTCAAAATAAATAAAAATAAAGTTCTCTTTATAATATACTGTAGTCTATTAAGTGTGCAATAACATTATATCTAAAAAAAAGGTACATACCTTAATTAAAAAATACATTATGTCTAAAACATGCTAACCACCATCATCTGAGCTTTCAGTGAGTTGTAATCATTGATTATGGATCACTACAACAAATTTAATAAGGAAAAGTTGTGATGTATTGTGAGGATTACCAAAATGTGACCCAGAGACATGAAGTGAGCAAGCGCTGTTAGAAGGATACTAAAGGCAGGACCGCCACAGCCGTAAGAGACACAGTTACGTGCGAGGTGCAGTAAAGCGAAGTGCAGAAGAGGAGCATGCCTGTATCCGGGCTGTGATATTGGACTGCTGACTAAGTTGTATGCAGTTGCTGGTTGCCATGCCTGCTCATAAAAATGGTCAAAATGAAACACTTTCTTCATTGCTTTAAAGCCTGAGGGAGTATATTTTTTCTAATGACTGAGTGGATACAAAACTCTTCATTGACCAAAACCATTTGTCCCTATCTGCAGGGTCCCTCAGGGCTGGGCTGTGTGTATGGGAACATAAGGCGGGCTGCTACATATCTGTGACAGAGTACCACCTGCATCTTACAGATCTAGCATCCTTACTGAGCAGTGAAGCTATGAGCCTCATCAAATAATCCAATTATGAGCTGACTACATACATGCTGTAGTCACCACAAGTGCTGTGTGCGTGGGTGAGGCTGGGTGTACATCTAAGAGGCGTGATGTAGGAGAGGAGCTAGGATTTAATGTTATAAGGTCAAGACAATGTGAACGTGAAGAACATTCCCATATTCTCTCTAATCAAGGCAAAATGCCCACTCTGTTATTCAGTGTCCTCAGATTCAAGCAGGAATTCAATGCCAGCAAAGTCTGTTTTTTTTTTCAGGTGAATTCTTAGGCTTCCTTTTCCTGCATGAGAACTACATAACAATGTCTGGCCATAGCTGCCAAGAAATGTGCTGCTCAATTTAACACTTGATGGTAACAACTAAGTTTGTTCTAAGTTTCTGATGAGAAAGGACCATAATTAAAAACAAACACATAAAACATCAAAAACTCCTTTTCGTCTTTTATTCACTGTTTTACACGTGCTTTAATAATTTAAACCACTTCCAATTAGTTTAAGTAGGAAAAGTATGAATATAAATTTAAAGAATATGTCCTCTACTAAGGACACTAAGTAGTGAATAAATGAATTTGCAATAAACTAGTTTGGGCAAGCTGCTTTGGCTGTCTCTCTTCCACTTAAATCATTTAACTTCTACCCAAAAGAACCACTTCAGTAAAGTTTCAATTACCAGCCAATGGTTTTTCTGAATATGTGCAGTCCCTGGCAGCAGGGGACCCAAGGCAGGCCATGTAATGTCAATTGCAACACCTGACTAGAATCTCTAGAGAACCACCAATTCTGGCATGAATTTGCCTCCTCACGTTTTGGCTGCTGAAATGGTCTAAATGAGGCCAATAAACAGACCCACATGCAATTTATTTGGGTCAGTATTGGTCATGCAAATTTATTTCTCCCTATTTGTTCAGAAATAATACCTTTATACGAGTATGATAAACTAAAACATACCAAAAGATGCATATGAAGAAAACTCTTCAGGAATTCTTTAAGCTAAAGCAAATAGTTTTCAAATTTTTACAGTAATCAAGGGTGCCTGGGTGGCTCAGTCAGTTGAGCGTCTGACTTGCACTCAGGTCATGATCTCGTGATTCATGAGTTTGAGCCCAGTGTCAGGCTCTGTGCTGACAGCTCAGAGCCTAGAGCCTGCTTTGGATTCGATGACTCCCTCTCTTTCTGCCCCTCCCTCACTCGCACCCTGTCTTTCTCCCTCAAGAATAAACATTAAAAACTAAAAAAAAATTTTACAGTAATCATATTTTGTCTGATTAAACTCTGTGCTTAGATTGTAAAGATACTTGTTTAACTCAATATAAGTTAGAAAAGAATTCCTATTAAGTGAAATAATTTTACTTCTAACCCAGGGAAGGAATTAATAATGAGTCTGTGGGAACATACTCTTTTTATTCTAGCTTTTCTTGTACCTTTATAAGGTCTTATATACCATTTGTGGGGGTAAGCAGAACCAATAAGGTACCCAGGACTAGGAAAAAACTGCACCACCAAAACTTAATAGTATCCAGGATTAAATTACATAGGGTTTTCATAAAATTATTACACTCAATTTTGGATTTGTTTATTCTAGAAATCAAATATCACAGATATTACAAAAGCACACTCAACTACAACTTGATGTCAGGAGAAGACAGCTTCTGTCCTGTCTAGACATTTCTCTTCACTCCCTTTAAGGGCAACTCCTCGTCTGCCCAAGGACCACTAGAGGGACAGGTGCCCACCTCCCAAGGACATTCACTGGTTACCTTCACTACTGGGTTCACACAGTTATCCCAATCACCTGTGGGCCTTGCTGAATGTGGAGTCTGATTCAGCAGTCTGGGTTGGGGCCCACAATTCTACATTTCCAAAGGCCCCCAGGTGATGTCACTATTGCTGGTCTCTGGACCACAACTTTGGGTAGCAACTACTACCAATACTACTCCCCTTGTGCCAATACTAGCCCATCTCTCGGCTCACTTGGATCCACTTCTCCACCTGTATTGGGCAAATCAGGTTGGATTTACTCCATTTATGACAACTGCATACACATTACATTCCTACACACTGTCTGGCCTCAACATCGTGCCCTGAATGTCTCCCAGTCTTCACTGAGGACCCTGGCACCAGCCTCACCGACTTCCTCTGACCCTCAATCTCTCATCGTCTGGGCCCCAGGCCTTGTATGGGTCAGGTCAATAATCTCTCATCAGTACCTCTGAAATCCAAAAAGCTCTCAGAGGTTTTTCTCCCTAACTCATTTAGAAACGAAACCAGTTGCTTAAACTCTGGTGGTACAATTTAAGCTGAACTAATGTTACTTTTTTTTTTTTTTAACTGATGTTACTTTTTAGAGTCATATGAATCACATGGTATATGCACTGCATACCTTTCCCCGAATCGGAACTCCCAAATACGTGAGGCTTCCAGAGTTGTGTCAAGGGCGGCAGACTTGTAGCTCTGTGGCCTCACTGTTGCCAATGGGCTTTATTTCCACTGTGCTTCCACACCCCATTCCCAATGCTGCACCTAAGAACCTGTTACTGCCAAAAAACTGCATTTCCTCTGAAGCCCTATAGTGTCAGGCCTCACTTCCAGAGCACAGTCTCCCACCACTCCTGTGCTGCTGCCATCCCTGCAGTTGGATGTGTTGGATCTCCCGTCCCTTGACTGCCCATGTTCTCCCTGTCTGTGGAGCTCCTTCTAGCGTGAGGTCCTTCTCTATCCTCCAAGTTCCATGCCTCCAAGTCTGGCATATGCCTCTCTTGCCAACAACCCTGGGTCTTTCTGCCACCCCTGCCCTGCAGAACTCCGACAGTACTGTAATCCAACTACCCAGCTTTGGTGCCTCACCCCTGGGCTGCAGTGTAGATTGAGAAGAAGGGCAAAAGTTTGAGGGAGTGCCACTGCGAGCCTCAGCTGGGTCCAAGTGTTACCCGAAGGGCTGCTCCGTACATCCAGCTCTCATGTACCACGGACTCCCAGTCCACAGAAATGTCCAAACGGTCTCTATATTGTTTCTACCCTACCGCTTCTCCCCTCAGTCCCAGCAGCTGTTACTTCAGTTCAAACAGAAGCTCCCCTGACGCCCCCGTTCTGCCTCTTCATCTCTAACCCATTCATCCACATCCATGTATCTGTGGAATGAGGAGTGTCCCTTCTTTTATAATCTACTGGACTGGGTCTCCCCCACAACCCACCTCCTTGGGCACCTGCTTCTCTTCTTTTTTGGAGGCGGCAGTGCGGTGGGGTTGTAAGCCGTCGACTCAGAATTGGGCCTGGGTCTGGCTAACATATTTGCCTCCTGCAACCTTTCTTTCTGGATTGGGTTTCCTAACTGGAGACACAGGGTCACAGCAATGCCAATCACCAGGGTGCACAATGCTTGCACAATCACGTCTGGAGCATTAATGGTGACCAACACCATCACTCTCAGCTCTACTGGTTTTTTGTCCTTGACCCATAGATATTTCCAAGCACCATGTTCCCCCCCGCTTTTTTTTCATTAAAAATACTACCAAAAGATATATTCATCCTTTTGTTTTGATTAAAAGTTAAAGACCACGGAAACCAAAGATTAAAGAGTAAATACCCCCTTTCACTTACTTGCCCCCAAAGCACTAAGTGGCCACTGTTTTTTTTTTTTTTTTCAGTTCAGTAATCAGAAAATGGGTTCTTTTTATTTGAGTTTATCAAATACACCCTAACTTTGAATTAAAAAAAAAAAAGGATGAAAAGAAAATTAAAGTTCTAAAAGTATAAACCAGAGAAAATGCTGTGCTTCAGATACATGTGAAAACAATGCAGAATGGCAGGATGTGGGTTTCAAACATCATTCAACACCTGTGTTCTGAATTTCCTCGTATCTCTAAGGGATAGGCAGCCTGTCATTTCAAGGAAAAAACTACAGAAGTATAAACAATATAAAAAGCTTTCTTCATATTTAAGTATATTATAATCAAAACATTAACAGGATGTTACTTTTTTCACTGTCACTCTAGACACAGTGCTGTCCACTAGAACTTTTTGCAATTCTGGAAATGCCTTATTTTGTAATGGCCACATGTGACTGTTGAGCATTTGAAATGTGGCTAATGCAACTAAGGAATTACAGTTTTCATTTTATTTAATGCAAATCAACACACACGGCTTAGTGGCATGTGCAGTTCTAGACGGCCTATTAAAAAAAATCAACCAAGGGATCAGAATTATGTTTTTCATTTTAATATAACTGCTCAGATCTTTTTTTGTTCAGTGTAATCTTTTCCCACTTCAATACCACTGCCATCACAAGACATTTGACTAAACACATAAAAAGATGAGCTAAAACCTAATTCTTCCTTGTCTTTAGTAATCAACATTCCATTTCTACAACAATGCCCAATAGTGAGCTTTTTACTAAGGATACACTGATGTTCAACCTCAGCCTCAGAATTTGACCAAATTATCTGTATTCAGTCTCAGCTTAACCCTCTCAAAGGCTGAATGCCAACCCCTGCAGCTATACACCAATTCAGAAGTCCCAGAACCTCTGGTGATGTAGGTACTATCATCATATCTTACCGTTACTGCAACTTCAGCAATTCAAACAAGGCATACCATTAGGATTAGTTGTCAACATCTGACTAATCTGCTTCAAGTTGAGGTAAACATTTTAGATGTAACTTGGGGTGAGAAATTTCACGTAACATTAGCGTTCTAACCAATCTAATATAAATAATTACTACAAGAGTAAAAACGCTACATTCTAAAAGCTATTCATTTTGTGTACAATGTTTGCAAATACTTCAGTTAAATTTAAGTTGGGAAATTGACAATAAACAGAAGTGGCCACTGTTAACAGTCTGATGTGAAAAGTACTCTGTATGCCACAGTAACCTGGTTTCTAGTCCTATCACTTCACTGAAACTATCTTGCCAAGGTCAAGGTCAAGCTGCCAGGCTCTATAGAGCTCTGTTCTCCCTTTACTTCTGGCCTTGTTGGGATATGCCAACCACATCTTCTACTTGCTTTCTGTCGCACTGTCTGCCGGCCTTCTCCTTGCTGGCCCTGCCCTCAGGGCCCTGTCTCTAGCCCTCTGTTTGTCCCATTTCTCACCCTTAAGACTAAGTTCCAAGTAGACACTGCTGCTGGGGTGTTCCACAGCGCTCTTCAACTCAGCAGGCTGAAGACAATGAGCACCATTTCCTTCCCTAGTAACAGTCATAGCAGGAGCTACACCCCAGACATGATGCAGGTAGCAGCTATCCTCTCCACTTTAAAGATAACAAATGGGGGTCCAGAGAACTAATTTCACAGTCACACAGTCGGTAAGGGGCAGAGCCATGATTTAATCTCTGGGCCTGCCTTATGATAGAGACTGGCCTCACGACCCTGTACCACTCTGCATCTCCCCACCCTAGATAAAGCTGCCCTTCGCTCTACCAAAGCCAGAAATGAGCGTGGCTGCATATTCCATTTCTTCAGTTAACGGAGATACTGAGAAGTGCCTGCACCAGGTTCAGAGCTTCCTCAGGTTTTAAACCTCAATCCAGCAACAGCCTCTGTCCAGCCTCTAGGACTTAACATACTGCAGGGGAAGAAACCACACAAGTATAGAGTCTAATGACTGCCCTGCTGTGAACAGAGGGCATTTCTGGGTGCCACCTTCCATGAGGAGCAGTGGACGGAGGAATGACTAGGGAAATGGTTGGACGGCCTACAATTTAGGCAAGATCTAGGAAGATTGTATTTATTTGAAGGTAAGTCACTTTGAGCAGTCTCCAAAAGCTAGAAATTACATAAACTCATTACAAGGGAGACTTTTTGTTTGAGAGACTGGGGAGGGGTAGGGGGAACAGGGTGTTTCTGAAAACAGAAGGTTCATACTTCATGTAAACATGATGACTATTTGTAGGGACTGGGGGAAAGCTTTAGAGAGGTTATAAAGGTTCAGCCCAACTAAAAGCCTAGGGTTTTATGACATGCCACTATTTTGCAACCTGGAGATCAATGCCTCCCTTTGAAAGTTCATTTAAGAGGCTGGTTTTCCATATGTATGTTACACTTTAATAACAACACTTGCTGAAAAATAAATTAAAGATTTTGTCTCCTTTCTTCTTTCTGAACAGCAGCAATAGGAAAGATAACAAACAGAATGGCCACTCATGTGATGCCTGGAACCACTGTCTCCTTGTGGGCTAAAGAATCAGTAACAATGTGGTGCCCATAAGCCATCATTACATATCTTTTAGTAGGCGGACTCTAAGACCGCTGTGATAATTAAAAACCATTTTTTAATTTAATTAAAAAAATTTTTTTACAAATAAATTTTTACAAATTTTTTACAAATCTACAAATAAATTTTTTATTTTATTTTTGAGAGACAGAAACAGAGCACACGTGGCGGGGGGGGTGGTGGTGGGCAGAGTGAGAATGAGACACAGAATCTGAAGCAGGCTCCAGGCTCTGAGCTGTCAGCACAGAGCCTGATGAGGGACTTGAACTCACAAACTGTGAGATCATGACCTGAGCCGAAGTCGGTTGCTTAACCGACTGAAACACCCAGGTGCCCCCCATTTTTTAATTTTAAAATTTACATTCTAGGTGAATGACCCTGAAAATAAAAATGGGCCTATCACACTGATATTGGAGGACTATTTTAGACACAGCAGTGAGGTATTCAGTTTGACTGACAAATTCTTTCTTTCTGGTAAGAAAGGATCATCTACATTCATTTTATTAATGTCCTCAATATGGGGAAAACATATTATGTAACTTGACCTAATTAAAAAAAGAACTTAAACATTCATTTAATATTACTATAAAAACTTCCCTAAAATAAGTAAGCTCTATTAATAATGAGTTAACAAAAAATATATTTCTCTGGAAAAAGTTAAGTAATATTCAAGATATTTTACTGTTTTGCAAATCCAAATACATGTAATTCTAAGAGGACGCTAGGTAACTAGTTTTTGTATCACTGGGACCAGGAAATTATCTAATAGAAAAGTCCTGGACTCTGGGACACTGGATTGCTTTTGGCCTTTCAGTGCCGCCAAGTTCCCCATTCCCTGCATAAACCAAAGGCAAAAAACTCCTTGGTACACCAGTGAGGAAGATATCAAAACAGGCTTGCAATAACGTGTTTTAGCAGGGCTGCCACAGGAGAGAGAGGAAGATGCAAAAGTTCAGGCTGTAAAGGGATTAATTGGCTTTTACTGGTTTACTGGTTTTTATATTTTGATTTTGGAAGTTACCAAATGGGCTACCACTGTGTATGTGTGGTATGTAATGTCTAAGGTGAATCCCAGTGAGCCCCACCCTCCTGGTGTTTATGCTCTATGGAGTTCTCTCTCCTGGAGTATGGGCCACACCATATTCCTAATGAGCAGAACACTGCAAAAGTTATGGGATGTCACTTCCAAGATTAGGTTGTAAGAGACTCTGATTTCTGCCCTTCTAGCTTGTTCCCTCTCTTGCCTTCTAGCTTCCTTGCTCTGGTGAAGCTAACTGCTTTGAATTGCTCTATGGAAAGGACCCATGAGAGGCTGCTGGCCACAGCCAGCAAGGAACTGAGATCCTCAGTCCAACAGGCCACGAAGAACTGAATCCTACCATCAACCACCTGAGTGAGCTTGGAAGCGGATCCACCTTCATTTGAACTTTAAGAGGACTTCACCCCCAGGCAACACCTTGATTGCTGTCTCATGAGCTGGAGAACCCAGCTAAGTAAGCGGCACACAGATGCCTGACCCACAGAAACTCTGAGACAGTAGAGGTTGGTGTTTAAGTGATGAAGTTTTCAGGTGATTGGTTACTGAGAAATAGGTAACTAACACAGCATACAGAACTCCAAAGCAGGGATCAGCAAACTTTTTTTTGTAAAGAGCTAGATAGTAAATATTTTCAGGTTTGTGGACCTTACGGTCTTTTGCAGCTACTCAACTTTGCTGTTGTAGCATGAAAGTAGCCATAGACAATATGTAAATGAATGAGCATGGCTTGTCCCAATAAAGCTTTATTTATAAAAACAGGTGGTGATTTGGCCCACTGGCTGTAGTTTGCCAACCCCTGCTCTAAAGTACAGGTTCTGTGGAAATGTTATTTTTGAGTTAAAAGGCAGAGATGATCTCCATTTTACCACTGTATAAAAATTATTTTAACGATTAAAAAAAGAAAGCTCAACCTATCACAAGACAACAAACACAAATAGTTGAAAATGGAAACAGTTGTCCAATAAGTCTCTGAGTTTGGTAAGTACCTAAGAAGTACAAATATCTTTTATGATAAATGGGTCCCTCTCTATTTACATCTGATACAGAAAAGTTTCAGTCCAAACTGGAGGTAAATTTGAACCACAAGAACACTTACTAAATTAGCTGTTTATCACAACTATGATCGCAACAGCTCCTTAATTATGCACTGGCTTTCCCTTCATATATCATGCTTTTCTGACAGTAAGAGCGGATGATTACCTTTGCTTTTGGACAGTGGTGATGGCGGCTGCTCTGTAAACACTTCTAGGGGTGGGGAATCATGGTGGTCGAAGTCTTTGTCCATGGCTTCTATGAGACTGGTGATGTCTGAGTCCTCTGAGCTGTGCCTTGTGCTGCTGGCACGTTCTGGGTGGGAAGGGTGCGAGAGGGGGGCGGGTGACAGCCTTTCCAGCTGCGGTTCCTGGTGCTGAGGCACTGGTGGTGGCGGTGGAGGTGGAGAGTGCTGCTCCAGTGGGCTGTGGGCATGGTGCTGACTGCTGTGCTGGCTCTGTTTTGCCCCTTTGGACTTTCTGCCTGCTGTGTGACCCTGGGCCACTGCATTTGAATCTAAGACAAGGGGGCTTGCTTTACTAGCAGATTGTGCAGAAGTCCTGCTAGAAGTGCTTGAGCTGTTTTTGGCTCTGACGTTTTCCACGTCAGCTGAGTTTCTATTGCTGTGACTGCTGTGTGGGTGGACCGGTGGGCCACACTGCTTGTGACTCCCTGCACTGGGCCTGGATGACGAGCCGCCTGCTCCACAGAACCCCCTACTGTGACCGGGGTCACAGCTGAGTGTGTTCAAGCTGAAAAAAGGACCAACTGTAGATCAGTAAATAGCAACCTACAAAATCTAAGATTAAAAAATTTTTATTTCATCAGTACAGCCGCAAGAGAAAAATACAAGCTACTCTAAGGAAAAAACCGCAGCAAGACATAGGGATACTTTCCACAATTTTATAGGGTCTATTCTCTGAAAATTTAGGAACCAAGTCAGTGATCTTATTACGAATATTTTAACCCTCACCAACATAACAAAAACGTGGGATTTGCTGTTGAGTTCTTAGTAGAGAAGACAGCTATATACACAGGAGATTATTAAGTAATTAGAATTAAAATTTTTTCTCCCTTGAGCAAAGATGAAAAGAAAAACTTATTTTTTCTTTGAATTACATCAGTCAAATCTATGTATACTAGAAAATTTATTTCCAGCATGTGAACATACTTTCCTTCAGACGAAATACCAACGATTCTCCTGAGATCAAATGGTCTTCCCACATCAAAGGGGGGGTTTGAGGCCTCAAAGGATAGTCGCCTTCGAAATGGCTCCCAAATTCCTTGAGCTTCTAAATAGGCTGTTCCAATTACCAAGAGAAACAGAGCACTGTAGGGGTACAGAAGGCGGAGGAGCGGGATTCATTTGTTAGTGCAAGAGTAACAAAATTTAATATTAAAGGCAGAGTTTCTTGGTAAAGTACACAAGGATATAAAAAACAGAGATGCTGGTGACAGTTTTCATTGGACTGGACAAAAACAAAGCACTATGGATAAAAGTCTACACACTTGTTTTTACAGAATGCCAACTTACATGGAGACTTCTATAAAGAAAATAATTATTTGTATCAGAACAGACACTTGGAGGACACTTTTCCTTTTACCAAGAAGGTAAACTATCTTGCAGTTTTAACTCTCTACCAACTCTTTTCCCTTAAAGGATGTGTGGGGTAACCATGTAAATTTAGAGGCAAGTGTATCTAACCCTCCACACACATAAACAGACTGAAAAAAAAAAAAAGATAAGGTTGCTGAGGATTTAAAAAGTATTTCTCATGTTTCATGTTGCTTGGGTCTGTTTCAAAAAAAATATTCTATCATGTTGATTAAGTTACATATGCTGAAATGAAGTAACTGTACCTGGTAAATTATAAATGGTTTTTTCCCTTTAAGAAATTAACATGTACTTAATTTGTGTAACAAATTTTAAGGGAAGAAGATATGTCTTTACTGTATATGCCACCCAACCAGGGTTAGTTCTGACTGCTCCCACTAGTGTGCGCAGGTTTGACTGAGGCAGAAAGATCTGTTCTGTTCACTGACAGATTCCCAGCACTCAGAAGAGTGACTGGCACACAGTGAGCATGTGATGAACAGTGTCAAGTGACGCCTGAATACCAACCTCAAAAAAAGACACAAGTACCTCATTATTCCTGAGATGATGATGTACAGAGCCAGCTCCCAGTTGGGTCTGGGGAGGGCTTCTGCACAGGTTGCTAACATATGGTATGGAAGGGATGCGTTCAATACAAATACAAATTCAGAGCCACTGGTTGTTATAAACTTCAGTTCACGAATAACTCTAGAAGCTGTGAAATCAGGAGTAAACCTAAAACAGAATGGTAGCAGTCAGACTAAGTTTTAAAAATATACCATAGCAGTTTACATATAACACCAGTCTCACACACCTTTGAAGCCTAACAGAGAATTTGAGAGTTTGATAGTTCTGTGCCACTTCCTCATTTTAAGATGGAGAAAGCATTATTCCATGAGGTTAATAACAAATACAGCTATATTCTGTGGATAACTGAAGAAATTACATGAAAAAGAATAACGCAGCTTTGAGTAATTATTAATTCAGGAAGTGTTCTCTGAGCTTCTCTCTCTCCCCCTTCTTTTCTCCTTTATCTGAATCTACCCTCTTCTCCCAGGATATAGTTCCAGTAACACCTTTGGAAAAAAAAAAAAAAAAACCACCCAAAAAACCCAAAACCATCCTAGCCCTTGTCCTATCTCCTGCAGTACTTCTTTCTGCCCCAATTATTTCATTTTTTACTTTTTGTTAACTGTATGCTCCCCAACCAGATGATCTATACCTTGAGGAAAGGTGTCTTATTCTTCACTGTACCTTTAGGTACCAAGCATTATACCTTACCTGAGTAATATCACTATGTACTGAGTCAACGTCCATTGAACACCATGAAATTATCACTCAATTAAGGGGACAGAGGTCACATTTTATTACATAAACTCTATAATCTAACAAGTTGTCAATTAATATTAAAATAGGCTGCAGCTATTACTAATACAGGCAAAAAAAATTATCTTCTGACCAAAATATTACACACTCCTAAATTGCACACACAGAAAAGTGCACGTATGTGATACAAGGGACTGGTCTGTTGCTGAGACTGAATTTATAGTCAATTTCCTACCGACATGTTACACTTTAACACAACCCTGAACATAATTTTGAAACCAGTTTCTAAGATTATCTGATCCACTTCTGATACAGAGGAAGTTTCACAATTTTGAAAACAATGAAGAAATAACCAACGATTAAGTGGAAAAAAGAAATCAAATAAACTACATTTGTGGATAAAATACCTTTTGTTGTATGAAAACGTATCTTTGCACGGAGTTTAAGCAATTGTATTATTTGAGGTTGATGAGAAGCTAGTGATTCGTTACACCTCAGAAGAAAATACTTACAATATGATTATGTCTTTAGAGGCGTTGGCGCTTAGTGCAAACTCTTGACAATTAACAACTTTAAAGCCATATCCCTCACATGAGTACCCACTGACTTCAATGGTTTCTATGTGAATCTGAAGTTGTCCTGTATTCTCTACTTTAAATGTTCTTTTCAATGTGAAATTTGGTTCTCTTAGTTTTAAATCTAAAGGAAAAAAAAAAATCAAGAGTGAATATAAATCTTGCATGCTCTCCAGATTCAATGAATATATGCCAGACATTATGAACTACCTCCTCATGCCAAAGAGATCAGCTGGTACCCAGCTTTCATCAGAAGTACTCCACTTTACTGTGTCATTTTAGACACCAAAGTTTAATTATGCTTTACTTTCCATACTCAGAGTAAACCACCTAAGACATGCAATGAATACAGAGCCTTTAAATCTTTTAGGATCCAAATTAAACAACACTGAAAGCAAGTCAGAGTATTTCATTAAAAATCTTAAGTATTCATCACTAATATATACAGGTGCATGTATAGAAATACTGTTCTTTTTTGGGGAATTATTTATTGTTGGAAGCAAATACTGAAAGTTGTGCCCTTGGAACTGTTAGGAATACTTACTATCTGTACAGTCTTTCAATAATGCTTCTGTGATTTTAAAGCGTAAGGAACTCCCTGGACCCGGAAGTTTGCCTGCTACTCTCAAGTTCTCAGTTGTTCCTTGTCCTTGGACCATCACAGCATCCACCACAGTCAGGTTATTTCTGTGCAAGAAGAATTACAGAATTTTCTCCCACTAAATTTGAGACTGAAACATTTATCCTCTAAGAATTTAAAAATCTACACAGAGAGAAGGGTTTTTCAGTTTTAAGAGTCACACATGGTACAGTAAGAATATTTTTTCAGGTTTTCAAGTTATAAACATAATCACAGAGGTACATTTCATCTGGTGTGGTGTGATGCGTGCATGTTTTAGACAAAGTGAATACCCTATTTAATAAATTAGACACGTAAACCCAAATTAAAAATCAAGTAAGGACTTCTGTATAAGTACTAAAAACTGACCCACACTTAAATCATAATGCATACCTGATTATGATTAGTGAAGAAACAGTTCTGTTGTGAATTGGAGTAAACTTTATTTTGACAGATTTCTTTTCTCCAGGTTTTAAAATTAGGTTTAAAATTAAATGTCGAGACAGGCCTTCTGTAAATCCTGTTGAACTCTGCAGTGGATGAGCCTTGAATCATTGGGTAAATAAACAGAAGTCATTACTATATTCTCTGGAAAGACTTTTCCTTTACGCCATCCACAGCCCAGTATGAGTTTCTTGAATAGATTAAATATGTGAACAATTTTATTCCTCATGATTTAGATACTGGTCAGTTTGCAAGCAGAAATGGGCAACCAGTGATGACCCTTACTACTGTGCATTAAGTCCCCAAGAGGGCTTTGAACCCCAAGTGACCAAAGTCCTCATATTTGTTAGGCATTTGTTTTTGTATACAGATCTTTTTATTTTTAACTTAAAAATTTTTTGAAATGTAATACACATACATAAAAGGACACAAACTTAAGAAGTGTAGCTCAATGTCTTAGCACAAAGCAAACAGCCGTGCACCCAGCTCCCAGCAGCCTTAAGTCTCGTGGATGCTGTTCTCACTTTCACACTGTTTTCCTGCTCCTTCCCCCTCTGGTGGGTATCAGCCAAAGGGTCTTCAGGTTGCATCAGATTTTATTTGTAAAAATAATTCTAACTCAATATCAATCTATCTTTGAATTTTGAGAGCTCAGCATATAATTACTGTTTCATTAACACTTGATGACTGAAAGATTAAATAGTTTAATAACCAAAATAGGACTTCTTGACAGCTTGTTATTGATAAAACTTATTTTTTTAAATGTTTACTTATTTTATTTTTTTAAAATTTCTTTTTAACATTTATTCATTTTTGAGAGACAGAGAGAGAGTGGGGGAGGGGCAGAGAGAGAGGGAGACACAGAATCAGAAGCAGACTCCGGGCTCTGAGCTGTCAGCACAGAGCCCGATGTGGGGCTTGAACTTGGAACAGTGAGATCATGACCTGAGCTGAAGTCGGATGCTTAGCCGACTGAGCCACTCAGGCACTCCTACTGATTAGGTTTAAATATTCGTTTTGTATTTAAAAAAAACATAAGGATATATTGTTAATAAACCTTACAGGTTTATTTTTGACAGAGAGAGAGAGAGAGAGAGAGAGACAGAATATGAGTAAGCAGGGGAGGAACAGAAAGAGGGAGACAGAGGATCTGAAGCAGGCTCTGTGCTGACAGCAGAGGCGCCAGATGCAGGGCTTGAACTCATGAACCGTGAGATCATGACCTGAGCTGAAGTCCAACACTTAACTGAGCCACCCAGGCACTCCTACTGATAAGATTTAGATATTCATTTTGTATTTAAAAAAAATATAAGGATATATTGTTATGATTTTTAAAAAATGTTTGAGAGATGGGGGAAGGGGGAAGGGGCAGAGGGGGAGAGAGAATCCTAAACAGGCTCTGGGCTGTTAGCTCGAAGCCTGACTCAGGGCTTGATCCTACCAACCATGAGATCATAACCTGAACTGATGTCAAGAGTCGGGACACTGAACCAACTGTGCCACCCAGGCACCCCAACTATTCTAATTTTTTTTCCAACTATTCTAATTCTTAAGTAACATTGTTTAACCATTTTTGGGGGAAGGGTTGGCATCACTTGGATATATTTTTTTTTTTTTTTTTTTTTCACTTGGATATATTTTTATTTTAGAGAGGGAGAGAGAGAGAGAGAGCACGTGAGCATGGGAGGAGAGGGGCAGAGGGAGAGAGAGAGAATCCTAAGCAGGCTCCATGCTCAGCACTCATGCTCAATCCCACGACCCTGGGATCATAACCTGAGCCAAAATCAAGACTCAGATGCTCAACCTGAGCCACCCAGGTGCTCTGGCAACACTTGACTATAAACGTCCATGGCTCATCATGGCTCTGCTAACATGTGGAAGGGGAGTGAGGTTTGTACGACTTTCTACTCCACTTGGCATAGTTAGGTTTCAAACATAGATCTACCTACCTGTGTTAGCATGATTCTACAAACATTATTTCTAGTCAATAGACTTACTGACGCCCTTAATTTTTAACTCTTGATTCTGAGGCACAAACTTTTTTCTGCATCTAACATTCTTCTCTGTCAACATCTACCGGGACAATGGAATATCCTGACTGCTCCAAAATGGTTGGTAAATAAGTTCTTTGTTAGGTAAACTATTCTGAGTAATTGATGGACACATTATATACTACGCATATCTTACCAATAAACACTAGCTAATTTAAACTCTGATGATTTGGCAAACATTTGAGGATGTTGTGATGTCTCAGGGATATCATTAAGGCCTCAATAATTCTCAGTAATTTTGCAGTAGTGGCTCTCTAAAGAGTGACCCATGGGACCCCTGGGGATCTCAGAATCTTTTCAGTGTATCCATGGTGTCAAAACTATTTTCATAACACTGGCAGATGCTATTTGCCTTTTCCACTGTGTCGACATTTGCACCAATGGTCAGCAAAATCAATGGTGGGTAAAACTGCTGATGCTTCAGCTTAAAGTAAAGGCAGTGGTATCTAACTTCCTTAGTAGCTACTGTCTTCTTCACTGCCATGTACCTGTAGTTAAAAAAAAGTTATTACTAATAAAGCAGTAATGATACTAATCTTAATAAATCTCAGTCTTTGGGCACATGCATTTTTACCATTGTGTGATAAAATGGGAAGTATGCATATAGCACTCCTGCTGCCTGCTGAAGTACCATGTTGTCTTGAGAAGCTATCATTTGAGATACAAATAGAATTAGCTGCTTTTCTCCTGGAAAACCATTTACAGTTGGAAGAATGATTGACAGTTAATCTGTGGTTATTCAGACTTTGATATTTGGTGACAAATTCACAAAAATGAAGTGCATCTATCCAATCAAGGAACAACAACTGACGTATTTGCTGCCAATGATAAAATTCGAGTGAGAAAATTTAGAATTATGGGAAACTTGAATCCACCCCCTGTGAACTTCACAGCCTCCCAATAGTTAAAGAATTCCCTGATGAGACTCGTAGTTGTATTAATGAATATTATTTTTTTTGAATTTTATAGAGTGAATCATGTCAACATTTGGAAGCTCTGCATATCTAGATGAACCAATATTTTCTGAATGACTGATGCATAGAGTTAGAATTAATTAAAAAGGCAATTAAGATACTCCTTTTTTTAATTTTAGAGAGAGAGAGAGAGTGAGCGCGAGAGCATACACATACAAGGTGGGGCAGGGGCAGAGGGAGAGAGACTGAGAATCTGAAGCAGGCTTCATGCTCAGCACAGAGCTGGATGCAGGGCTTGATACCATGACCCTGGGATCATAACCTGAGCAGAAATCAAGAGTCGGATGTTCAACCGCCTGAGCTACCCAGGCACCCCAATCTTTGGCCTTTTGTATAAAAAATCTCTCAGTTTTAATTTTTATTATGCTAAATATGGATAGATATAATCCACATAAACAAAAAAATCTCTTTGGAGTCCCGAATAATTTTTAAGACTATAAAGGAGACCCAATACTTTGAGAACCACAGTTTTATCAGCACTATAGAGAACTGTGATAGAAATTATCGTAAGTTCACCCTAAGACCTAGAACTTCACATTTATAATAAATTTCTGAAGTCTAGAGTATTCTCATTCGTCTTCCTACTTCTCACAGTGCCTATACTTCAGTGTTTTATATCTTGCAAATAACACAAAAGAACTTGTATTCAATAAGAAAAAAAGGTAAAAATTAGCTCATTTACTTCTTATGTGTATTTCCATCCTTATCAAAGCAGAATGAAAGGAATTTCTGGTTACTGAGATTTCTAATTATTTGGAATCTAGATAACCTTGAGCTTATTAGGTTGTCACTCTACGTATGGAAAAAACAGATTACAAAAAGATTCCAAGAGAAGGGCATGAGACTAGAATATATGATTGCCTAAATTTCAGTCTAGTGTTCTATTATTTGGCAGAAGAAAGACATATTGAGAATTACTTTCCTATACAAAATTGACTTAAAGACTATATAAAAACTATTCTACAAAGGTTTAGCTAACATATGCTTTAGAGAATAAAACACAAAACTATGGGAAAAGCACACACATATTTCAAGAACTATAAAATATCTGGTTTAACGGGCTAATTAGTGATTCCTAATCAGCAATGACCATGTGGCATGAGTATGGGCAAGGGCTCTGGGATCTGAGAGAACTAGACTTGAATTTGGCCCTGCCAGTTATCACGGGTATGAACTTGGGTAAGTTGCTTTCTTTTCCTGAGACTTCTTTTTCCTGCCAAGTGAACAAGGGAAATACCTCCTGGGTTACTAGTAATTGCTCAGTTGGCTACTATAATGACTATGTGAAATTATAAGTGTGAATGTCTCTGGCAAATGCTCACACATACTAGATGCTCATGAAAAACTGGGAAAGGTTCTTTAACATAGCCCCCAAATACTAAAAACACTTTGCACTGCTTTTCTTTCCTGGCCTACTGAGCCACAGATTGTCTTATCCAGTCAACACTCATCATGGTCTTCCTACATATCAAGGAACCAACTGAAGGGCTTCCCAAGTGAGTTTGTTTAATCTGTTCAACAACCATGGGTTTGGCATTCATTGAGCTTACAATTTTATTAGGAAGTATCCAAAATAAAATTTTAAATGACTGAGCTGATTATTTTGAGGCTTAATAAAAATAAATTATGTTAGTTTATACCGCATTTATATATCCTCAGGGTTTCTGGTTGTCATTATTATAAAACTTCATGAGCTTATAATGCCTGCAAACAGGAACCTTCTATCCTGTGTGCTTCATGTTCTAAATCCCATCCATTCCTCCTGGTTTTTTGCCTCTAAAATGATTACTGGACTGCTTTGACTTCTTTAGTAACCTGCCCTTCAGTCAAATTTCAGGGTAGTCAGTAGTTTTCTTCCAAATTTGCTCTGATCATATCATAGTTATTTCTTTGGAATTAGTATGAAGTTTACATACTTACAGTGTTTCTGAAGACTTGGAATTCTAGTGTTCTTAAATCTATCTTTGCAACCTTACTCAAGTTAAACCTAAAATAAAAAATGTACATATATTTCTTCATAAACAGCATCATAATTAATTAGGGGGTAAAGAGTAATTATTAAGTTTGTATTTTATTTGCAAATTACCTTCTGGCTGATTTTGAGGTCAGTATTACCACATTAATGGCTTTCCAAAAATTAAAGGCCACAACTTATTGTTAATATTTTGCTCATTTTTTAAAAACTAAAACATTTGAAAGGTTCCACTTGCTTTCTCTTTATAATTTTTTAGAAAGGAGTTCAACATTACTTTTTCTTATCTTAAGCTGAAAACTTTTCTAGATACTTAAATACTTAGATATAGCTATATCTCTCCCCAGTACTTCCTCTCAATTTTAATTACAGATCTAGAATTTCTCTAAGCCAATTCTATTACTGTATAAGCTGCAATAAAGTTTTAAATGTATAAAATAATAATCGATGCTAATATGGAACATTTTGATTATTTAAAGCAATGCTTACCTTGATATTAACTTATCTACAAAGACTGAAGGATTGGAATATAAAGCTAGAGGAATAAATTGTATATAGACAGGAACATCTGCAGGATTTTCTAAAGTAATCTCTTCTTCCTTAAACAAAGTAACAAAACAGTAAATGAGAGGTTTCCACAGTTAAAAGTTAAGGGTAGATACTTTATAACCCTATTATATATTTCCCAAAACCAAGGTCATTCTGAATACTTACTGAGGAGCAGTTTGTATTAGTAAGTGGAAATTTCAAGTGCCGGGGGGAGCTAATTATAGAAGGCCAAGAGAGCTCAGCAGTGATTTTTGACAGTATATTTTTTTGAAGGTCTGTATTTACTTCAAATAAAGCGCTCAATCTAGAAAAAAATAATTTGTAAGTCACTATATCATTAAAAATTTTTTCTCAAATGTTTATTTATTTTTGAAAGAGAGAGACAGAGCGTGAGTTAGGGAGTGGCGGAGCGAGAGGCAGAGAGAGAGGGAGACACAGAATTCAAAGCAGGTTCCAGGCTCTGAGCTGTCAGCACAGAGCCTGACGCGGGGCTTGAATTCACAGTGAGATCATGACCTGAGCTGAAGTCAGACGCTTAACCGACTAAGCCACCCAGGCACCCCTGTAAATCACTATATCAAAATAAAATATTTGAATTTTCTGAATATGATCTATTATTATATTCTTAAATAAACACAGTTTTATTTGCTCTGACATTTTACTACACTTTTAATAGACACATATGAAGATGTCTCTGTTTTGGCACAAAGAGCTGCCAAAGTCTCTATCACTGATCACCTGTGTTGTTTTTTGTACCAAATATGTAAAGGACAAGGCAGGTATACACAGATAACATATGGTGTTAAGGGGATCCTAAAGGATCCTGCATGCCTAGTGGAAAGATCTAGACACCAACAGCAGGCTGCTGATGAATATTCATCAGGACAACCTATGGGATGGCAGTGCATTGCTTGGCATATGGCTTTCCCTCTTTGGGATTAAAAAATGAAGGAAAATCCTGACATGCAATGAAGATGTTAGTTGAAGTGGTAATACATATGGGGCCTTTATACAGATATATGTAAAGTTATCAGCAATATTCAGGATGTCATCTGAGTATTTCCCTACTTATGACTGTTCAAGAACCAGCTGTTTAGAGACCAAGAACACATTTCCTAAGGAAACAACATTACACATGGGGCTAAGGTCCCTGGGCCCAAACATTGAAGCCTACTTTAACCCACAATACCAGTGAATACCAATACTCTATGTTGGTAAGAATACAGGCTTTACAAGACTAGAAACAGAAATTCTCTGTAACATACACAGTGACACAGTAGGAGCGGGGAGAATGCCACACTCACTGTGCACCTGGGACGTGATGGTACGGGGTAGATGCAAAGCCCAGCTCTTTAGCAGTGGAGTGTTGGGCACAGGTGGAGGAAGGTAGGGGTTTTGGTGGGTAGGAGGGGAAGACGTTGCTCTATAGCACTCCAACTTATGTATTCATAATATTAAAATTTGGAGACTGTCTATACATTGTAATGTCTGTAATGGAAATGTTGGGGATGAAGAACTATTTTATTGAGTGTTCTCTTGAGTGAGTACATCAGAAGTCTTTCTGTACTTATTTTAACCATTTTAAAGTACAAATTTAACTCTCGTCTGCCTTAAGAAATCTTTCCACAGCAGATAGTTCAGATAAACAGAACGTCTTAAATTCAATTGCTAATGGTTTGAAAAATTTAGTACCTATAAATGAGAATATCCTGATAGTGACAAATAGATTCAAATTAGGCAAGTGGAGAATAGCAGTTTTTTTTTTCTAACATTTTAAGTTTATTTATTTTTGAGAGAGAGAGAGAGAGCATGCATACATGCACACACACACAAGTTGGGGAGGGGCAGAGAGAGGGTCACAGACTCTGAAGCAGGCGCTAGGCTCTAAGCAGTCAGCACAGAGCCCAATGCGGGGCTCGAACCCACGAACTCTGAGATCATGACCTGAGCCAAACAAAGTTGGAAGTTTAAACAACTGAGCTACGCAGGCGCCCCAAGAAGACCAGTTTTTATCAGCTGCCATAGTATCATTATTCTAGTCACATTCTCTGCTGAAACATAAGAAAGATTGTACTTCTACATTCCTGAGTAAGTGTGCATCTACTTTTGAATCCAGGTGTGGTAGTGATTTGTCATTAGCACATTTTCTGCCTGCCAAAGATATATCGTTGAGCCTATGTGAACTGGGCTCTGTGTGCCCCCTAACAGTTCAGCATTTGAAAGGGAGGAGGTAGTTCTTTTTGCAATGAGCAAATGGACACTTGGTCTTCATTGTGGGATTAAACCCAGGACATGTTTTCTCTGCCTCTAACAGAGGTCAGTGGTAGGTAAAAACTTTCTTTCTTATGGAAATGGCTGTATCTAAGGTGAACACTGTATTCATCCTATATAAAGACAACTTCAAATAGTTCTTTGATTTTAAGGAACTATCTAGAGCACTGGAGAAACGAACAAAATGGTAGTGTGTATATTTCTAAGCAATATGCAATTAAAATGGCAATTCAAGATGCCTCATTAATAATTTTCTGAAGATAAGGTGTTATTTTCTTAGCCATAGAGAAGTAAAATAACCTAATACAAGAATAACATCTAGAAAGTAACATCAACAGGTACATTTCGAACTGGTAAAGATAGCTAAAATACTTAAAGCAAAACCACTCACCTATGACCTGAATTTTCCTTTATTCCCATCCATCCTTTGAACAGGCTTTGATGCAAATCCCAGTCAGCATCCCAGGTGTCTTCCTGCATGGCTACACCAGGCTGTACTTTGGGTTCGGCTAAAACAAGGAAACATGTATTATGACACGTTTAGCCCTACATCTATATCCACTTGTCAGTTTTCCTTCAAATGATTTCCAGGGTACCAAAGGATAGAGTGGCGGCGTTTCATCAAAAAATATTTTGGGCAGAATGAAGAGCATGAGAGAGAATAGCAAGATAACTTACATTTGGATAGAAAAGGCAAGCCAACATAGCAATGATCCCCACACTGCAGTCCAGGATCAAAATAAATGTTTGCAATCTACAAAGAGGCACAGGAGAATTGTGAATCCCAAGTCCACAGAAGGTCACAATAACACAATACTAACACATGGGAATCCTCAAACACAACGTTTTCAAACCTTTGACTTTTTTCCTGGCTCTAAGTCTTCCTTATTGCCCCGTAACCGTTTGTAGTAAAATCGCACATCTTCTGACAAAGATCGTATTTGTTGTATCTTCACCTTCTGTGAGAAGGAGTTCATAATATTTAAGCTCTGATGAACTATTTTCCCCTGAAGGAAGAAAACAAACAAACTCATTTGTATGTGGTTGCATTTTCTTAAGAACACACAATTTAGAGGTGACAGACATATTTTTCAGAAACTGAAGCCCAAAGGATACTTAGAATTTTTATCACTTAATAATCTCTAATTTGTTAATCAGAGCCCTCTCAAATATATCTATATTGCTATTTCTGTGTGTGTGTGTGTGTGTGTGCGTGTGTGTGTGTGTGCGCGCGCATACACACACACACACACAATTTGTTTTTTTCACAGCCTGTTATAGAAAAACTAGCGGGACAAATCTCTGTACTCTTATGAAAATGAATTAAAATAAGAAAGAAAAAAAAATGTTCACACTTGATGTTAAAAAAACGAGGATGCCAACAGAGACAGCTCTGAATAAAGGAAATGGTCACTGTCAGTTTGTGAAGCAAGGTTTGTTTACCAAGGCCAGGCTGCCCCCAAAGTATCCAAATTCAGGATGAAAGAATTTAATTCTAAAATCAAAAGCCAAACAAGACGAAAACAAAAATCAGATTTCCTTAGGAAAAATTTTTTCTTTTTAAAAGAAAATGTCATTTGTACCAAAGAGAAATGAGATACCTTTTAAAAATACAGGTTATCAAGTATCTTATTAAAATAGCAGGCAGATTAAATGACTAGATAACCAGTGACTGCTCTTATCAACTGTATGCTTCTCCCTATGATAGGGGATCAGATTTTAAGTAAAAAATTGAATGATTTAAATAATCCTCAATAAGAATTATGTTATAATCTTTCTTTTGTTTGAGTACAGAATTTTACCTTATAATTTGATTCCTAGTCATTTGAAGAAGTCTTGAAAATGATCATACCCACTGGGCTAATATTTGGTACTAGAAGACACAGAGGTTAAGAGAGTGTACAGAAAAAAGAGCTGAATGAAGGTGAGGTTCTAAGTAACACTCATCATTTGCAGCCCAGCCAGAGGGAAACAGCAGACAGCTATGAGAGGCCAGGTGTGCTGCTATGATGGGGAGAACACAGGAGCAGGAAGCACAAGGCCTTTGACAGCCCCAGCTTGGCCTCTAACCAGCTGTGTGTTCCTGGCAGTTACCTGGTCTTCATGCACCTGTAATAACCACTTCACTCAAGTCCATGTCTTGTCTTTCAGGGGGGTGGGGTCAAAAGAGGTAACAGATACAAAAGTTTATTTTACAATGGAATTCAAATATTAAGTATTAAACTATGAGTTACTTCAAATGTTTATCTGGAGGTACTGGAGGTACCTGTTTATCTGGAGGTATCTGGAGGTATCTGGAGGTACATTAGTTGGCACGAATATACTCCACTAGATAAGAGATTTTATAGAACCTGATGACTGTTATGGGCTGAATGTGAACCCCTCTCCCCTCATTCATATGTTGAAATTCTAACCTTCAATGTTCTAGTAGTATTAGAGGTGTATTTCGGAGTAGTGTTTCGGAGAGGTGATCGGGTCATAAGGGTGGAGTCCTAATGAATGGGATTAGTGGAGAGACAAAAGAGCTTGCCCTTCCTCTCGGCTCTGCTGGCTAATTGAGGTTACAGTGAAGACAGCCATTTGCAAAACCAGGAAGAATGCCCTCCCCAAACACCAGATCTCCCAGCACCCAAAACTGTGAGAAGTAAATGTTTGTTGTTTAAGTCACCACAATATGGTAATTTGTTATAGCAGCCTGACTAATGCAGTAACATCAAGTTAATTTGTGATTCCAAGCAAATATTTGGTCCTGTAAGCCACCTGAAGATATCTAGAAGTTCGGCCCAAAGTAGTTCAAAACCAACACCTTGTTTTTATACAGATGCTTTCTCGTTTACTCCATCCATGGGTCTTTCACTGTGTCATCTACTGAATTATTCCCTTCTAGGGTTTATTCTGTGTTTAATATCACTGATTGAAAAGGCAACTGAAGAATGGAACAAGGTCTTTTTGGATAAATAATGAAGTCAAGAGTTCTGTACAGTCAGTGCAAAGTGGAATCACAAGACAAAAATTTCATTAAGACCCAACTTAAATGTGTGGGACCTATTAACTCAAAATTTATATTTTTAAGTTGCTCAACTCTGAATTTAGGTTTATTTAAGATTTTACACTGCACTATTTCTCTTAACCCATCATGTCTCCTTCCACAGGGTAGGGGACACTTCTACATTTGTCCCCATGTACCCTGAACTGACCATATCATCTTTCTGCAAAAAGCAGTGGCTGTCTCTTGATTTCCCTACTTCTTTTCTCCTTGTTCTCTAGGTTCAAACTCTAAGTCATATTTTTGACTCTATCTATCCTACCCATACTTGCCTCAATTAGTAGGACCTTCTCAGGATATTCAAGCACAATTCAAATGTGAAATGTCTCTTGCCTAAGTTCTTGTCTCCATTATTTTGCTCCTTCAGCCACCCATTATCTACTAACTGCCTGCTTTGGGGATAAAAGATCCTTCATCCCTTTCTTTGATGAACTCAGAGTCTTACTGGGGAGACCAACACATAAGGCAATATTTAAAGCACATGTGAGGCCTGTTACAAGAGAGGTTATTTCAAATCACACATGTAACACCTAGTAATGTCTAGTGGAGTCAAGAAATGGTCAGGGAAGAGATGACAATGGAATTGAATCTTGGAAGACAGTGTAGTTCTTTGAAGGTAGGGGAAGAGGAACGGCATTCAAGACAAACAGCCAAGGCTTAGAGGTATGAAAGGGCTTTATTGCTCTGCCAATGCCCTAAGCTCAAACCTCTTCTTGACACTTCTCATACAGATTCTGTATGAGTGCCTAGGTTGGCCTCAGGCACTCTACTGTCACTTCCTAATTCACCTTATATTTACTTCTGCCAGAAAAAAAAAAAAAAAAAGTTTAAACTCAGCTCTGATGATGTCAAACTTCTGCTTAAAAACTTTAAATTTTCATGGACTTAAATGTGTTAATGTTTTTTTTTTTCATGCTATCACTCCAACATGTCATTCCATCTTCTTAAATTTCCCTCCATTCTTTTTTTTTTTTTTTTTTTTTTTAACGTTTACTTATTTTTGAGACAGAGACAGAGCATGAACGGGGGAGGGTCAGAGAGAGAGGGAGACACAGAATCTGAAACAGGCTCCAGGCCCTGAGCGGTCAGCACAGAGTCTGATGTGGGGCTCGAACCCACGGATCACGAGATCACGACCCGAGCCGAAGTCGGATGCTTAACCGACTGAGCCACCCAGGCGCCCCAAATTTCCCTCCATTCTTATCAAACTGGGCAACTCACTACTGTGTAAAGCCATCTCAGACTTTACTGCCTCTGTGTCTATACTCAGGTTGACTCCAGGGTCCTGAATGCAAGTTTTTACCTCCCCTATTTTCCCTGCTAAAAGAAATTCTAAGCCAGTTTACATGTACCTTTATCAATTACATATGTATTTCCCTCACAGCACTTCATTTTTATACTTTTTAGGGCACTCTCTACATCCTGCTTTACATTTATGCATCATGGACCCATTTCCCATTCTTGATCGAAAACTTTTTGAGAGAAGGAACTAGTTCTCTTTGTGTCTCCTGTGGAAGCTGGTTCAATGTCTTACCTTAAAATAAGCAATTAATAAAGAATAACTGACTTTACTGTTAGATTATAGGGACACAGAGGTAAAGGCAAAGAAAAATATTACAAAAAAAATCTATAAATTAAATCTCTTACTGGAAAGGAAGGTGGAAGAACCATATGTTTTGGGAAGCAAGTCAGTGAACCCACTGCGATTACAGCCTTCACAGGAATTGTTAGAATCTGTGGAGTGAAGTAGACCATAAGGAAATAAGTGTTTAGGTCTGAGATTAATCTTGATCATTACTGCATAAGTTTTGAGGATGTAAAAAAACTCAACTTGGGACTTATATTAGCAATAACCAACTCAAAAGTAATATTAAAATTACCTACATATACCGTTTAACTTGACCAATGTACTCCATCAAATGCTCTGAAATACAGTAAATTTCCATGTACTGCTCAGTGATTCAAAGAAAACATGGTAAATAAGACCAAACAATGGGAAAGGAATGAAGAGCAGATTTTCATAATAGGTTATTCTGCAGATTATTAATTTAACAAGGAAAGTCAAATTGTACTCCTAAAACAATGTATGAAAAACAGCATTTTCTAGAGTTACATAGTTCTCTATTTTTTGTATATAGTAATAAATTAACATCAACTTAATTAAAAAATGAGTTGAACATCATAGATTTAGAATATCAACTCATACTCTATTCATAACTTACAAAGATACTTCTCTAAGATATTTTTTCCTAGTTTTCATTTTTATCCATACTAACAAAAACTTGTCATAGCTATGAAATGCACTTATTTGTATTATGAGTGATTAACAGGAATTCTTTACTTTTGGAGGTAATTTGCCATACTCCCAACAAATCATTTATTATTACTTTAATTCTAATTATTATTTTTATATATTATTATTATATCACTAATTATGTTTATTCTGAATTCACTTTCATTCATGTGGGGGTGGTATATGATGAAAAAAGGTTGGAGAATAAGGGCAGCAACTTGTTGAATCTAGCAGTGTTCAAATTCACAAAGAACTGCTAAATATTAAATTAAAATATTAAATTAAAATCTAGGTGTGGCAGAAATATATCCATTCAAAATCCCACTAAATGCAACATGTTAGACACCACAAAGAGTCTTTCACTCAATGATCTTCACTTTGCCCTTGACTTAGAATGACTCATGTAAATATAAGAACTCAAATTAAGATGTGAGTTCTCGACTGTATCTTCCTTTTTGGAAATATCACACAGGATGATATTAATGATTGCAGAAGAATCAGTGATCTAATTCAGGAATTTCAGTCAGGGTCTTTGCAGTGCTATAACCTAAGCAGGTTTCTAACAGAGCAATTGTAAGTGTGCCAAAGCCATTTTTCTCAAGTTGTTTTCAGTTAAGAGGTTTGGGTTTTATCAGAAAACTATGAGCTAATGAACACCATTGTTTTGTAAACTATTCTCAAAAGCTCAGTTTTTAAGGTTATGAAACAGATAAAGTGTAACTTTATCAGTAAACTTAGTTGTTTCTATTGAAAACAAAAAAAGGACTAAATCAGAAATACCTCATTGACATGAATCCCCATAGTCTTACCTCATAGTCTGTGGTGATCTGTATGGCTCCATCATGAATCCCTTCCAGTTTTTTTGCAGTAAGTTTGACTCTGAACACTGCAAAATAGCCTGAAGCTAATATTACCTGTATGTAGTAGAAATGACATCATTCATTAGCCTTGCTAGCTCAAGTTTCCTATTAAAATGGTAAAGAGAGCTATTGTGATGAAGTGATTTCTGAATTCCTATGTATGTCTAGTGTATGACAGTGAATTGCCACACCATCTTGTACAAATATCTCAAAATAATGTCCATCCTTTGATACTTATTCCATGGGCCACCAAGAAAACTGGCTTCCTGAGGAACAATCTGATTCCCATCTACCAAGATGGAAAGGGGTATGGTCCTCACACATCACACCTATACCCGCACAGACAAAGAGGGTGAGAGCTGGAGCAAAGGGACACAGCTTTCCACCAATCCTTCAGCTATTTTAGGGCACAAGTACAAAGTTGGTTCTGTTTCAAGTTCTGAATTTAACTGTCACATTAATAATCATGCCTTCAAAGCAACTGAGATTATTGCGTCATACGAAAGTGTCAAATATAATGGAAAGAAAGAAGAGTTAATAAAAATTTGAAAGAAGTATGGAAATTTTATCTGTTTTCTCAAGCTATTTGCTGATGTTTCTGGCATTTACCTCTTTTTACCTGAAGTATAGTTAACATATAACGTTGTATCAGTTTCAGGTATACAACATAATGATTCAATACTTGTATACATTATGAAATGATCACAATAAATCCAGTCACTATCCATCACCACACATAATTAAAAATTTATTTTTCTTGAGATGAGAACTTTTAAGATTACTCTCTTAACAACTTCCACATACACAATACAGTATTACTAATTATAGTTACCATGCTATACATTATATCCCCATGATTTTTAACTGGAAGTTTGTAGATTTTTACCCCCTTCACCTAGTTTGCCACCCCCACCCCCTACCTGCAGCAATCACCAATCTGTTCTACCTATGAGCTTGGTTTGTTTTATTCTTTTATATTTTACATCTAAGTGAACTCATATAGTATTTCTCTTTCTCTGTCCAACTTCTTCCATTTAACATAATGCCCTCAAGGTCCATCCATGTTGCTGCAGATGGCAAGATTCCATTCTTTTTTATGACTAATATCCCTGTGTGTGTGTGTGTGTGTGTGTGTGTGTGTTTGCGTATCAACCACATCTTCTTTATTCAACCATTGATGGTCACTTAGGTTATTTTCATATCTTGGCTACTGTAAATAATGCTCAATAAACATGCAGGTGCATATATCTTTCTAAATTAGTGTTTTCGTCTTCTTCAGATAAATATCCAGAAGTAGAGTTACTGGATCATATGGTAGTTCCATTTTTAATTGTTTGAGGAACCTCATACAATTTTCTACAGTGGCTGTATCTACCAACAGATGAAGGTTCCCTTTTCTCCACATCCTTGACAACACTAGTAATTTCTTGTTTTCTGACAGCCATTCTGGCAGGTGTGAGGTGGCATCTCATTGTGGTTTTGATTTGCATTTCCCTGATGATGGCTGATGTTGAACATCTTTTTCATGTGTCTGTTGGCCATCTGGATATCTTCTTTGGAGAAATGACTATTTAAATCCTCTGCCCATTTAAAAATCAGACTGCTCATGTTTTTGCTGTTGAGAGGTATGAGTTGTTTTACATACTGTGGATATTAACTCCTTATTGGAAACATGTTTTGCAAATATCTTCTCCCATTCAGTACACTGTCTTTTCCTTTTATTGATGGCTTCTTTTGCTACGCAGAAGCTTTTTAGTTGGATGTAGTCCCAACAGTTTATTTTTGCTTTCGTTGCCTTTGCTTTTGCAGTCAGATCCAAAAAAATCATCACCAAGACTGATGTCAAGGGACTTACCCTTATGTTTTCTTCTAGGGGCTTTATGGGTTCAGGTCTTAAATTTAAGTCTTTCATCTGGTTTGAGTCAGTTTTTGTGAGTGGTGTGTGACAGTGGTCCAGTGTCATTCTTTCCACACTCTCTTCAATTGTGAGATTCCCAATGGCAAGTAAGTAATTCAGTTTGTGAAGCTGTACTTCAATTATTAGTAGTTATATTTTATCTAGAATTCACATTTACCTTAAAATAACAAATGTCGACACACCAAACAGACTCGCTTTCTCCTTGTTTAGAAGCATTTTCTGTGTTGGTTTTGTGCAATTCTAACACTTTCATCATGACTCCTGCTGCCCAAATCAGAACACAGGTCTGAAGGTCATGGACTTGTTGGCAATGTGTGTTTCATACAGAACAGGATACTAATTTAGTTCATAGCTTTGGGTTTTGGGAAAACAGTTGAAAGTTTAGGCACTGTAAGCTTAAAAAAATCATTTTGTGGAGTTGCTATTTTGAAGTTGGCAACTCACTACAACTTCCTATTTTAAGAGTTCATAACAATGATCTCATCTTTTTGTCCCTTGTTTTTAAATTTAGAGTTTCATATAAAAGCTAATTCTAAAACCCTAAATTGTCAAACAGGCCTTCTGTTGTTAAATGGACCTCTCAAATTTAAATAGTATGTGTTAACATATGCTATTTATTGTTAGGAAATGATCCAGATTTCTAGAATTATTGGGTTTATGATGTCTTACTAGGAAACAGAAAACTCAACCACGTGGGAGCAGATATACACATGATTTGACTCTTTACTGTTGAAAGGAATACATTAATGGCTGGCCTAATTATTATGTTTTCAGCATTCTATTTCTATTAAAAATAAAATCTCATTTGCAGTGACAAATATTACTTCTCATGGATATATCTTTGTTTTAAAAGGAGGCTTTATTTTTGAATCAAATTTAATACACTATAAGTTACTGAAATATACACAGCCATAAATTACCACTATTCACAAATATCTGATTATGTAGCTTGAATGCTACATAGTTGCAATTAGAATATATGTCAGTACTGTTTTCCCCCTTTTCATAAATCCTCTTCCAAGCTTCTACACACAATCATCAAATTTTTATTTACTTCATATTCAATCATAAAATCATGATTTACTTTATGTACTGGACTGTTCCCAAGTATTTGAATTATTAGTAATGTTACTATAAACATCTCCATTCTCTCAGCTTTTACTTCTTCAAATTATTTCCACAGGAAAAATTCCCAGGAGTGGTATATATTGCCAAACTGCTCTCCAAAATAACTATTTTTGGGGATCCTTCTAGTATAAACTGTTTAAATCAATTTTTATAGCCTATGGCATTCCATGGAAGCCTATTTGTCAACCATCTCTGTGCGTAAGGACATTTTATCTTTCTTTTGTTAAAACTGCCACAAAAAGTTCTATCCTTAGCTTAATGGATGATATGTTAAGCTCCTCCTCACACAAGGTGACTCTACTAGTTCTGTTCTGAGTAGGTATAAACTCCAAGTTCCACTTTCAGTAGTGGAAAGGGCTTTGACTAATATATCTGTTATCTCTGTTTCATGCTCCTTTATGACCAAATGTACCTATTTATACAACAGAGTAGAAGTACAAGGGCAGATCTAGAAAGGGATCAAACAGTGTTTGCTTCACTGATACTCTCTTCTCATCAGTACAGAAAACTGGCCACAAATATTCTGTATAATCGAAAACACTTTCTGCCAGTGTGCAGGGCCATCTTTTTGGCCAAGTAAATTCAATGAACACAGGGTTAGTTTAGTACCTATGGGGATTTCTCTTATAATGACACTTGTGTTACAAAGAGATTATTTAAGTTTTGTTATAGAACTTTTTATGACAAGGCAGAACTTACTCCTTTGGGCTTCAAGTGCCCTCAATATAAAAGGAGGGGTTGAAGTAGATTACCCACAAGAACGTTTTAATATCAAATAACAAATGTTACTATGAATCTCACAAAAATATTAACTGAAATATGTGTTGTAGGAATAGTTTTTTACTTGGGGTTTAGACATACATCTAAGTTTAAGGCAACAATAAGAAAATTTACTTACTGACGACTGGTCTGATAAAGAGGATTTTTCTAATTCCGGAAGGCTTGAAATTATTGTAGTTCTATTGCCTTTTTCAGAAGCTACAAGTTCTATCGATAAACCGTCTCCTATGATGTGCCAACTTTTTATGGCCAACTTAAAAAAGAGAAAGATATGAAAGTGATTATTGCAGCACTAGCATAAAATCCTTAAATGTGATTTAGAATAAAAACATATATATATTTTTTTACCTCAATTGGATTGCTGTTTATAATTGCAAATAAAATGTTACTTGCTTCTGTAGCACTCAATATGCCAAAATCTATGAAACGTTCCTCTATTTTAGGGGGTAATACAAAGTACTGAAAAGATATGAAAGAACTAGATTAAATACACAATCACATTTACATAAAAGAATGTTATCAAGAGAAAGTAGCTATATGAAGATATCCTAAGGTTTCTATATTTTATGTCAATAAACACAAATATACACATATATAAAATATAATTAAGCATTCTGTACAATGAAATATTTTGAGTAATCAGAAATGAAAACATTCATAGTCTCTATGGAATAATATTGCTTCTCTAAAGGCACATAAAAGAAATAGGAAGATAAAGTACTAGGGAAGGTTAAGTGGAGCCCTAGAGGATGAGGCAAAAAATCCTTGGTCTCAGGAAACATTATGCATTCATGACAGCAGCCATGATATATAATTATTCAAGCAAAACAAATGAAGAAGTGGGATAATTCTGTAATTATCCCCAGCTCTGAAATTCTTATTGATGTTGGCTTTTTGGAGAATTACATCTTTATATGTTCTCATTTTCTTTTTAGCTTTTATATCTTTCTTATCAGTTTTATTTCTCATCTAAAGTTCTTTCATTGATTATCTTAAGGACAGCTTAGTTTGGATTTTTTTTTCCTCTGGCTTATTTTCTGTATTAGAAAGACCTTTACTCTTTCCTACCATTCCCAACTGTGTGTCTTTACCACCTTACTTTCACCTTTATTATTTGACTCTCTTCTTCACCTTGTATTTCCTAGTTTGAGTCATCTCTTCCTTAAATACTTTCCTCTTCACCCTCCCTGTAGTATTGTTTTTTTCTGCTTATTATTTTCTCCTACTTAGTTTGTTTTTACTTTCCCCATGATTGTAACAGTTTAAAAGCAAAACCAAGAGAAAGCACAATGTGGGAAAGATCTAAGTACAAGCTGTAAGGGAAGGATTCAACTGTGACATGATAAGAGATGGCCGCTGGGAAGGATGAAAACCAGTTATCTGAAAAGTACTGACTGAGGAGGGATGACACCAACTTGTAGAGCTCAGAAAATGGCAAAATTTAAGTATGTACCTGTACAAAATGATTGCCTAATAATAGCTGAACACACAAAAGACGGGTAGAGTTAAAATTTTAAAGGTAGGTAACATACTTACATCTAAAAATCCTGTATATACCCGCACAGGTAAATGAAATTTAGAAGCATTGGTAATAAGTAAAATATTGTTATCTATGTGCATGGATGATGTGGATGGCATAAAAAACAGAGTAAAAATGTATCCTGATTCATTTGGAAGAATTAAGACTGGTTTGCTGAAGTTGTGAACCTAGGAAGTGAGGGGAGAGAAAAAGAACAATGTGTCAGCATCATCTAGTTGATAGATTAGTAAAATCAAAAGTATGGGTGTTCCCAGACATACTTTAAACATTGTTTTGGCTTCTTCTGGTAGCAATACATCATGAATGAGGATTGCAAAGCTGAAAGTGTTCGTAAGGTAAATTGGCCTTTCCACAGGATCAGCAGGACTGTCTCGGATGTGAAATAATGTTGCAGCGTGATCAAATCCCAAATAACTATTTGAAAAAACATAAACAAATCATTTTTACCTCCATGTGTTAATTTAAAATCTAAGTTCTTCTGTTTTTAATAACTTTACATTTAGCATTAAGGACATAACTGGAGAAGTATAACTATAAATATTTTAGAGATTGCACATGATTTAAAACAAAACTTAGCTTACAAAATATTGACATGTAATATAAAGAATTATTCTCTATTGAATTATATGAAGTCAAATAAAATCAAGGACGTATTAACAGAAAAAGTTTTAAGCTACTTAAGAAAAATCATGTTCATCATTTTATTGCAACCAGCTTTGTTAAAATGAGTCCCTACCAAGAGGGATATTGAACTATTATTATTTCAAGTATAATCAGAAAATGAACTACATATTTTACTGCCCATTTATAAAAAGCTGTAATTCTAGAAGACTGTTTATAAGTTTATTAAGGAATACAAATGATTTTGTTTCAAGTGACAATATACCTTAATAACAAGCCACAACTGACTGTATGTTACAGAAGGAATTACAGAAACAGCTTCAATGATTTGAATATTATTTAAAAATCATAGATTCATTTTTCTATTGTATTACTGAATCATTAAGACTTTATTTAAGCCCACATTATATCATCCTATTTACCTTTTTCTTCTAAAAAGTTAAACAGGAGATTTTTCTCCTTTACAGTGGAAGTTGTTCTTTTCAACAATTCCATGGAGTTTATGTGAATTTGGATACTACTTTTGCTAGGGTCAATGAGTAGGAAAACAAAATTTACTGATTAGTGAAAACTTAGAAAGCTTACTTTAAAGAGAAACTCACCCATCTAAAACTTCTGCTTGATATGGTATTTCAAGTTTAGAATAACTCTTTTCCTTTGCCTTAACAGTTATTTTCCCAGAAAACTGAGACGGTTTTTTTGCCTTTGATGCTAAAAGGAAGCATAAAAAATAATCTCTGTCACCTTTTGCTATCAGAGTTTATATACAGAGCAGGATGAGAGTGACTTGATGTAAGCTGACAAAATCTTAAAAACAAAGCTGAAGTTTCAGATTGGCAAAGAGGAGACTTTTACATTTTACATCACATTATCACACTTTTTATCCAAAAGAAGAAAAATATTTTAATTTTCCAGTAATGGGATTAAACAGATAAGGAATTAACAAGTGAACACAATTCAGGAGGAAAACACTGTATTTGAGCTATTTCCCTAGAGCCATAAGCCATGACTTTCCTCACACCAGGGCTTCTCAACCTGGGCACTAGTAACGTTGTAGGCCAGGTTAGTTCTTTCTGGGGTGCAGGGGCTGTGCTGTGCTTTGTAGGATGCTTGGTGGCATCCAGGCCTCTGCCTGTTAGATAGCAGTAGCAGCCCCCAGATATGACAACCAAAAATGTCTGTGGACACTGACAAATGTCCCCTGGCCTAGGAGGCAAAACTGGCCCCCATGGAGAACCCCTGGTTTACAGCTGTATTAAGAAATAACATTCCTTGTATGGCCAGAGTCTTGTTATAAACACCACGAAAGTAGCATGGTGCAAGAAGCATCCGGTGTTGTGTATTAGCCTACCCGAACTCATAGTATAAGACTCTCCCTGCCATCATATTGCCCTTACAGATGACGTAAAATCTTTACATTTTGTAGCAGTTGTGAATAAATCCATCTGGAATTACAGAAATAGATTCAGTTGGATCCAATCTGGGTACCCATTAGATGTTCTTTTCAAAGCAAATAAAGAAGCTGTTTATCTTTATCCTACTTAAGGTACTTCAGGAACACTTCCAGTTAGTTCTGCAAATGTGTGTAATCCAACTTTAGCACAAACAACAACAACACAACAACAAAAAGGGTATGACATCTAGTATGTGGCTATGTATAGACAGTGATTTCAGATTTTAAAAACTCCCCCTCTGCCCCCCTTTCCCCCCCAGATAAGAAGGGGTGCCTGGGTAACTCAGTCAGTTAAGCGTCCAACTCTTGATTTCGGCTCAGGTCATGATCTCGCGGTTCAGAGGACTGAGCCCCACCTCAGGCTCCGTCTGCTCCACATGACAGTGCAGAGCCTGCTTGGGATTCTCTCTCTTTTCCACGTGTGCACACATTCTCTCTCTCAAAATAAAAAAATAAACTTAAAAAAATGCCTCCCATTAAACCTCATTTCTTTCTGCTTGTTATATGGCTATTACTAGGTTTATTATTTTAGGAGGCTGTACAATATTCCTACTATGGATGGGAGGATGGAAGGGGAGGGAGAAGGTGACACCATTCCCATGGTAATAGAAACCACTTTTTTTTTTTTTTTAACATTTTTGAGAGACAGAGAGAGACAGAGTATGAGCAGGGGAGGGGCAGAGAGAGAGGGAGACACAGAATTCAAAGCAGGATCCAGGCTCCGAGCTGTCAGCACACAGCCCAACACAGGGCTCGAATTCACAAACCACGAGATCATGACCTGAGCCAAAGTTGGACTCTTAACTGACTGAGCCACCCAGACACCCCTAAAAACCACTTTTAAGAAACGAATCATTTACTTTTAAAAGATGCTTTTCCTTTATATTAAATTTTACATAATTTAAGAAATACTATTTTAGCATCTATGATCTCAGGAGAACCAACATTATTGACATTCATTTATATCAAGAAGGGAAATACTGCACTGGGTTGTCAACTCAGGAGCTGGAGAAGAACAGTGTGGGAGAACTACATAGAACAACTGTTCCTGGTGAACACTCCCCCACTGCTTGGATTTATCAGAAGGATGGATCCTAAACGTTCTTAGGGTCAGGAATTACTATTGGCCGCTCTTCTTAGTAAGAGAAGACAATGTACTTGCTGATGCTAATACTGGTGGACATGACTGTGGTATCCCAGCAACAGAGAAGATAATTTACCAAAGATCTGGAAATAACTGTGGCATCAAAACCTTCTGCAGTACTACTTCTTGATAGCTGGGTTATGAAAGTATGCCACATATTTAGTCGTGATTTCTTAAAAAAAAACTTTTTTGAACATTTTATTTATTTATTTTAAGTAAGTGCTATGTCCAGTATGGGGCTCAAACTCATGACCCTGAGATCAAGAGTTGCATGCCCCACTGAATGAACCAGCTAGGTGCCCCTTAATCTTGATTTCTCTGGGAGTTTTCTCTGAGCTCATGGGATGAACACTAAAGCTTGGCACCCAGATTGTGCACTGCTCCCGATCCTCCCCAGAGCCCTCAAGTGCAAGGAGTAAGCACAGATGCCCTCACAAACACTGTGCAGAGTCTTCCAGCATTCTGCTATACTCGGTAGATCACAGTGATCAAATGCTCTCTTGTGATGAGGAGTGTAGGTGTGAAATGTGGGCTACGAGCAGAGGTGGCTCCATGATAAAGCCAAAGTATAAGCTTCAGGGCTCCTCACTCTGCAAGGGCCCTTATGAGAAAAGCCCCATTTGGATTTCAGATCTTATTAAATGTAATTACATACATAGTTAAGCAGCTATCAAATCACTATTTAAAAATTTTTGTGACCGCAAATTCAATAAATGTTCTAGTATAGGGGATAAAGCTGGATAAAAACATGCTATTAAGATAGGTTAAAGTCTGGGTTAACATTTCAAATATCAAAATATACAATATATATGTTTGAAATCATAGTAATCTAATTTGACAATGCTATCATAAAGGCTATTATTTTAGGTAGGCAGAGCTGTCTTCGCTGTTTAAAAAGCCAATATAGGAAACTGTTACAGGGAATATTTTATTTCTATTCTCAAACATGCTTCTGAAACTCAAATACATTATCACTCAATTACAAAAAATAATGACTTCATAATTAAGGTAAATACCTTAAATACTATATATTCACTAGGTATATATGTGAAAGCCCAGATTACAAAAATTTAATCCAATCCTAATGTATTTGCTAATACTAATTTCACTTTATGAAGCTGCATTTTCTTTCGTGAAGCAATCAAATAAGAATTTGTGATGGTTTATAAGATAAACCAACCTAAGCAGTAATACAAAATCTGACTGTAAAATGGTCAGGGTTTCTATATGAAGATGTCAGTACAGATGTCTTCTAGTTTATCAAAATAAGATCACCCCATTAGAGAGTGAAAGCCGAATACTTACCATCAAAACTAATACTTGCAACCTTGGTATATTTACTTTCTGAAGCTTTTAACGTAATTGGTTTAAAGTGTACCGTTATAGCGTCATTTTGTGGTGTAGGTCGAACACTCTGCAAACAGAAAAAAATATGTATCATTATTTTAGTCTCATGGTTCAGTTACATTACACTGGAGAGTGTACTGGAAACATGCAGCAGAATAAAAAAATGGAAGTTTAACTTTATGCGCTCCCTTTAAACAGAATAGGCCAGGGGAGCCTATTCTGAGGGCTCAGTTGGTTGAGTGTCCAACTCTTGATTTTGGCTCAGGTCATGATCTCACAGTGATGGGACTGAATCCCACGACGGGCTCATGCTGGGTATGGAGCCTGCTTAAGATTCTAGCTCCCTCTCCCTCTGCCCTGCTGGCACATGTGTGCTCTATCAACAAATCAATAGAATAGGTCAAACTGGCACAACATCACATTAATTTCATCAGAATATCTTCATGCAATAAAATGATGGCCATAGGAAGAGTTTAAGATCAGTAAGTGAGTGTAAAAATCTAGAGACAAACTAGTACCATACACTAGGTATGAATACATAAAACAGGAAAAAAAAGGTATAATGAGTCATATATGAGAAAAGGAGACACGAAGATTTTGATAGGGTCCCTCTTAAAGAACTCCACCATACCAAATGTAACATCCTGACTATGTTGAATAACATCCTGAAAATGAAGAATTATGTGAATTTGGGAGCCAGTACTCCTCTGCCACGGTATTTTTGCAGATCCCTCTTCTTCCTCTTCCTCTTCTTTTAATATTCACTTACTTTTTAAAAGTATTTATTTATTTATTTATTACTTACTTACTTAAAAAAATTGTTTCAATGTTTATTTACTTTTGAGAGAGAGAGACAGAGTGCAAGCTGGGGGGGGGGGGGGGCAGCGGGCAGAGAGAGAGGAAGACACAGAATCCGAAGCAGGCTCCAGGCTCCGAGCTGTCAGCACAGGGCCTGATGCAGGGCTCGAACTCACAAACCATGAGATCATGACCTGAGCCAAAGTCAGACACTTAACCAACTGAGCTGCTCAGGCGCCCCTAATGTTTACTTACTTTTGAAAGAGAGACAGAGCATGAGTGGGGGAGGGCAGAGAGAGAGGGAGACACAGAATCTGAAGCAGGCTCCAGGCTCTGAGCTGTCAGCACAGAGCCCGATGTGGGGCTCAAACCCACAAACCACGAGATCATGACCTGAGCTGAAGTTGGGCACTCAACCGACTGAGCTACCCAGGTGCCCCTTGCAGATCCCACTTCTAATGGGACTTTCTCTACCTCCCTAGGGCATGGCTGTGTAAGTGAGGCATGCCACTGTTACCAGGCAAGGCTGTACTCCCAGCTGTGGGACTGAGCAGTGGACTGAAGGGCTGTGTAGCTTGGAGAGGTCAGAACAGTTTAAACTAAAAAATAAGATTTTTCTATTCAACAACTAAATCTATAATAACAAATACCATAAAAGCTTGCACTTTTGGAGCAAACTAGAAAAATAAATACAGTTTAAGGTGAGTTACTTTTTTATTACCTTACTGACACAAAGCATTTTTCATTGGAAGGAACCTTAAAGATCCCCATCTCCTTCCCTGTTTTACAGATGAAGAGAACCTTGCAATATGGAGTGATGTTTCAGTAGCTAGGCATCAAGAGGCGGGACTGGAAACCAGATGTCCTGACTTGGTTCAGGGCCTGGGCCCTTTACTGGCATCCTAGTGCCTAAACATGTATTAATGAAGTCATGGTATTGTACACAAATCTTGATCAATACTCTTCCTTTAGAATTCAATTAGGGGGCACCTGGGTGGCTCAGTCAGTTAAGGGTCCAACTCTTGATTTAGGCTCAGGTCACACTCTCACAACCATGGGATCAAGCCCTGCGGAGCCTGCTTAAGATTCTCTCTCTCTGCCCCTTTCCAGCTCATGTGCTCTATCTCCTTCTCTCTCTCAAAAAAAAAAAAAAAAAAAAAAAAAAAGAATTCATTTAGAATCTTACTTTGGTCTCAAAATGTTTCTGGAGTTTTTTGCTGATTTTTCAGGGGCTTTATAAACTTGTCAAAGCCTGATGCTTCCCATAGAAAGAACACAGTTCTTTTCTGTGACACCCACCAGGCACACGCCTGCTAACATGGGTGCAGTCAGGTCCCTGCAAGTCACCAAGTTCTTCCCTGTCTCTCTACCCACCCTTCAGTACATCCGTAAAGGTGGAATCTGACTGCAAAGGTGGAATGAAGGTACAAGAAGCACCTGATAGAGTATGAAGAAAAACTGCTCCTTTTGCACTGGTGTGCTATCACAGGGAAGAAAGTTGGTTACACATAAAGATTACAGACACTGCTTTTACTACCAGATGGTGGGGCGTCTCCCTCCTCACTGCTCGTTAGTCTTTACTGGGCCTGGAATGATGACCCTAAGGATGGTTCTGCAGTTTTCTGAGCTGGAAATCTTGATAGCCTGAGCTCTTGGCCTCAGGGTCTTTTGGTATTTTAACTCTTTTATCTTTCTTCTGAACTTCTCATTTGCTTTGGAATCTCTAACTGGGGCTGCAAGTGGATTTGTTCATATTGATATATTTATTATCAGTACGCTTGCGATTAGTAGCAATCATTTAAAATACAAATCTCTTCATCCCTTAAAGAGTGTGTGTGTGTGTGTGTGTGTGTGTGTGTGTGTGTGATTTTTAACAATAAAACAAAGCAGTTTGACTATAAAACGGGAAGGTTTCATATATTACATACCTACACTAATACTTCTTCTAAAGGAAAGGAAAGCAGTACAGAAGTGTACGTGACAATCCCATTTGATGAATTTATGCAACAAAAAAGATATTAAGTATTTAACTAGAAGTGTCAGTTTGAGTAAGCTGCCCATCTACTCTGGGCCTTATTTTTCCTGCCTGTAAAACACTAGGGGATTAGATTAGGTATTTTCTAAGATTCCATCTATTTACAAAATTTGGTTGTTGTATTAATTTTGTTCTTTTTTCAAATGAGCACTTTTACCCTGAGGTCAAGATTTGTTAGAGAGATGATCGTATAAAGCACTGTAGTTTGCAGAGGACTTCCACATGCTCTACTGAATGTGTCAGAGTAGGAATGGAATCTTGACCATTTTCAAACACGCTTAAAGACTGCAAGTAGCAGTTCATTAGTAATGACGACGACACCTTTTGAGTGCTATTAGCCTGCACGACACCATAACAGAAATAGCTAAATAAAACTATTTATTTATTTAAAACAGTCACTGTAAATAGTAGGAGCTTAGAGTACTTGATGAAAAATGTTTTTCTCACATGTAACATATTACTCTAAGATTTTCCTTACCAGAGGAAAAAATTTTTTAATTGTTTTCCTTTTTTTTTTAAAGTTATTTTTGAGAGAGAGAGAGAGAGAGAGAGAGAGAGAGAAAGAGAGAGAGAGAGAGAGAGAGAGCAAGCGCAGGGCAGGGGCAGAGAGAGAGAGGGAGACACAGAATCTGAAGCAGGCTCCAGGCTCTGAGCTGTCAGCATGGAGCCCAATGTGGGGCTTGAACTCACAAACTGTGAGATCATGACCTGAGTAGAAGCAGGATGCTTAACCAACTGAGCCACCCAGATGCCCCTAGAAGAAAATTTTTATATTCAGTATTATTAACTCTCTCCTTCTCTCTTTATTGCACCAATAGTAAGCAAACATTCAATTGACTCACTTTTTTAATGTTTTATTTATTTTTGAGAAGGAGAGAGAGAGAGAGAGAGGGAAAGTGTGCACATAAGTGGGGGAGGGGCAGAGAAAGAGACATGGGGACAGAGGATCTGAAGTGGGCTCTGTGCTGAGAGCAGCGAGCCCGATGCGGGGCTCAAACTCATGAACCCGGAGATCATTACCTGACTCAAAGTTGGATGCTTAACCAACTGAGACACCCAGGGGCCCCATTGACTCAAGTTTTATACAAATGATCTGAACTGTTCACTTATTATTAAAAAAAGCCCAACAAAATGGAAAAATCCATTTTCCAAGGAATCAAAAACAAAGCTAAACAAACAAAACATTTAAGTAGTGGCTCATTCTGGTTTGTTTTTTTTTTCCCCTATTCTGGTGGCCTTAAATGAAAAATAATACAAAATCATTAACTTGTATTAAGCATATTTACACTAACAATCTATTTTAGAATCAGTTACTAACAGTTGCATACTAAAGATAATGGAGAAGTAGAAAAAAATATGGCAAGATTCCCGGGAAAGGCAGCTTGCACATATTCTAAATATAGTTCTAGCCTTTTCTCACGATATTCATACCCAACTAATGTTCAGTAACTCTCAAGTGAGATTCAAAGGCCCAGCACATTCTAAAACTATTTAGAAAAACATTTGAAAAGGAAAATAATCTTCCAGTATGTAACAATTGTATTTCTAACAACGGATACACAAATTTATTAAAGCTCATATCAAGTTTACACTGGTAAAATTAAAGTATATCTGTCATTCTTATTCATCAATTAGTAAGGAAACTTCATGCAAATGTTCCTTTTAAGATATCTCAAAGCAAATTTATTCCATCATTTATACTGCATTAATGTTTTTTAAGTGTTGAGGAAAAACCATATTCTCAAAGTTGCATTACAGATAATCAAAGTCAGACAGGCTTGAACCTGAGTATCTTGTCCATTAACAGGTGAGAACTGTTTATTTTCAGATGCTTGCCTCAGGAGTCCCATATCTAGAAAGATGAAGAAACTCTGAATTCCTTTAAGGGGAATTAAAAAAAAAACAACAACCCTCCAGCTTCTGGCAATGCCTAGGTCATCCTAAAGATATTATATATTTGTGAAATGGACAGAGGTGGGACATTTATAAAAATATGTCAGTCTCTAAGTATGGCATATTATGTAGCAAGATACAGGAAAAAACCTTAGGAAGCTCTCTTATAACTCAGTTTCCATGGTAGATGGGTTTGTTTCCTGGCTGATAAGATAAGAAGTCTAAGCTAACATTACCTCTCAAGTGGACCACTGCAATGGACTCCTAACTTCCTGCAGTGAATTCTCCACAAACTAGCTACTATGACCTTTATAACACATTAATTAGATGATGTCTCTCCCTTGCTTAAAATTCTGTAATTTGCTGTTGCACTTATAATAAAATCTAAACACCTCCAAGAGCCCAGAAAACCAGGATCAACCCTCCGGCCCTCCCTTTATGTTCAACCCTCCTTTCTTTCCCAGGACATCCAAAGTTGTTTCTGCCTCAGGCCTTTGCAATCACTGTTCCCTTTGATGGTAATACTTGTCAGCTAGCTTTCTTAGGGGTGCCAACTTCTTACTCTTCATTTATTACCTCAAATGTCAGCTTCTCTGAGACAACCCTGTCTAACCATCTCCCTCCCTCACTTACATTCTATTCTGTTTCTTTCTTTGTTAGAACTTGGTTTGATTTACAATTTTGTTGCATACCTGTCTGTCATCAGTCTCACAGCTAAAAAGTGAGCTCAATAGGGGCAGAAACCTTGGCTATCTGATTTACTGCTATGTTCTCACACACCTCGCACAGAAGCTGGCATATAGTTGACGCCCATTAAACGGAATAATGAATGAGGAAGTAAGAAGAAACTAACAAAACACTGGCAGAGTGTAGGCTCTGGATATCAGGAAAAATACATACATACGTAGCTACAAATGCAGATATACAGACATATATTATAGATTAAAAGATTTTTAGTAGAAATACTGAATATGAAATTAAAATGATATATTTATAAAGACTTAATGGTGTCATTATATACTAATATACCTTCAAGTAACTTTTGAGTTTTTATGGTTGAAGAAGTCACTTTTAAAAAAAGCTGATTCAGGGGCACCTGGGTGGCTCAGTCGGTTAAGCATCCGACTTCGGCTCAGGTCACGATCTCGCGGTCCCGTGAGTTCGAGCCCCGCATCGGGCTCTGTGCTGACTGCTCAGAGCCTGGAGCTTGTTTCAGATTCTGTGTCTCCCTCTCTCTTTGACCCTCCCCCGTTCATGCTCTGTCTTTGTCTCAAAAATAAATAAACGTTAAAAAAAAAATTAAAAAAGCTGATTCATTTCCCTTATTTGGAAAACTAGAACCTGTGTACTTTATAGGACTGTTGAATTGAATAAGGTAATCTATGTAAAGAAACTAGCATAGTGCATAACCCATAGTAACAACAAAAATGTTCACTTATAATGTATCCTAAAACTGCCTCTTTAATTCTGTTATAATTGAACTGAATACAACAGTATTTTTTCATTCATTTTTTTAAAATAATTTTTTAAAATGTTTATTTATTTATTTTTGAGAGAGAGAGAGAGAGAGAGAGAGAGAGAGAGACAGACAGACAATGCAAGTGGGGGAGGAGCAGAGAGAGGGAAACGCAGAATTCAAAACAGGCTCCAGGCTGTCAGCAGAGAACCCTACATGGGCTTGATCTCATGAACCATGAGATTGTGACCTGATCTGATATCAAAAGTTGGACATTTAACCAACTGAGCCACCCAGGTGCCTTTCATTCATATTCTTAAGATTGATAATTTCACTTTTAAAGAAAATGTTTACTATAAAAGACATTTGTTTTGGTCCATTCATTGTATGTAAAAAAAAAAAAAAATAGAGAAGATTGTTTGGGCTATGTAAAGGTACTTTGCCATCAAATCTCTAAATTCTCACATTTGGGGAAGTGACTGCAGACCTGAAGTCTGCCTGACATGAAAGTTGTCATTAACGACCCTGCTTGGTGCAAGGCATCCTACAGATGGAAGAAACCACTCACGGGCAAACAGCATGGAGAACACACTAAAATAAAAATTATCTGACATCTCAAACTGAGGCAACAGCAGGGTGATCCATCAACAACAGCCAGTGTCTGCCCCACAGGCAAATGAACTGCTGTCCACAGCTAAAGAGGTATCTCTGAACGTGTTACCAAGAAGCTATGCAACCAGATGATTTCTCAGTGGAGAAAACACTTGAGCTTTGGAGAGAAAAAGAACTGGGACGAGTGCTGCCTACATTACCATGTATACAGTACAGGTGCTCTATGTGGTCAATTGGGCTACAAAAGAAATCAGTATCAAAAAGTTCAAAGAAGATAAAAGTAGGCTGGAGCCAAAGCAATCTGAAATATCTAGCAGAAGGAATTACACTCTATTATGGAGGAAAGTCTGATAAATTAACCTCGAGACTTTTGAACAAAAAGAATCACAATTCTTGGTGTAAAGAACGATTTTAAAATGTTAACACAGAGCAGCGATAAGAAGGCATTTGCATTTCATTGACTGGTAAAACCTAAAATGTGTGTGTATGTGTTTATGGTTGGGGAGGGAAGACTAACAGAGGTTTTCTAATTTTTTAGTTTGCAAATGTGAGGATGATAGTGGCAGGGGAACAAAGGGAGTCTCCTGCTATCTACTTGATTCATCAAATAAAAGGATGTTTTAATGGCAAACAAAGAAAAATAGAGAAAATTAATAAAACCATACATTAGTTCTTTGAAAAGATCAACAAAATTGACAAACCTTTAGCTTGACTGACTCAAAATACTTTTCAAATATAGAGAAGACTAAATTAATTATAATCAAGAATGATAAATGGGATGTTACCATCTACTTCACAGGGAAAAAAGAAAAGTATTAGAAGAGAACACTATGAACAGTGGTATGCCATCCAATTAGAACACTGAGATGCAATGAAAACACTCCTAGAAAAGTCATAAGTCACTGAAACCGACCAAGAAGAAATAGAAATCTGAATAGGCCTAAAGAGATTGAATTCTAAAACCTCCCACAAATAAAAGTCCAGGCCCAGTGGACTTCATTGGTGAATTCTACCAAACATTTAAAGAAGAGTTAATGACAATCCTTCACAAATTCTTGCCCCAAAAGGAGAGAATACTTTCCAACTCATTCTATTGGAAACCACGACACTAGCAAAACAGCTATCTACTACCTTTATAAAATAACTGATATTTTAACATCAAACAAAGAAAACAAAGCATATTATTGCAGAACAGTCCTTGTTTAGAAAGGGTGTTTGCATTAACATACATGTAACTCATATTTTTAGAAACATTTATACTGTCCTTATTTTGCTTATTTTTCTATAGATTTGTGAAAATTTCACTATAAAGAGCCAAAACCAATCACTAATCACTTAATATAGCAACAATCACCATTATGTATTTTTTGAAAAGTGTAATTAATTATTGCTATAAATAGGAATTAAAAAGAAATTATACACAGGAACGTTCAGTGTAATACTTTCTTATGTAAAAGGTCACTACCGGAGAACATGCTGACAATTTCATTCCATAGAGACTTTGATGACAATCTTTCAAAAAACTGAATTAAAAAAAACAAAGTCACTAAATAAAAAAATGAATATATTTTTGAAAGCAAGCATATAAAAATACATGGACTAAGGGACCTTTGTTGCTATCAAGGAAGAAAAATAACAAAAACAAGGGACATAATGCTGCTGCTCACTGCCTTTGTGTTTTGTTTCAATGGTATCAGGGTGGCCAGGTCAAAAGAGCTGTTCCTTATCACCTGCAGTGGGGTCCCAACCCTTGAGGATCCTTGAGGGGTATAGGTATGTATCATGGCAGACCCAGGCAACTGCTCTCAGCCTGCTCTCAGGCTGCCAAGAGTGGACAGGCAGGAACTCCAAGTGGGACAGTTTCAACCCACTGCATAGTGGGGAAGCATTCTACAAAACCCATTCCCCCAGTTCTTCTACCTAGCAGGAAGAAATACTAGGTCAGACAGCAAGACACCACCCAGAATGTGATCCCACTCATGAGCACAGTCACTGTGCATTAAAATATGGTTACCCCCTTGGGGTGCCTGGGTGGCTCAACTGGTTAAGCGTCTGACTTCAGCTCAGGTCATGATCTCACATTCAGGGAGTTCAAGCCCTGCGTCAGGCCCTGTGCTGACAGCTCAGAGCCTGGAGCCTGCTTCAGATTCTGTGTCTCCCTCTCTCTCTGCCCCTCCCCTGCTCATGCTCTGTCTCTCTCTGTCTCAAAAATAAATAAAAACATTAAAAAAAAATTTAAAATATGGTTACCCAATCTTGCTCCCTCATTTAGGGTTTATAAACTCTTCTCTCTTTGGTCTACTCCACCAGTTGGCAGTAAACTCTGGATTTGGCCCTGGATGGACAAAGGTCCCTTAAGTCTCATGCCCCTTTGATCTATATCATTTTATCAGAGTTCTCTGAATTTAGGCTTCTGAATCAGCACACATTATAATAAAAATGTACTGCTTTCTTTTTCCATTATTCCCTATGTATGTATCTTGTGGACTTCACCAGAAGGTGAGGTTGTGGGCCAAAGCAAAATCCAGATAGCTCTCTTTTACTTTTTTCCCCTCAAATTGTGTACTGGCTCCTCAATTCCACTGTAAGACATAAAAATCACTTGTTCTATGTGCATGTGTGAGGGGAAGAGATGACCTCAGTTTATAGTTTGCTATTTAGTATACTATAATAGCTGCCAGGTGGAAGGGGTACCTTTGACAGATGTTAATAGCATTCTAATGTTACCTACCATATCTCTTTGCTTTATTATTTCCCTTCCCAATTCATCTGAACCTTTTTTCCTTTTCATTTACCCATACCTTAAGTCTAACAACCAAACCTGATGGAATCTTTATAACTTGTTTTTCTTTGCACATGGCATACATCCTAGGGTTTATCAGAATCCACAAGCCTCTTGTATGATTCTGCCTCAACAAGAACCTCAGGAACTTTGATTCAGACTTAGCTTGGGGAAGATCACCTACTTTCCTTCTCATCTTTGAAATTTGGTGGTTAGAGGCAGAACAGGTTTCTCACATCACACTTAGAACCAAAGTGTCATTAGGCCACCAAAGAACAGAATCCTTTAGAGGAAGAGTTTAATTAGTTTTAAGGTGGTCATATGTTTAAAAACAAAGAATATATAAATTAGGAGAAAATAAGTAAAAACTTACTGTTATTGGTACATCTTTTGTTCCTGAATTTAATAAATGAAGGTTTAAAACTTTTGGTAGATCTGTTAAAATTGAAGAGAAGAAATATTTCTTTAACAGAACTGCTTTATGGCAAACTAGAATTTTACCTTATTAGATATCAGACTGAATCTATTCTAGAATGTGAAAAAGAACTATAATCACATTAATAAAAAGAATGTGATTCCACCTAACTCATAAATAGCAATCACCTTACTCACAAGGACACTGTATAAGAACTGTCCCCTCCTAAACAACCAGACCAAAAATCAGAACAAAACATATTTTTTTAGTGAAATTAGACATTATTACTAATCTTTTAGTTCTCTAGGAAAGCATAAGGAAGCAAATTAATAATGTTAAATTATCAGTGTGAAAAATCTAATTTTCAAAAAGGGGTCTCCAATTCTCAACAACCAACTTCTAATTACATATGGTCCATAGAAATCCCAAATTACAAGTATTTCTATTTTTTCCTTAATAAATCCTTTAACTTGAGCATTTTCAATTTTAGAATTTGAATTTTTTCTTTGACCATCTGGGACATAATTTAACATTATGCTATTATAATGCAACTGAGTAATCCATTTCTAAATAAAAATCCAGAAGTAAAGCCCCCCCCCCTTTTATTTACTGTTAAAAAAAGGAGTAAGCATAACTGAATAGGTGAGAACTTGGATTTAAAAACTCAGAAACTACTTTGTGCCTTAATATTCCCTTAAGTTATCTTATGACCTTGCTTTCTCACCTGGTAAGCAATGGTAGCCCTCAAAGGAATGGGGTATTAACCTGTGAGGGCTTGAAGTTCCCCAAAGAAGGTTTCTATAAGATCATGCAACCCACTGACAAGTAATTTCAAAGCTGAGCTACAAAGGAGTTAAAAGTAGAGCCATTCAGCACTGAACAGAGGCATTTTTGTTTTTTAAAGACTTATAAAAATACTGTCTTCCCCCCCCCCCCTTTTTTTTTTTTTACCTTGTGTTCGTAGTGTACCAAAATCTAGCATTTCAGTTGAGGAATAAATTCCAGGAGCTTGGAAGACAGAAAAGTAAACCATTAGATTTTTCTTTGCCCAAAGTTAAGATGTATTGAATACAAAACAAATGCATTTACTGTTCCTCTGGTTTTCTACTAACCTGTTGTAACTTCTACCTCCACAGGAAGGATGATAAATTCTGTGCTGTCTGAAGCATTTGTCTTTATTCTGATGAAGGCGGTGTGATTATCTGCTTCCCTGGATGAAAAACTGGCTCTCATCACTCCCTTGGTTTCATAAGGAGGAATTTCCTGACAAGTTAACAGACCATAATGTAGCACAGCTTTTGTGATGGTGCAAAAGCCACCATAGTTTTTTGAAGAAAACAACATTGACTGAGGATGCATTATTATTTTATATACCTACTAAGAAAAAAAAAAACAACACACTGCCATTTAAATGGATATATTCTATGGATTGTAACACATACTCCAACGTGAAGAATATTACAATGTGAAAGAAGCCCATCTTAGAACTGAGGAAGCATGATATGTAAAATTGAGCCAAGTGAAAGAAATAAAATTTTCAGTTGCAAAATTATCATTAAAAGATAGAATTAATCTATAAAACCAGTTATCTTTTAGTGTGATGCTTGGACATATAATTCAGTACTAAAATTCTCCACCAAATAGAGATGTCAGCATTGGAGGGAAATCCTTTTCTAGAAATCTACAGGATCTCTTTAAATAATAATCAAGAGAGCTTGGACTCTCTCTGTCCTTTCATTTAAAACCTAACACAACAAAGCTTCTCAGGCAAATCCACAGTTGACCAACTGCTTTCAATAAGTCTCTTAGCAAGGAAGATGGAAAAATTTTCAGGCCTGTAATGAGAGAACACTGACAAATACACTAGAGGGAAGATTTATTGGGGCAAAAAAAAATTTTTTTTTGAGATAGATTTCTTTTCCTGGTTTTACAACAATCTGGCTTGCTTGGGACCATCAGAATTTCTCTGCACATACCTTCTGGCATATTTAAGGAAATCCCTGTGTTTTAGAATTTATTATTCATCTCACTTACCTCTATTCTCTTAACTTTTTAGCCTCAAAGTAGGAAAGAAGTGATTGGAACCCTCCTGGGGCCACAAGAGATGCACCATCCACTTCCCCATCTCTAGGGAGCTGACTTGGTCTCTGGGTTTTTCTTATGTACACTGAAATGGGCTGAGGGTGAGGTCAAGGCCAATTGACTTTTATTTTTACTCTACGTTTGTAGGAAGAAGAATAACTTTATCTTTTCTTGCAGCCACTGGGATTATTAAAACATTATGCCATCTCTGCTACCATTCATTACAGTTCTTAACTAATTAGAAATATGAATTCTCTTATGTTTATTAGATACCAATTATATTTCACAGTAAATTCTTAGCTCTTCTACGTAGAATTATAATACAAACTTAATAGCTTATAGTTAATTCTCTGAAGCATTGTTTTATATACTACTTCTCTCAAAGGCTTTTCAAACAATAACGTAATTTCAAGATAAAACATTTTTGTGAAAGGATATAAATGAACCATCCATTACATATTCCTATTTGCCAGTGTGTTTCTATATCTGGGGAGTTAACCAAATCCTGACAAATTTGTTTCTAATTGCTCAAGTGAACATCCTAAAAATGTCCCTTCTGCATCCCTTCCTTGGTTGAGACTGGTCAGAAGATAGAACAAGAGGCTACGTGTGTTTAACAGAGCAATTAATAAATAAATCTGATCTTCAGAACTCATTCATAGTGGTAAAGTCCGTTGTCTTCAATTATGGATAAACAATGACTAGAGTGCCCTCAGTATAAGAACTGTGTTTACTGTGCCTTTCCCCTCTTTGATTAAAGCTTGGCAAACAACATTTAAAGAAAAACTCTCCTAAGGCAGGAAACTTCACAAATCAGGTAGCTGCTACACATTCATTGATTAATATTTGCTGGTATTCTCTAAGAAACAGGGGTTCTCTAAGCATTGACACAAACTAGTGTTAGTCAATAATATTAAAGGTGGATGTAGATCACCTAAGAATTTAAAATTTTCTATGTCGTCACAAGGGCTTGACTACATTCCCTCCGAAAACGTCATCTCTATCAACAATAAGTCTGAAAGTTCAATTCTCTACCTCAAACATATAATGGATCCTTCCCAGAGGTTTTTTTTTTTTTTTTAAATCTTAGTATGAAAAGCACATTATAAATTGTTAGAGTCAGAGACAACTTTACCAATATAACTCCGTGGATAGTTGAAATCTCTTCCTTTCTACACAGTGGGTTAAAGCTCCCACCAATTTTGTTCACTGCTTTTTCCAAAAATTACTTATACTTTTCTCTCCCTGTATCATCCAATTTTCAAGAATATCTGATGTAAATTTAATATTAAGATATAATTAAGGGGGAGTCACCCACATTTATTCATGTGATAGGAAGTTAAACTATTTTCTGGTATATTTGAGCAAGTAATCGAGAGAGAAATATGGCAGCACTCACCCACAGTTTTCTGGTGCCTCCTTGTTGACCTGTTGGGAGTTCTAGGTGAAGATCTCCTCCACTAGAGTACATTTCTACAACCTGTGATGAAAGGGGACATGATGGTTAAGCTCAAAATCATATTCTCAACGCAAGTGATTTGCCGTTATATAGAAATAAGTCTGACATCCTATGTCTTAGAAAAATTTAAAAATGTTTATAGATATAAAAGTAGGATAAATCTCATGTCTTATCACTGGAGTCAGTGCTTCAGATGTGTGAGCACTGATGATTTTTTTTTTTTTTTTTACATTTATTTATTTTTGAAATACAGAGAGACAGAGTGCAAGTGGGGGAGTGGAAGAGAGACAGAGGGAGACACAGAATCCGAAGCAGGCTCCAGGCTCAGAGCTGTCAGCACAGAGCCCGATGCAGGGCTCAAACTCATTAACTATGAGATCATGACCCAAGCTGAAGCTGGATGCTTAACCAACTGAGCCATCCAGGCTCCCCAATGGTGATTAATTTTAATTAAAACAAGGTAAATTTAAAACATTAAAGTTAGAAACAGTATAGTTATTTCAGACACTGGATTAAAGAAAATCTATCCATAGACCACTTTTTATTTTCAAAGGAAAAATAGTTTATGGAAATTATCAAATTTTAGAAATAAATTTTGTATTTCTTGTAGTTACACAAATGCTTCTTTATTCACACATTTGTAACAAGCTTTAGCAGATCTAATAACCACTATAATTGTGAAATAGTGAAGAATATGTTATTCTGAGATATATGTAACATTTTTAAAGCACTATGACAATATCTGGTTTCTCTTGGTGGCAAAACCATAGGAACCATTAATAATACCTCTGTGGCTTGTATCTATACTCATGATTTTTAAAAACCATTTTGCTGAGGTATAACTGATATACAATAAACAACACACATTTCAACTGTACAACTTGATAAATTCTGACATACATATACAGGCGTGAAGCTACCACTGCAATTAAGACATTAAATATACCCATTATCTCCAAATTTTCTTCATGTCCCTTGCAATCTACCTGTCTCTCTCTGTCCCCCTATATCCTTAAGCAACCAATGAGCTGAGCTCAGCCACTCTAGATTAATTTGTATTTTCTAGAGCTTTATATAAATGGAATCATACAAGTATATACTCTTGTATCAAGCTGCTTTAACTTGGTGTAATTATTTTGAGATTCATCATGTTGTTGTATGTATTAATAGTTCATTTTATTTTTATATATGTAATTTATTGTCAAATTGGTTTCCATACAACACCCTGTGCTCATCCCAACCGGTGCCCTCCAATGCCCATCAACCCACTTTCCCCTCTCCCCCACCCTCCATCAACCCTCAGTTTGTTCTCAGTTTTTAAGAGTCTCTTATGGTTTGCTTCCTTCCCTCTCTGTAACTTTTTTTTCCCCCCTTCCCCTCCCCACTAGTCTTCTGTTAAGTTTCTCAGGATCCACATATGAGTGAAAACATATGGTATCTGTCTTTCTTTGCCTGACTTATTTCACTTAGCATAACACTCTCCAGTTCCTAAATGTCCATCAACTGACGAATGGATAAAGAAGATGTGGTTTATATATACAATGGAATATTACTTGGCAATGAGAAAGAATGAAATCTGGCCATTTGTAGCAACGTGGATGGAACTGGAGAGTTCATTTCTTTTCAATTTTATGGCTATGCCACAATTATTGATCCATTCACCTACTGATGGACATGTGGGTTGTTTCCAGTTTTTGGTCATTATGGATAAAGGTGCTATGAACACTGCATTGTATAAGTCTTTGTGTGAACATCTGCTTTCTTTTCTCTTGGGTAAATACCTGGGGATAAAATGGGTCATATGGCAGGAGACTTTCCTTTTTTCTTTTTAATTTTTAAAAATGTTTATTTTTGAGAGAGAGAGAGACACAGCATTAGCGGGCAAAGGGCAGAGAGAGATGGAGACACAGAATCCGAAGCAGGCTCTAGGCTCTGAGCTGTCAGCACTAGAGCCCAATGGAGGGCTCAAACTCACAAACAGCGAGATCATGACCTGAGCCAAGTTGGACGCTTAACCAACTGAGCCACCCAGGTCCTCCATTGGAGACTTTCCTTTCAAGGCAGGTAACCCTATCTCTTAAAAAGAAATAATATATTTAATTAAATTCAAATGTGGAGTGAAGTAAAAGAATGGGTGGAAAACCTTCACTTGTTTTATCACATAAGTCCTTCAGGAATACATAAGAAAGGAGAATGCAGGAAAAACAGCAATGCTTTAGTATGAACTTAAAGGTTTTGCGTGTTATATTGTTAGAGTAATGCATTTAGCAAAAACTAACGAGCTAAGATTTTCTAAGTATTATTACCTGCCTTTTGATTTAGTACAGTGTTCCCCTATGGTCCCAGTTGTATTGACAGTAATACCATCTTTTTTTTTTTTTTTTTTTTTTAATGTTTGTTTATTTTTGAGAGAGAGTGAAAGCATGTGAGCAGGGAAGGGGCAGAGAGAGGGAGACAAAGATCCAAAACAGGCTCTGTGCTAGCAGTGGAGAACCTGATGCGGGGCTTGAACTCATGAACTGTGAGATCATGACCTGAGCCAAAGTTGGACACTTAACTGACAGAGACACTCAGGTACCCCAATAGTAATACAATCTTAACTGATGGAGTGACTGTAGAATCTTTTCTGAAAAAAACCAGACGACATCACATATTATTCATTTCAACTTCCAAGGTATTAAGAAAACAAGCCTAACAATGTGTGGAAACAGAAGATTAAAGGGTAGACTACTGATTATCGGGAAAGGAATAAGGAAATGGGTACAGAAAAAGACTACATTATAAAATTCAAAGGAAAGATCACATTAAAATTAGGAATGTGACATATCACTGATTTTTTTTTTTAATATATGAAATTTACTGTCAAATTGGTTTCCATACAACACCCAGTGCTCATCCCAAAAGGTGCCCTCCTCAATACCCATCACCCACCCTGCCCTCCCTCCCACCCCCCATCAACCCTCAGTTTGTTCTCAGTTTTTAACAAGCGCTTAGTGGGTGATGGGTATTGAAAAAAAAAAATGAGAAAAAATGAAATATGGCCTTTTGTAGCAACATGGGTTTCTGTTATGTTTCTCAGGATCCACATAAGAGTGAAACCATATGGTATCTGTCTTTCTCTGTATGGCTTATTTCACTTAGCATCACACTCTCCAGTTCCATCCATGTTGCTACAAAAGGCCATATTTCATTTTTTCTCATTGCCACGTAGTATTCCATTGTGTATATAAACCACAATTTCTTTATCCATTCATCAGTTGATGGACATTTAGGCTCTTTCCATAATTTGGCTATTGTTGAGAGTGCCGCTATAAACATTGGGGTACAGGTGCCCCTATGCATCAGTACTCCTGTATCCCTTGGATAAATTCCTAGCAGTGCTATTGCTGGGTCATAGGGTAGGTCTATTTTTAATTTTCTGAGGAACCTCCACACTGCTTTCCAGAGCGGCTGCACCAATTTGCATTCCCACCAACAGTGCAAGAGGGTTCCTGTTTCTCCACATCCTCTCCAGCATCTATAGTCCCCTGATTTCTTCATTTTGGCCACTCTGACTGGCGTGAGGTGGTATCTGAGTGTGGTTTTGATTTGTATTTCCCTGATAAGGAGCGACATTGAGCATCTTTTCATGTGCCTGTTGGCCATCCGGATGTCTTCTTTAGAGAAGTGTCTATTCATGTTTTCTGCCCATTTCTTCACTGGGTTA
>NW_026057578.1:60585285-60602829 GCF_023721935.1 Panthera uncia | reverse complement strand
TTTGAGTTTATTTTTGTGAATGGTGTGAGAAAGTGGTCTAGTTTCAACCTTCTGCATGTTGCTGTCCAGTTCTCCCAGCACCATTTGTTAAAGAGACTGTCTTTTTTCCATTGGATGTTCTTTCCTGCTTTGTCAAAGATGAGTTGGCCATACGTTTGTGGGTCTAGTTCTGGGGTTTCTAGTCTATTCCATTGGTCTATGTGTCTGTTTTTATGCCAATACCATGCTGTCTTGATGATGACAGCTTTGTAGTAGAGGCTAAAGTCTGGGATTGTGATGCCTCCTGCTTTGGTCTTCTTCTTCAAAATTACTTTGGCTATTCGGGGCCTTTTGTGGTTCCATATGAATTTTAGGATTGCTTGTTCTAGTTTCGAGAAGAATGCGACATATCACTGATTTTAAGTCCAGTGCTATTTATTCTAATTTAATAAAGTGTAGAAAAAAAATGAAGGCAAAATATAGAGAATATAGTTCGTGTAAAAAAATTTTTTTTTGCAAAGAGTGTTTATTTTTGTGTGTCCACATATATGTGTACAAGTGTCCTGAATGAGGTCTGATCTGGTGCACCAAGATCGTATGAGTAGTATCTATGAGGATGGGCTGGGACTGGAGCTGAGCTAACACAACAGTTACCAGATACCTGGAGTTATTTACATTTAAAATTACAGAAATAAAAGAAAATAAATGTTCAGTTTCTTAGCCACCCCTAGCCACAAATTCAACTGCTCATTAGCCACGTGTGGCTAGTGGCTGCTGGACAGAGCAGATACAGACACACCACTGAAGAAAGTTCTAGTGGACAGCACTGGATTAAAAAAGTAGAAGTTCAAGGGGAGTTTTGCTTTACATGTTTGAGTTGTTAACATTTTTTTTTTCAGTGAGAACATACTAATGGGTCTGTGATTTATACAAAATAAACAAATCACATACAATTTCCTGTTTACAGTATTTTCTTAAATTTAAGGATAAGACTAATGGCACAGTATAACCTATTGTAGAACCATCAGGTTAAGAGTGCCTTCCAGATAAATCATCTATACTTGTGAGGCACTGGGGTGGCTCAGCTGGTTAAGCATCCAACTTTAGCTCAGGTTCATGATATTTTCGAATTCCTAAGTTCAAGCCCCACATCGGGCTCTGTGCTGACAGTGTGGCGCCTGCTTCAGATCCTTTGTTTCCCTCTCTCTCTGCCCCTTCCCTGCCTGTGTGCTCTCTCTCTCTCTCCTCTCAAAAATAAATAAACATTAAAAAAAATAATCTATACTTTTTCTAAGAGGACAGCTTTGGTTTTTCCATTTGCTCTCCTGCATGCTGGTGAAAAGTCCAGTGTGGCATACATTCTTGAATTAAAATACTATAACTAGAAAAAGCCTAGATGAACATCAACAACAACAAAAATAAGTTGACCAAAAACAGTCAAGGAAAGAAAGCAGCAGGAATTTATTTATGAGGTTTCTATATAATTTCTGATAAAAGTTTGCCAAAACAGAGAAAATACATTATTATCTAAATTTAGCAAAAGGATAAGAGACTGTTAAAAACTGAGAACAAACTGAGGGTTGATGGGGGGTGGGAGGGAGGGCAGGGTGGGTGATGGGTATTGAGGAGGGCACCTTTTGGGATGAGCACTGGGTGTTGTATGGAAACCAATTTGACAGTAAATTTCATGTATTAAAAAAAAAAAAAAAAAAAAGAAATTGTGGTTTATATACACAATGGAGTACTACGTGGCAATGAGAAAGAATGAAATATGGCCCTTTGTAGCAACGTGGATGGAACTGGAGAGTGTGATGCTAAGTGAAATAAGCCATACAGAGAAAGACAGATACCATATGGTTTCACTCTTATGTGGATCCTGAGAAACTCAACAGAAACCCATGGGGGAGGGGAAGGAAAAAAAAAAAGAGGTTAGAGTGGGAGAGAGCCAAAGCATAAGAGACTGTTAAAAACTGAGAACAAACTGAGGGTTGATGGGGGGTGGGAGGGAGGGGAGGGTGGGTGATGGGTATTGAGGAGGGCACCTTTTGGGATGAGCACTGGGTGTTGTATGGAAACCAATTTGACAATAAACTTCATATATTGAAAAAAAAAATAAATTTAGCAAAAGGATATAAATGATCGAGTGATGAAGAGGAAATACAAATACTTTTCACTTGTAAAAACAGGACACAAGAGACTTTTCTTCTCTTGTAATGAAAATATCTAGCTAAAAATAATTCAAATTTGGGTAGAGTATTTTTATTAGTAGTTATGCTCACCTAATTGTTAGCCAAACGTTGGGAAGAAACCTCTTTTTTGCTACCTTAGCATATAATTTCACAATTCAGGCTCTAAAAATCTCATTTTTTTCTCTTCTACATTTTCTTTTTCATTGTTCATGAACATTTCTACTGGGGGTTCTGGGATGACAAGAATCAGTTTGGTTGTCAAAGCTCTGTAGCTTACTACAATATGTAGTATTTTCCCTCCTCCTGTTATGTTCAAGCTGCTGTTAAGGCCTGCAGTACTGGTCCTAAAGAACTTTGGGGAGGCTGGATGTGGATATTATAAACTATTCCAGAAAGCATCCACATCTCCTTTCAACCAGACAACGCAACTAGAACCTACAGTGGCAGCAAATGTCACATAGTTGGAAGTCTCTTGGGATGTACGGTGGGGATTTTAGGAAACACATAAAGGAGTGACACTTGCCACTCTGACTATAAAAGAGACCAGGAACTAGCGAGGAGAGATGTCAAATTTGAAAACAATCAGTACCTAACAGATTGAGCGAAATTAGGAGTTGGATTATCTCATCTCATCTCATCTCATCTCATCTCATCTCATCTCATCTTTAGAGAGAGCAGGGGAGGGGTGCAGAGAAAGAGAAAGAGAGAGACAGAGAGGGAGAGAATCTTAAGCAGACTCCATGCTCAGCGTGGAGCCCAATACTAGGCTCAATCCCATGACCTTGGGTTCGTCGCCTGGGTGGAAATTGAGAGTAGGATGCTCAGCTGACTGAGCCACCCAGGCATCCCAGGAGTTGGACTTTTTAAACAAAAAATAAGTTTGCTTTTAATCGTGATTCTATATTTACCCTTCCTCAGACTTTAACTTCCAGGCTGCCATCACCCAAAACTTATTACCAAAAATAAGTATGAACTGTTTTAAAAATTTACGTTACATCAGAAAAGCAATGGCCTTGTGTAGTTGAAAACTCTTAAGTTAAATGCAGACCTGCTAAACTGTAACACCAGAGAAACCACAGTTGTTTAAAAAGTGGTTCCAAAAAGTCAATACCTGGACTATCGTAATCGAAAATTCTGACCACAGCAAGATGCATTAAAAGAATAACCACTCTTTGATACATCTATAAAATCCCATTATTTTAAATAGTCTTGCAAACTGTAACAAACTGAGATTTCATGGTAAGCATTAATTTCCACCAAAATGTAACTCATTCAATATCATCAACATAAACTCACCTGTAAAGGCTCACTGTGAGGATTGTGTATATTTATTATAGGTGAGAAACTGCTATTCACAGGGACTCTGGCCCCAAGGAATGGCCTCAGTCGATATGGATTTGGAACTCCAACACCAAACACCTATTTTAAAGGAGAAAAAAAATGCAATCTGGGTTAAACTCCAACACCAAATACCTATTTTAAAGGAGAAAAAAATGCAATCTGGGTTGCTTTCATAACTAACATTTTTATAGTTATAACTGATTGATCTAGGGAAAACTGATGTGTCTTATTTAGATGGAAAAATCTTGACTACCTTTAAAAAGAATACACATGTGGTTTCTATCCTTGATTTGGCTATATATTTGATTTACTACATATATGTGTATTTGGAATTATTTCTATAATATATTGGAAATTAAAATGATAGCAGTCCTTCATGAGCTCACAGAATAGACAAAAGAAGGCAACAGGGAATCAAAAGATTTCCTTATTCCAACCATGAGAAGAAGATGGATCTAGGGCTCAAACAATTTCTCAAATCCAGCTCCAGGTCATTCCCACATGAGAAAGCAAGGTCCTGGGTTGACTAAACAAAGTGAGCCCATCATTCAAATGACAAATATTTCTTAAGTGCCTATGATTTGCTACGCACAAATATATATAGTGTGAATGATTCAATAGTAAACAAGATAGATAATGTGCCTGCCCTCATGCAACTTACATTCCAGTATGAGGGGCACACTAGATAACAATAAAAAAGTTTTTTAAAAATGGTAATGTGATATAGAATAACTGGCTGGGGTGAGGCTGGGATATTCTTTTAGGGAGCATGGTCAAGGTCATCTTCTCTGGAGAAGTGATTATGAGCTGATGCAAGATGAGAACAAACCAGCACTGAAAGTGTATTTGGGTGAGGGGAAGTATACAAAGGAAACAAGGCAGGAAAGGGGTTAACTTGAAGATCAGGAATAAGATGAGAAGCATGGTCAAATGGGATGGAATAGAAGGAACGTATGGGAGTCAGAACCTCAGAGTCTTGTTGGCCTTGGTCACAAATTTACATTTTGCTCTGAAAGCAATAGGACGACATAAAGATTTCCATGGGGAAGTTGACTAGATGTGATTTATGTTCACAGAAGATCATTCCGACTACAGTGAATAACAGACTATGGTAAGGACAGTGGAGGAGTGGAAGGCCTGTTGGAGGCTATGGTGTAACCCAGGGAGAGGTAATGGTGGCTTAGAAGAGAGCAGTGGCAGTGTGGAGGAGAGAGTTAGACTCAAGATATATTTAGGAGGCAGACTTTGTGAAAGACTAGATGTGGAGAGGTGAAGAAAAGCAGCTGGCCACTGAGGCTCTGCTTGAGAACAAACCGATTACAACCCTCAAGTAGTGCAGCTTGGCCACATCCACCTAAGTCGGTTAGGCTGCCCCTAGAGGGCAATGGTAGTAATATTCTTATGACAGTCTTCATTTACTCAACAGGTGTATGTTAAATGAGCATCATCTATATAGCACTTCTAAGTTATTCATCTACACAGGTTGCCTACTAAACAACTGTTAAAGACATATTCACTGTATATAAATACAAGTGCCTAACTAATTGGTTTACTGACACGAATTCTCAAGATATGTGGTATGTTCTGGGTCCTAGAAAAGAAATGTTCAAAAACAAAATCATAAAAACTGTAAAGTAAGACATTATCTAAGTAAGGAGTTAAAACACTGTGTTCTATGCACAGTATAACACAGTGGTTAATAGGATGGTCTTTGTAGTTATAAAGGCATGGGTTTGAATCCCTGCTTAATAATCTATTAGTAGCATAATTTGAACAAACTACTTAACCTTTCTAAGCTTCACCTTCCTTATCTAAACGAATGAGACTAACAGTATCTATAACGCATGCAGAAATGTTTGTAAAGTACGTAGTATAGTGGCACAGAAGCAATTCTTCTTAACAATCTTGATAACCTTGATTATAAAAATCTTGACTCATAAGACATTAACAATCTCTAATAACCTAAACATTACACAGAGAAAGTAAGAACAAATTTTAAGCAATCTATTCACTAAAGAAAAGGGAGCATGCATGTTTTAATTTTGAAACTATTATCAAGTATGCTTCATAAATGTGCAAAATAAAAATTAAAAAAATTATTATAAAATATTTTTTACTATTCTTTTGCCAACAATCTTACATTAAAACTTTAGCTATAGCTTTAAAAGTTCATTTGTTCAGTCTGATTTGATAGGGGCTAGTCACAGACAGAGCAGTGAATAAAAATGCTCTCAGTCTAAACTCTCACATTTCCTATTATCCCTGAGTTTTTAAAGAGAGTCACAGGATAGGTTGGAGATAAGAACGATATTTTATAAAATAAAGAAAAGATTTAATCCTGGTTCTTACCTGATAAGTAAATACCCCATGATTGGATGTGTTAATAAATAAAGTATTTTCTACATTTCCCACTACTCTTGCAAGAAAAACTACATCAAATGACGTATTTCCTCCTGGAAGTATTTTCTGAAAAAGAAGAGCAACAAATAAAGTTAAATGAGTAACTAAAAAATCCGATTATGCTGGCCGCAATTAAATAGCCGAAGTTTGTAAAGCAATCATCTCACAATCATTTCCATGAACTAGCCTCTCCTACTGAAGGTTTAAGCTTTAAATTAGCCAAATTATTCTGCAATGAAAAATAATAAAAACGATGTCTTCATACTGATGTCTACAGTCACACAGCTTTATCAAATACCAATTAGATGCTGTTCATTCAACAATCATTAGGCTGGAATGAAGTACCTAATTACAGACTGTTCCATCATCACATAATTCAGTAGGAGTTGAGCTGAGGCTGGGCTTCTTATATAGATGTACTACTCTACAACTAAACAACAACTTGTACTATTTCCAAGAAGAAATAAGCCCACGCCTTAACCCCTTGACCTCTGTTAGCCATTCACACATGGCGCTGTATGTGCCAGCAACTTAAATTAGGAAAGAAGGCAGGAGTGACAATACGCACAGAAACTCACTCCTGTTTTCTTGTACAGGTTGAGAATGTCATTGTAGTTAGTGAAATAAAACTTTATTACAACAAAACAATAGGGCTACTCCATGGAGTTCAAGGGACTGTGACTGTAGTTCTGTCTGTGATGAAGCCTTATGATGCATTTTAATGTGTAAAGTCATCAACCTTTCTCATTTGCCTCTATGGCTTGAACTCTAAAACACTCCCCAAATTGTAGCTTCAAATACCAGGCATTGAGACTTCTGGCTTCACCTCAGGAAGCAGAAAGCTGGAAAGAGCATTTCCTGTGCATTATCAACAACCAAAAGGATAATCTACAAAAATGTAACTTTTCTTGACCCTATCACAGAGTTTGCATATCAGGTAGCTCAAAATTTAAGGAAAGACAAGCACCTCCAAGGAGAGATGGAATGTGAGTAATGGCTCACCCATGGCAGAAAATGGGAAGATGAGGCTACCATATGAGGGTAAAATGAATTCAGCCAAAATTTTTATACACCGCTAAAAGCTGACAGTGGGCTAAAATCAGAGTATATAACCCCTGGAAGCTGTAGACACTAGATGGAGGTTACATCTGAGCCAAAGTCAGTAAGAGAAGGATACCTGGTAAATCTCTAAGTAGCTTGAAATTAACAAACTTCTAAATAACCCATTGGTCCAAGGGGTAGTCACAGGGAAATTAAAATATTTTGAATCAACTAGAAATTAAAACACGACATATCAAAATTTGCTGGCTGCAGATAAAGCATACTTATTTTGGGAAATGCTTCAAATCAATAATCTATGTTTCCACCTTGAGAAACTAAAAAAAGAATAAATTAAACCCAAAATTTCAGAGATCTAAAAATGTTGAAAAAATTGTTTACAATCAATGAGTATGGTATTCCTACTGACAACAGTTTTTTTTTTCAATATATGAAGTTTATTGTCAAATTGGTTTCCATACAACACCCAGTGCTCATCCCAAAAGGTGCTCTCCTCCATACCCATCACCCACCCACCCCTCCCTCCCACCCCCCATCAACCCTCAGTTTGTTCTCAGTTTTTTTTTTTCTCTTTTTTATTTTTTTTTATTTTTTTATTTTTTAATATATGAAATTTACTGTCAAATTGGTTTCCATACAACACCCAGTGCTCATCCCAAAAGGTACCCTCCTCAATACCCATCACCCACCCTGCCCTCCCTCCCACCCCCCTTCAACCCTCAGTTTGTTCTCAGTTTTTAACAGTCTCTTATGCTTTGGCTCTCTCCCACTCTAACTTTTTTTTTTTTTTTCCTTCCCCTTCCCCATGGGTTTCTGTTAAGTTTCTCAGGATCCACATAAGAGTGAAACCATATGGTATCTGTCTTTCTCTGTATGGCTTATTTCACTTAGCATAACACTCTCCAGTTCCATCCATGTTGCTACAAAAAGCCAGATTTCTTTCTTTCTCATTGCCATGTAGTACTCCATTGTGTATATAAACCACAATTTCTTTATCCATTCATCAGTTGATGGACATACAGCCTCTTTCCATAGTTTGGCTATTGTTGAGGGTGCTGCTATAAACATTGGGGTACAGGTGCCCCTATGCATCAGTACTCCTGTATCCCTTGGGTAAATTCCTAGTAGTGCTATTGCTGGGTCATAGGGTAGGTCTATTTTTAATTTTTTGAGGAACCTCCACACTGTTTTCCAGAGTGGCTGGACCAGTTTGCATTCCCACCAACAGTGCAAGAGGGTTCCCATTTCTCCACATCCTCTCCAACATCTATGGTCTCCTGATTTGTTCATTTTGGCCACTCTGACTGGCGTGAGGTGATATCTGAGTGTGGTTTTGATTTGTATTTCCCTGATGAGGAGCGACGTTGAACAACTTTTCATGTGCCTGTTGGCCATCTGGATGTCTTCTCTAGAGAAGTGTCTATTCATGTTTTCTGCCCATTTCTTCACTGGGTTATTTGTTTTTCGGGTGTGGAGTTTGGTGAGCTCTTTATAGATTTTGGATACTAGCCCTTTGTCCGATATGTCATTTGCAAATATCTTTTCCCATTCCGTTGGTTGCCTTTTAGTTTTGTTGGTTGTTTCCTTTGCTGTGCAGAAGCTTTTTATCTTCATAAGGTCCCAGTAGTTCATTTTTGCTTTTAATTCCCTTGCCTTTGGGGATGTGTCAAGTAAGAAATTGCTATGGCTGAGGTCGGAGAGGTCTTTTCCTGCTTTCTCCTCTAGGGTTTTGATGGTTTCCTGTCTCACATTCAGGTCCTTTATCCATTTTGAGTTTATTTTTGTGAATGGTGTGAGAAAGTGGTCTAGTTTCAATCTTCTGCATGTTGCTGTCTATTGACAACAGTTCTAATGTCAATGAAGATACTCACAAGGCCTGTGGTTTACTACAGGGAAATTTATCCAGCCAGAGAAAAAACTGGTTTCCTTTAAAATTTTTATGGGAATGTATGTAAATATTTAAATAATATCTTTCAAAAGCCCATCTAAGTTACAAAAGGTAAGGAAAATCATCATGGAATGCTTAATTCTTAGCATAACCTTTTGCTACTACCAGAACTGGACATCCAGTTTTGAGTAAGTAGGTGACACATTGGAGATCTGAGTTTCTAATTCTGCCATTAACTGATTTTGAGGGGCACCTGGGTGGCTCAGTTGGTTAAGCGTTCAACTTTGGCTCTGGTCATGATCTCGCGGTTTGTGGGTTTGGGTCCTGCGTCGGGCTCTGGGCTGACGGCCGGGAGCCTGTTTTGAATTCTGTGTCTCACTCTCTCTCTGCCCCTACCCCACTTGCACTGTCTCTTTCTCTGTCAAAACTAACATTAAAAACAAACAAAAAACAAACAAAAAACAAAAAAAGAAACTGATTTTGGCAAGTCATTGAACCTTTGTAGGTCTCAATTTCTCCTAATTTCAAAATAAGCCAGTTTTATTAGATGATATCTGAGATCCTAATTATTAAAGAAACCATAAATATGGCCAGTCTCACCGCTTAATTCCTATGGAAGATGGAGGCTTTGCTCCATGATGTCATTTCTATCCGGTGGGAAAGAAGGTGGGGTGGAACAGAGAAGAGTCTAGATATGAGTACAAGTTCTCTTTGACAGTTCTCAATACCTATCAAGACTTGAGTACATTATTATCTCAGTACTTTAAGAAGATGTTGAGATAGAACAAATATTTCCTTTCTTCTTTTTTTAATAACAGGGAAAATCTAATTCCAAGTGACAATGATATAACAAAACAGCAAAGTCAGACTCAGGAACGTAATCTTCCCATAAGAATTAATCAGATTTGCTACAAATCATCCTTTTGTCCTCTTTCCCAGACACTTTCTAAATTAGATGAATTTGGTATGATAAAAAATTAGAAAACAGTATAAAAAGTAACGAAGAACAAACAAGGTGTGCTAGCTTTAACCGAACATTATCTGCAGCTAAGTATCTCTCACCTCTGTACCACAGCTCAGTCCCTGGCTGGCTCCCTTGGTGAGCTCATCCAGGTCCACGACTTTGTATCTTCACCAGTGACTCTTAAACTTCCATTTCAAGTTCGGTCCTTTCTCTTATTATCCAAACTCAGACACCAACTGTCACTTGGCACTTGGACCTGGATGTCTAAGGACACCTCAAATCTAACACATCCAAAACTGAACTACTGATTGTACTCCCGAAACCTGCTCTATCCTCAGCCTTCTCCATCTCGGTTGATGGCAATTCTGTCCTTTTGTAGCTTGGGGAAAAAACCAGAGAGTCAATCTTGACTCTTCTCTTTCTCTTAGTCCCACATCAGGAGAGCTTATTGGCTGTATCTTCAAAATATATCCCAAATCCAACAGCTTTCTTCAGTTCTTCACTCTTGTCAGAGTAATTGTCTTCTTACCATGGGGTACTGCAGCAGCTAATGTAACTGGTGTCCCTGATTCTCCCTTTGCTCTTCATTGCTTGTTTTTTGTTTTTTTACTTATTGAGAGAGAGAGCGAGCGCATAAGCGGGGGAGAGGCAGAGGGAGGGAATTCCAAGCAGGCTCTGAACTGCCAGCATGGAGCCTGATGTGGGGCTTAAACTCACAAACCCTGGTATCATGACCTGAGCTGAAATAAAGAGTTGGATGCTTAACCGACTGAGCCACCCAGGTACCCTATGATCTCTTTTTGATAAGTAGTGATACTTACAAAACGTAAGCTATCATTTCATTTTTCTGCTCAAATCCGTGAAGGCTTCCAAGTTCAATCAGGATAAGAGCCAAAGTCCTCATATCATAGCTTGTACAGCCCTTCACAATCTACCCTACCTATTCCCCTTCACTTCTCTCATTTTTGATCACTCTGGCCTAGCTAACCACACTGTCCTCTTTGCATCCAGATGTGTTTTCACACAGGAGCCTTTATACTGCCTGTACCTTCTGTCTGGAATGTTCTTCTTCCATATATTCCACTTCCTTCCATACAGTCCTCTCCCTTACCTCCTTCAAGTCTGTTCAAATGTCACCTTCTGAATGAGGCTTGCCCTGACTATCTTATTTAAAATTGGAAGAGTGATGGGGTGCCTGGGTGGCTCAGTCAGTTAAGTGTCCAACTCTTGGTTTCGGCTCAGGTCATGATCTCATGGTTCGTGGGTTCAAGCTCCGCATAAGGCTCTGTGCTCACAGTTGTGAAGCCTGCTTGGGATTCTGTCTCACCTCTCTCTTTGCCCCTCCCACTGGTCATCACTTTCTATTTCTCTCTCTCAAAATAAATAAATAAACATTAAAAAAAACTGGAGGAATGAGGTCACCATCATGGCAGCAAAAGACATTGTGTCTTTCTGTCCCTTCCCCACTTTTAATGTTTTATTATTTATTTTTGAGAGAGAGACAGAGTGTGAGTGGGGAAGGGGCAGAGAGAGGGGATACACAGAATCCAGAACAGCTCTAGGCTCTGAGCTGTCAGCACAGAGCCCGATCCGGGGCTCAAACCCACAAGCTGTGAGATCATGACCTGAGCCAAAGTCAGAAGCTCAACTGACTGAGCCACCCGGGTGCCCCTTTTGGTCCCTGCATTTAAGCTATGGATTAGATATCCATCCACAAACTGAAGTGCCTTTGTGGAAAATGTGGGATTCAGCACCATATGCCAGGGGACCTGGGAGTTGTCTCAACCACCTGTACATCTGGTAGTAGATGGACAAACTTTAGTATGGGCTACAGAACCAGTACATTTGCCCCAACCACTCTTGCCATGTGGGGAAAAAAAATCTGCAGAGTACCGACCTAGGAAGATACCCGTGGACAAGAGAGATATTGCAAAAGTCCAGCCTTTCCGGGGACATATTCCATTATGCCATTGAAACAAAAAACAAACAAACAAAAAAGTTTGGTCACAGTGGAAACCTTAAGAGGAATTTTCCCAGTGCCACTCCCTCTTCCGGAACTACCCTGCCAAGGCAACACTCCATGGGAATAAATTATCCAGCAGTGGTGACCTCACCCACAAGAGAAAAGGAGAGCAGTCAATGAGTACCTGGCTATGTGAGTTGTGCAGGACATGGCACGGGAAACCCGTTTCTCTCTAGCGCACCCAGAGTACTGAGGCAGGACCTCCAAAACTGGAGGTGGGAGCAGAGCAGGAAAGGGACAGATAAGAATATCAAAGGGCATTAAAGGTACACAGTTCCTGCTGACTATGCTCAGGACTTCAGCAGGAAGTCTGCCCATGAGCCTCTGGGAATACTTTACTTGAGGATTCCCATACCATAAGCACTCTAATGCTCTGAGTGCTAAACCCCCATCTCCCCTCACACTGCAGCTGGCTCCTGGTGCTCACTCCCAAATGCAGTGGTGAGAGCAAGTTCAGTAAATGGACTGTTATCAGAAAAACAGTAGGACCTGTGGGTAAGGGAGAAACCACAAACTTGAGCACTATTTTCTGGAAAATCTAAAAGGTGGAGAAAACCCAAATATAACAGCACTAACAAATATAACAGTTGGTGCTGTTATATTACCCCATCTGAAGACAACTAGTAAAGATTTAAAAATGCGTCTGTTACTTCAAATGCAAAAGTGGAAATGCAAAACTACAAGGAACATGAAAAATCGAAACAATGTGATCACAAATAGTAATTCTCCAACAACCAAAAGCACAGAATTTTGCAAACTAGCTGATAAAAGATTCAAAGTAGTTCTTTTGAACAAATTCAATGATCAATAAGAAAATTCAGAAGGGCTGTTCAATGAAATTAGGAAATAACACACAAACAAAATGAAATATTTAACAAAGAGAAGAAATAATTTAGGAAAGAACCAAACTGAAATTCTGGAGCTTAAGATTTCAATGGCTGAAATTAAATAATAATAATAATAATAATAAAAAGCAATAGACAGCATGTGTGGCAGAGTGAAGCAAACAGAAGATCAAATAAGTGATCTAGAAATTTTGAATTAACCCATTAGAGCAGAACAAAGGAAAAAGAGTCAAAAAGAGTGATGAAAGCCTATCAGGTCTATGGTTTTCCATCAAAGAACAAATATAATAATTAGAGTTTCAGAGAAGAGAGGGAGAAGAGGGCAGAAAGTTTATTCAAAGAAATAATAGGTGAGAACTTCCCAAACTTGGGGAGAAGCTTGGACATCTATATTCATGAAGCTAATAGATAACCCTATTAACTCAATACTCAATGCAAAAGACCTTCTCCAACACATCGTATAATGAAAGTGTCAAAACTCAAAGATAAAAACAGAATCCTAAAAGTACCCAGGAAAAAAAAGATTGTAACCTACAAAAGAATTCCATGAGGCTATATTAGTGATTTCTCAGCAGAAACTGTATAGGCCAGGAGTGAGATGACATATTTGAAGTACTGAAAGAAAAAACTGCTAGCCAAGAATACTCTTATCTGGCAAAGTTATCCTTCAGATGCAAAGCAGAAATAAAGACTTTCCTGGACTAACAATTCACTGGAGAGTTCTGAGGGAGTTCATTACCTCTAGACTTGCTTTGCAAGAAATGCTGAAAAGAATTCTAGCTGAAATGAAAAGACACTAATAATGACACAAAAACATATGAAAGTATACAACACACCGAGTAAAGGTAAATACACAGTTAGACATAGAAAATTCTAATTCTGTAATGGGTGTGTTAACCACCTAACTGTAATACAAAGGTTAAAGAAGAAGAGTATGAAAAATAATTATAGCTACTATAATTTGTTAATGAATACGAAATATAAAAAGAGTTAAATAATGACATCAAGCATATAAAAAAAGGGGGAAAAATTAAAAAGGTAAAGCTTTTACACGCAACTGAAGTTAAGTTGCTATCAGCTTAAAATGGGCTGCTTTATCTGTAAGATGTTTTACGTAAGCTTCATGGTATCAAGAAGCAAGAACAGATTCACAAAAATTAAAGGGGAAACAGACTGATACCATGGAAAATCACGAGTCTTAAAGGTAGGCAGAAACAGAGGAAAAGAGAATCAGTGGAAATACAAAACACCCACAAAGCCATTAAGAAGATGGCATTAGTAAGTCTTTACATATCAAGAATAACTCTGAATGTTAACAAGTTGAATTCACCAATCAAAAGGCACACAGGAACTAGATATAGAAATGAAAGGAATTAAAAGCAAAAATGAACTACTGGGACCTCATGAAGATAAAAAGCTTCTGTACAGCAGAGGAAACAATCAACAAAACTAAAAGGTAACCAACGGAATGGGAAAAGATATTTGCAAATGACATATTGGACAAAGGGCTAGTATCTGAAATCTATAAAGAGCTCACCAAACTCCACACCTGAAAAATAATCCAGTGAAGAAATGGGCAGAAAACATGAATAGACACTTCTCTAGAGAAGACATCCAGATGGCCAACAGGCACATGAAAGGATGCTCAACGTCGCTCCTCATCAGGGAAATACAAATCAAAACCATACTCAGATATCACCTCACACCAGTCAGAGTGGCTAAAATGAACAAATCAGGAGACCATAGATGCTGGAGAGGATGTGGAGAAATGGGAACCCTCTTGCACTGTTGGTGGGAATGCAAACTGGTGCAGCCACTCTGAAAAACAGTGTGGAGGTTCCTCAAAAAATTAAAAATAGACCTACCCTATGACCCAGCAATAGAACTGATAGGAATTTACCCAAGGGGTACAGGAGTACTGATGCATAGGGGCACTTGTACCCCAATGTTTATAGCAGCACTCTCAACAATAGCCAAGTTATGGAAAGAGCCTGTATGTCCATCAACTGATGAATGGATAAAGAAATTGTGGTTTATATACACAATGGAATACTACGTGGCAATGAGAAAGAATGAAATATGGCCTTTTGTAGCAACATGGATGGAACTGGAGAGTGTTATGCTAAGTGAAATAAGTCATACAGAGAAGGACAGATACCATATGGTTTCACTCTTATGTGGATCCTGAGATACTTAACAGAAGACCATGGGGGAGGGGAAGAAAAAAAATGGCTAGAGAGGGAGGGAGCCAAAACATAAGAGACTCCTAAAAACTGAGAACAAACTGAGGGTTGATGGGGAGTTGATGGGGAGTGGGAGGGGTGGGTGGGTGATGGGTATTGAGGAGGGCACCTGTTGGGATTAGCACTGGGTGTTGTATGGAAACCAATTTGACAATAAATTTCATAAAAAAAAAAAAAAAAGAAAGAAATGAAATCCAACTCTATACTGCGTACAGAAAGCTCACTTCAGTTTTAAGAACACAAACTGGCTCAAAGTGAAGGGCTGGAAAAAGCCATTTAGTCCAAGTGGAAACCAAAAGAGAGTAGGGGTAGCTATGCTTTTACCAGACTAAACAGACTTTAAAAGCCAAAAATGGTCACAAGTGACAAAGAAGGTCATTACATAATGATAAAGGGGCCAATGCTTCAAGAGGATATAACAACTATATATTCATATGTACCCAACATCTGAGCATCTAAATACATTAACAAATATTGACAGATTTGAAGGGAGAAAACAGACAACACAAAAATAAAGCAGAGGACCTCAATACCATACTTTCTTCAATGGATAGATCATCCAGACAGAACAAGCACAAGGAAATGTTGGACTTGACCCATATATTAGACCAAATAGGTCTAACAGACATTTATAGAACATTCCATCTGATAGCAGCAAATACATGTTTTTCTCAAGTGCACATAAAACATTCTCTGATGCAGACCATATGACAATACACAGAAAAAGTCTCATGGCAAATTTAAGAAGATGGAAATAATAACAAGTATATTTTCAGACCATAATGGTATGAAACTAGAAATCAACAAAAGGAAAACTGGAAAATCTACAAATGTGTGGAAATTAAACAACATATCTCTGAACAACCAAGGGGTCAAAAAAGAAATCAAAAGGGAAACCTAAAAAAAAGATACTCAAACAAAGGAAAATGAAAATACAACATACCAAAACTTATGGGATGCTGAAGTAGTTTTAAGAGGGAACTTTACAGTAGTAAATGTATATGTTAAGAAAACAACTCAAATAAACAGCCTAACTTTACACCTCAAGGAAACCCAAAGTCAGCAGAAGGAAAGAAAGAAAAATCAGAGCAGAAATAGAGAGCAGAAAAACAATAATGAAAAAAAACAGTGAAACTAAGAGCTGTTTTCAAAAAGATAAAACAAAATTGGCAAACCTCTAGCTACACAAACCATGAAAAAAGAAGAGAATACTCAAAGTCAGAAATGAAAGAGGAGACATTACAATTGATACTACAGAAATACACAGGATCATAAAACACTAGTATGAACAATTACATGCCAATAAATCGGATAAGCTAGAAGAAATGGATAAATGCTGAGAAACAACCTTCCAAGACCGAAACAGGAAGAAATAGAAAATCTGAATAGACCAGTGAGTAAGAAGATTGAATCAGAAATCAACAATCTCCCAACATAGAAAACCTCAGGATAAGCTGGTTTCACTAATGAATTCTATCAAATATTTAAAGAAGAATTAATGCCAATCTTTCTCAAATTCTTCCAAAAAACTGAAGGGACACAACATTTCAAAACTCATTTTACAAACCCAGCATTACCCTGATACCAAAGCCAGACAAGAACAAACAAGAAACTACAGACCAATACCCCTGATGAATATAGATGCAAAAATTCTTAAAAAAATATTAGCAAATGGAATCTAAAACACATTGAAAGTATTATACACCATGACCAAGCAGGATTTACCCTTGGGATGAAAGGATGGTTCAACATATGCAAATCAGTAAATGTGATATACCATATTAACAAAAGATAAAAAGATAAAAATAAAAGATAAAACATAAAAATCAAAAGCATGTGACAAAATACAACATATTTTAATGATAAAAACCCCCAGTAGACTGGGTACAGCTAGGATACAACTCTACATACTAAAGGCCATACATAAGGGTATGTATGGGTGGCTCTCTCGGTTAAGTGTATGACTCCTGATTTTGATTCAGGTCACGCTCTCACAGTTTGTGAGATTGAGCCCTATGTTGGGCTCTGCACTGACAGCATGGAGCCTTCTTGGAATTCTCTCTCTCTCTGCCCCTCCCCTGCTCTCTCTCTTAAAATAAATAAACACAAAAAGATATCTTAGTTAAAAAAAAAAAGGCCATATAGGAAAAATCCACAGCTAACATCATACTCAATGACAAAAAACTGAGGATCAGGATGCCCTGATCCTCTAGGATCAGGGTGCCTACTCTTACCACACTTACTCAACATAATACTGAAAGGCCTAGTTAGATCAATTAGGCAAGATAAAGAAATAAAAGGCACCTGAATCAGAAAGGAATAAGTAAAACTGTCATATTTGCAGATGATATGGTTTTCTATATATATATATGTGTGTATATATACATATATATACATATATATACATATATATACGTATATATATACGTATATACACACATGTATATACATATATATACGTATATATATACGTATATACACACATGTATATACATATATATACGTATATATATACGTATATACACACATGTATATACATATATATACGTATATATATACATATATATATATATATACGTATATATATACGTATATATATGTATATACATGTGT
>NW_026057578.1:60548942-60585185 GCF_023721935.1 Panthera uncia | reverse complement strand
AGAAAAGCCTAAATGTCCATCAACTGATGAATGGATAAAGAAATTGTGGTTTATTTACACAATGGAGTACTACGTGGCAATAAGAATGAAATATGGCCCTTTGTAGCAACATGGATGGAACTGGAGAGTGTTACGCTAAGTGAAATAAGCCATACAGAGAAAGACAGATACCATATGGTTTCACTCTTATGTGGATCCTGAGAAACTTAATAGAAACCCATGGGGGAGGGGAAGAAAAAAAAAAAGAGGTTAGAGTGGAAGAGAGCCAAAGCATAAGTGACTCTTAAAAACTGAGAACAAACTGAGGGTTGATGGGGGGTGGGAGGGAGGGGAGGGTGGGTGATGGGTATTGAGGAGGGCACCTTTTGGGATGAGCACTGGGTGTTGTATGGAAACCAATTTGACAATAAACTCATATATTGGAAAAAAAAAAAAAGAAAATCCTAAAGACTCAACCAAAAAACTGTTGGAATTAATCAACCAATTTGGTATAGTTGCAGGATATAAAATCAACATATAGAAATCAGTTGTGTTGGTATACACTAACAGTGAAACATCTGAAAAAGAAATAAAGAAAACTATCCTGGTTCACAGTGGCATTAAAAAAAAAAATACCTGGGAATAAATTTAACCAAGAAGGTGAAAGATTTGTACAGCTGTACCCTCATTTTATTGTGCTCCACTTTACTGCACTTTGCAGATAATTGCATTTATTTTATTTATATATATATATTTTTAAACAAATTGAAGGCCTATAGCAACCCTGCATTGATCAAGTCTACTGGTGCTATTTTTTCCTAGTAGCAGTTGCTTACTTTGTGTCTCTGTGTCACATTTTGGTAATTTCTGCAATATTTCAAACTTTTTATTATTATTATATTTTTTATGGTAATATGTAATTAGTGATTATGACTCACTGAAGACTCAGATAATGGTAAGCATTTTTTAGTAATAAAGTATTCTTAAATTAAGGTATGTACATTGTTTTTTAAGACATAATGCTATTGCATGCTTAACAGGCTACAATAGGGTGTAAACAGAAATTTTATGTGCTCTGGAAAACTAAAAAAATTCATTTTATTGTGATACTCACTTTATTGTGATACTCACTTTCTTGCGGTGGTTTGGAACCAAACCCGTAATATCTCTGAGGTATGCCTGTGTTATGAAAACTATACAACCTTGATGAAAGAAACTGAAGAAGACACAAACAAATGGAAAGATACCTCATGCTCATGGATTAGAAGAATATACTGATAACTGTCTGTTAAAATATCCACACTACCTAAAGTCATTTATAGAGTCAGTGCAATCCTTATCAATAGCCCAATGGCATGTTTTACAGAAACAGATAAAACAATCCCAAAATTTGTATGGAAGCATGCAAGACTCAAGAAAGAACAAAGCCTAAGGCATCACACTTCCTGCTTTCAAACTATACTACGAAGCTAAGTGATTAAAACAGTATGGTACAGGCATATAGGCCAATGGAACAGAATAGAGAGCCCAGAAATAAATCCCTGCATATACAGTCAACTAATATTTGACAAGGGAGCCAAGAACACTTCATGGGGAAAGACAGTCTCTTCAACAAATGGTATTAAGAAAACTGGATAACCACATGCAGAAAAATGAAATTGGACTCCTATCTTCCATCACTCACCAGAATTAATTAAAAATGGATCAAAGACTTAAACGTAAGACCTAATACAATAAACCTCCAGAAGAAAACACCGATATTGGCCTGGGCCATGATTTTTTTTAATATGACACCAAAGGCACAGCAACAAAAGCAAAAATCAACAAGTGGGACGACATCAAATTAAAAAATTTCTGCATAGCAAAATAAATGATCAACAAAACAAAAAGGAAACCTGCAAAATGGGAGAAGATATTTGCAAATTATATGTCAGATAGGAGGTTAATATCTAAAATACATAAAAGAACTCCTATAGTTTAATAACAAAACCCCAAACAATCTGAATAAAAAATGGGCAGAGGAACCAAATAGGTATTTTCCCGAAGGAGACAGGACTACCAGGTATACAAAAAAATGTTCAATAATTCTAATCCTCAGGGAAATGCAAATCAAAACCACAATGAGATAGCATTTCACAACTGTTAGAATGGCTATCATTAAGAAGAGAAGAGATAACAAGTATTGATGAGATGTGGAGATAAGGGAATCCTGTATACGGTTGGTGGGAATGTAAACTGGTTTAAAACAGTATGGAGGTTCTCAAAAAATTAAAAATAGAACAATCATATGATGTAGCAATCTGAGTTCTGGGTATTTATCCAAAGGAAATGAAAACAGGATATTGAAGAGATATACGCACTCCCATTTTTACTGGAGCATTATTCACAATAGCTAAGATATTGAAACAACCCAAGTGTCTACAACAAATGAATAGGTAAAAAAGATATGTGCGTGCGCACGCGCGCACACACACACACACACACACACACTGTGGAATATTATTCAGTCATAAGAAAAAAGGAAATCCTGCCATTTGCAACAACACTGATGGACCTTGAGGGCATTATGCTAAATGGGATAATTCCGACAGAAAAAGACAAAAACTTTCTGCTATCACTTATATGGCACCTAAAAAAGCCAAACTTGGGGCACCTGAGTAGCTCAGCATCAGACCCTTGGATTCGCCTCAGGTCATGATCTCATGGTTCCAGGAGTTCGAGCCCCACATCAGGCTCTGCACATCAGGCTCTGCACTGTTAGTGCAGAGATTGGGATTCTCTCTCTCCCCACTCTCTCTGCCCCTACCCCGTTTGTGCTCTGTCTCTCAAACTTAAAAAATAAAATAAAATAAAATAAAATAAAATAAAATAAAATAAAATAAAATAAAATAAATAAAAATAAAAAAGCCAAACATGTAAAAACAGAGAGTAGAACAATGATTACCAGGGACTGGATGGAGGGGGAAGTAGTGATGTGTTGTTCAAGAGTACAAACGTGCAAGTATAAGAAAAAGAGGTTCTGGAGATCTAATGCACAGCATAGTGATCACAGATAAAACTGTATTGTAAACATGTCATGTAAACATGACGCTCAACTGACTGAGCCACCCAGGCGCCCCTAAGTATATCAAATCAACACTTTGTACACCTTAAATTTACACAGTGTTATATGTCCACTGTATACCTTAAACTTACACAATGTTATACCGCAATTACATCACAATTTTAAAAATAATTCTTATCATAATCAAAATTTGACTATTAGAGTATTAAAAAATCTGTATTCTTAGACACAATTTTATAAATTATTTATAAAATAAATAAAAAAAAAATAAAAAAATATAAATTTTTTATAAATTATAAAAAAAAAAAAATAGAAGTTAAACAAAGAAAAACAAATTGTCACACAAACACATTCCTTATTACCCTTATTCTTCTTGATTTCCAGGTTAAAACAAGACCTTCCTATAAGGGGGTTATTTGCGTGTGTGTTATAAAATGGTTATTTAAACGTGGCCTTATGAAAACAATGATTCTTTTCTCTATTTCCTACTGGTTAGTTAATATAGAGATGATAGTGGTAAATAACCAAAAACTTAAGTGAGTTATAGAAAATGTTCTATTCTCAAGGAAATAAGACCTGACCAGGAATTCAGAAGGTGACAAAGAGTTAAAATAAAATTACAGAAATGGTCTACTCTCCTGAACATGAGAAGACTCTTTTCATTGTTCACCAAAGGCTCTTATCATAGGCATAAAATTGAAGTGGAGGGGAAATAAGGTTATTTCTTCCCTTAAGAATTCATTCCATGTCTCCTCTCCATTTCTTGAGCTGTTGGGAATCCATACCTTACTGCAAGAAGTAAAAACGGAAACCAAGAGGAAGAAGAAGACAGAGAAGACTGCACAGATTTTGGCTAGCTGCTTTTGAAGCCAAATCTAGCTGACCTAACTGGAGGTTTTGATGGGTATAGATTATTTTTATTGTGTAATCCAATTTCCTGACAATGGAAAACACATATTGGTTTTCAACTTGTCCTTTGATTAACAGGCACATTTAGTTTACCTTCTGAAGAATTTTCAGAAAAACTCTCCTCTTTACATAAAGTTCATGTGCAGAAATAAGTCCCTGGGAGAGTCTAGTTCGAAAATGTCAAACTAGGGGCCGTTAGCTTGTTTTGTTTGGTCCACACCATCTGTCTTTCTAAAATTGAATTTATTTTCAATGTGTAAAAACTGGAAGATATCATATAAAAATTCCTATTTCTGTTTCTTCTTGGAACATGAGAAGAATGGGGCATGCGCTTACATTCCCACATGGCAACCACCGGCTGGAACAGAGTGTGGGTTGATCCCTTTGGACAGACCATGTGCTCTCCAGGTCATCCTCATTCCACATGGCCTGCTTCTCTCATTTACATTGTCTATCTGCCCCCTGTAAGAATCTGTAATTGTAACTCTTGGTCTATGAAAACCCTTTAACGGGGTTAAGCTTGGATGATTAAAAACAACAAAACATTGCTTGAATTAGCAAAGTACCATTAACAAGTTAAAAATAAAATCTGTAGGGCAGTTGTGAACTATTTTTAAACTGTTTCCATTTTCACTTCACTATTTTACCCTTTAACCCAACATGTCTCTGCATACTGGCCGTGCCCGTGTGGTTGCATTTACACATAAGTGCATCTCTGTGTACAGGTGGCATAACATATATGCCACACACCATAGCTTAATACGATACAAATCACCGTGTAGGCCAATAGAGCACCTAGACCCTCACCTTGGATCCTGTCATTAACTGCATGACAGGGGGCAAACCCCTCTGGAGTTGAGCTCTTTCTTCATTTTGTATAATGAGGGTATTATTAGACTAGATGAATATACAAATCTCTTCTAGCACTGGGATTTTATTATTTGAGAACATCAGCATGTTTATAAAAACTCTGAAAACATCCTTTAGGTAACAACAAAAAATAACTCAAGGGAAACTTATTTAAAGAAATATATTAGAAAAGGGGCGTTTTCCATGAATACCACAAAAATGAAGTTTTTGCTATTGAAAGCAATATGGTAACTCATCAATTCCTTGTTAATAACATACTTTTAAATTTAAAAAAGCCAAAATTAAGTTTTTTTTGTTTTTTTTTTTTTTGACTTCAGAAGTTGCTGGACATGTTGCTAGCAACATATGTTGCTAAGGACAGCATATGATGAAATAGGATTTTTGAAAGGAGAAGTATAAAATCTAAATAATTGATATAATTTTAGATGCTTTTTTTTAAAAAGCTCCTTTTGATTTGGTCACATCTCTTCAAAGGAATTAGTGAAAACTCTGGGAAGATGAAATTAGGTTTCACTTATTTACTTCCTTCTAATACTTGCTATTTAGCTGTTTTTGAAGCTTATTACTTTAGCAGTCTATATATTAAAGATTAATGTATGTATTCTCTAAAATTCAAAATTTATTAAGACCCAACTTTTTTGTCAGATTAATTTTTATGTAAATAACAAGTCTGCAAACTATCTATGAAATTGATTATAAAGTAAAATTTTAGAGGATACTTGTGGTAGGTAGAACCCTAAAATAGCCTCCCAAATTTCCTGCCCTAATATCTCTGAGATTGTAAGTATGAGGAGATACCACACCTGTGGTTAATTACCTTACATGATAAAAAGGGATTTTGCAAATGTAACTGAGGACATTAGTTCACTCATATCATGAAAAAGGAGACTATCCAGGTGGTCCCAATGACATGATTAAGGCAGAATTTTCTCTACTGGTGGCAGAAGAGAAAGCCAAAATGATCCAAAGCATAAGGGAGATATGACACATTGCTCCTGGCCTAAAGATGGTGACAAGCAATGTGGGTGCCCTGGGGAACTGAGAGAGGTTCCTGGCCAAGGGCCAGCAACGAAATGGGGACTTCAGTACTACAAGCATAAGGAAATGAATTTTGCCGACAACTCAAGTGAATTTAGAAGTGGATTTTCCCTGAGTCTCCAGTCAAGGACTGAGCCCTGCTGACATCTTAATTACAGCCTTATGATACTCTGAGCAAAGAACACATTGGACTTACAACTGATAAACTATGTGCTAATAAGTGGGGGTTGTTTAAAGCCATCACGTTTGTGGTAGCTTATTAGGTAGCAATAGAAAACTAACACAACACTGAGGAATTACTTATTATTTAAAAAGGAAAAAAAATCAACTAAATTTCTGACTACTACATTTTTCAGAGTACTTAGGTTCAAAGTGGAATTGTTAAATTGTTTTATGTTGAGAAACACAATGTGTGTTTAAGAGTAGAAGTGATAATTCTTAGGAAATAGGGCAAACTGAAACCCGCAACAAATATGAAACACTCGAACCGGATTTTAATTATAGCAAAATGAAATTATACATAAAACATCTAGATATTTCAATTTCAAACTCAAGAGAAACATTTATAGAAAAACTTACCCTATTTTGAAAAAATGATGCATGAAAATGTGATGTTGTAGCAGATATTGATACTAAAGTAATAGTTTCTTCAGAACTAGGATTATGTAAGTAAACTTTTTCCATTTTTGGCATTCCAACTGGCCTGTAAAAGCAAAACAAAAACAAAAACAAAAACAAAAACAAAAAACAAAACCACTGTCACAAATACTTCAAAGATTATTTCTAGTTGTTGAATTAGTTTCTAGCTGCTAAAAAAATTTAAACATCAAAATTATTGTACAAGTACATATGCAAACATATAAAACTATTTAATTGGTTTATATTTAAAATTACACATAGAAATGCATTTAGTCATTCAACAAATATACTGAGTGCTCATTTTATGTCTCACACTGAGCCAGGGGCTAGGATACAATAAAGTAAATCTCTGTCCAGATAAAGCTTACAGTCTAGTGAGGAAGCAGGCAGGGAATAAAATGGTCAGATCTTTTCATTTCCTTCTGTAATACCACCCTGCTTTCCTACTAATTCTGAATCATGTCCCCTTCTCCCCAAATTCCACTGATACATGCTCTTCAATTTAGGAGAAACTGAGTGGCAAAGTTATGTGAGCAGATCGGCCTTATGAATTAGGGGCTATTATTGTCCTCATTTTATAGATGAGGATACTGAGGCACAGAAAAGTTACTTGTCCAAAGTCATACTTGGAATCTAAATTTGAATCCAGGCCATCTGGCTTTAGTCCATGTTCTAACTCATTATACTAAACTGCCTCCTCTTAAGGAGGACACACACTCAGTGATCTGACATCCATAGATCCATTTTAATGTTCTCCTTGGTATCCACATTAGAGTTTCCTCTTAAAAGTGACATCTCCTTAGTTATGCAGTCCATTAAGTACTTACACAGCTAATCTCAGCTGTACAGGCAGGCCTCCTAACTCCTACAGCATCAGAGAATTCTGCATATAAACTGTTTCTTAATGTCCTCTAATAATTTAATTAGCACCAGTTTTATTTCCTCAAGATTATCAGCACCTTTCAGACAAAGGTTACATTATATGTGTACTCCATATTTTCCATATTATCTAGCACAGGCACTTGGTAAGAGTGTGCATGGGTGAGCTTCCCTCCCTTCCCTTTTCTCCCCCCCTGCCTTAGTGGAAATTAAGATCCTCCCTACCCTGACATCACCTGACCTAAACAAGTAACTAACTCCCTATGTTTTCACAATCTAAACCTTCCAACCTGGATCAGGCTGGTTTCATGTGCATAGCCCCCATGGCTTTACCAATCTCTTTGCTCTGTTTTCCTCCCTATCCCCCTATTCCAATCCAAATCCTCATTTTCTAATTCAAATGCAACTTCTTTCACAAGGTCCTCTCCTCAGGCAACCATTCTGGTCCACGTGTTTTTGTTTTAAAATATTTTTGATTTTGAGAGAGAGAGAGAGAGAGAGAGAGAGAGAGAGAGAGAGAGAGAGAGAAAGAGAGAACGAACAAACCCCAAGCAGGCTCTGCACTGTCAGCTTGGAGCCCGATGTGGGGCTCAAACTCATGAATTGTGAGGTCATTACCTGAGCTGAAACCAAGCAAGAGTCAGATGCTTAACCAACTGAGCCACCCAGGTACCCCCTGGTCCATATTTTTATTTTATTCATGCTCCTGGCTCTCCTTGAACCCACCTACCCCCCAACAACAATCCTGGAAAAATTTAGAAGTTAGAGGAAGGTACTGATTCCAAGGATTAACTAAAAAACAGTAAGAAACCCTGGGGGGAACAGAAGGTTGACTTGAACTGGCAGGTGGGGAAAAGTGAGGGACAAAGAATAGCCTAAGCTGACAATGAGAGGCTAGGGTAGAAGAAGTCTTCAAAACTCTGTTCTCCAATTCCTTCTTTCCCTGCTTGCCCTGGAACAATCAGAGCTTGCCCTTTCAACCTAGAATAGCAGAGAGGCTTAGAGAGCTAATAAGCTGATAATCAGCTACCCTGGAGCACACCTGCCTCTAACTCCTCTTTGGTAGTCCAAAGACCAAGGGCTATTTGATTACATTTACATCTCCACCCAGATGCTTCTGCCTAAGCACTATCAGATACAGTGGTGGCAAACAGGACAATTAATAGTTTTTACATGTATGTGTGTGTGGAACTGGGTCTTTCTACCTTGGGGATCATCTCCCTTCTTAAATTCACAAGAGACAAAGACCAAGTCTTTCTATTCTGCCCTTCCTCAATATGCACTACAAGACAGGAGCTCTTAAGTTAACTCCATGAGGAGTAGAATTAGAAAACAAACATTAGAAAATGTTGTGATAAACTGTGGTATTCCCAACCTGCTGACTGAACCTGCGAGAGAATTCTACTTCAACATTAGGCTTGGCCATATGATTTTCTTTGGTCAATGAAATGTGAGCAAAAGTGACATGTAACATTAAGTTTTAAAAGTCGTCTTGTATTCTTTTTCCAAGAAATGGCCTATCTCAGGAGTGCTGCTTTTAGCCTACATCCCACTAAGATTTTGGGTTGGTTGTGGTCATAGCATAACCTGGTAAAGGCTGAGTAACACACACCTGAAGTTGGAAAAGTTGAACCAGGAACTAAACAAGCACAGTGTGATATACTTAAGGAGATATGGCAAGATATTAGTAAAATGAAGCAAGAAATCATACAGAAAACAAAAGAAATTATTAGTATAAAAGTACAATGTATAAAGGTAGGTAAAAATCTCTTAGGGGCGCCTGGGTGGCTTGGTTGGTTAAGCGTCTGACTTCGGCTCAGGTCATGATCTCACAGTCCGTGAGTTCGAGCCCCGCGTCGGGCTCTGTGCTGACAGCTCAGAGCCTGGAGCCTGTTTCAGATTCTGTGTCTCCCTCTCTCTCTGCCCCTCCCCTGTTCATGCTCTGTCTCTCTCTGTCTCAAAAATAAATAAATGTTAAAAAAAAAATTAAAAAAAAAATCTCTTAGTGAGTTGGAAGATCGGATTGACAATTTAGCTCACAATTCAGCAAGAAAAAAATACATACTCAGAATATTTTAAAAGACAGAGCTAAAAAAAAAAAAAGGCGAGAAGCAGATATGTAGGGCACACCTAGAAATGGTAATATTTGGAAGGTGGACTATAGGAATATTTAAGGAATATGGACAAAATTAATGGGTAAAACCCAAACTTTTTTTTTTAATGTTTATTTATTTTTGAGAGACAGAGAGAGACACAGCATAAGCAAGGGCTGTTAGCACAGGGGCTGTTAGCACAGAGCCTGACGCAGGACTCGAACCCATGAGCTGTGAGATCATGACATGAGCCGAAGTCGGTGCCCTGGTAAAACCCAAACTTTAAAAAAAGATGAACTAATTCTTGACTGAAAGGGTTCATGAAGTGTCAACAAGGAGAGATAAGGAAACCCTGTATTTAAACAGAGAATAAAATTTAAGGAGTTGCAAGAGTTTTATATATTGTGGATCTAAGTATCTTATGAGATTTTTTTCCAAGTATTTTCTCCCATTGTGTGGACTGTTTTCTCTCTTTCTTTTTTTTTTTTTTACGTTTATTTATTTTTGAGAGACAGACAGAGCCAGAGTGTGAGTGGGGGAGGGACAGAGAGAGAGAGGGAGACAAAGAATCTGAAGCAGGCTCCAGGCTCTGAGCTGTCAGCATGGAGCCCGACGCAGGGCTCAAACCCACGAACTGCGAGAGCATGACCTGAGCCAAATTCGGACGCTTAACTGACTGAGGCACCCAGGTGCCCCAAACTTTCTTGATGGTATCATTTGCATGCAGTACAAAAGTTTTTAATTTTTATGTAATTCAATTTGTATATTTTGTCTTTTATCACTTGTGCTTCTAGGGTCATAGCTAAGAAATCATTGCATAAACCAATGGATAATGGAGATATGTTCATATATTCCAATCTTTTCTTCTAAAGCTTTTATAGTTCAGCTTTATTACATTTACATTTAGCTCTATTATATACTTTGAATTAATTTTTGTGTATGCTCTAAGGCAGGCGTGCAACTTAATTCTTTTGCATGTGGATACCCAGTTGGCCCAGCACCATTTGTTGCAAAGACTGTTCTTTCTCTATTTAATTGTTTTGGCACCCTTGTCAAAATCAATTGGCAATAAATGTAAATTTCTATTTCCGGAACCTAAATTCTTTTCTGTTTACCTATATGTCTATCTTTATGGCAGTGTCACAGTGTCTTGACTACTAAAACTTATAGGTTTCTAATATTGGGCACTAAAAATTCTCCAATGTTTGTCTCCTTTTAAAAGAATGGCTGTTCTGGGGGTGCCTGGGTGGCTCAGTCGGTTAAGCAGCTGACTTCGGCTCAGGTCATGATCTCGCGGTCCGTGAGTTCGAGCCCGGCGTCGGGCTCTGTGCTGACTGCTCAGAGCCTGGAGCCTGTTTCAGATTCTGTGTCTCCCTCTCTCTGACCCTCCCCCATTCATGCTCTGTCTCTCCCTGTCTCAAAAATAAATAAAACGTTAAAAAAAAAAATTAAAAAAAAATGGCTGTTCTGAATCCCTCTGATTTCATGTCCATTTTAAGATCAGCCTGTCCATTTCTACAAAAATGTCATTTGGTATTTTGATGGGAATTTTGTTGAATTCATAGATCAATTTAGGGAGTACTGCCATCTTTATTTGTGTCCTCTGATTTCTGAATATGAAATGGCTTCCATTTATTTATAGTTCTTTAATGTCTTTTGACAATGGTTTGTTGTTTTTAATATATAGGTCTTGCACTACTTTTGCTAAATTTATAGCTAAGTATTTTATTCTTTTTGATTTATTATAAATGAATTGTTTTCTTAATTTTAAATTGCTCATTGCTAGTGTAGAGAAATATAATTTATTTTGTATATTGATCTTATATCCTGTAACCTTGAACTCACTCATTCCAAGTTTTTAAAAGTGGACTGCTTATCATTTTCTATATACAAGAGTATAACATCTGAAAATAGAGATGCTTTTTCCTTTCCAGTCTGGGTGCCTACTGTTTCTTTTTCTTGCATAACTGCCCTGTTCTGGATGTAGGGGGAAAGCTTTCAGTCTTTCACCATTAAACAGATGTTAACTATGTGACTTTCATAGAAGCTCTTTATCAGGCTGAGGAAATTCTCTTCTATTCTTAGTTTTTTGAGTGTTATTATCATGAAAGGATTATTCAAAACCTTTTCTGTGTGTGTTATTTACTGACATACTCACATGTTTCCCATTTATTCTATTAACATGGCATATTACATTAATTGAATTTCAGATGTTAAATTAAACTTGCATTCTTGGAACAAATGCCACTTGGCCATGGTATATAATCTTTTTTAGATATTTTATTACTTTGTGGAGGAATTTTAACACATGGAGTATTGGTCTATAGTTTTCTTATAGTGTCTTTGTGTGATTTTGGTATAAGGGTAATGCAGGCCTAACATACCGAGTTGGGAAATGTTCACTCTTCTATTGTTTGGAAGAGTTTATGATGGACTGGTATTAATTCTTCTTTGAATTTTTTTATAAAATTAATCAATAAGGCTTTCTGTGAGTCAGAGCTTTCATTCTGGGAAGTTTTTTGATTACTAATTCAAACTCTTGTTATAAGTCTATTCAGATTTCCTATTTCTTCTTAGGTCAGTTTTGGAAATTTGTGTCTTTTCAGGAATTTGTCTATTTCAACTAAGTTAATGAACTTGTTAGCATACAGTTGTTCATGGTATTCCTTTATAATCCTTTTTTATTTCTTTTTAAGTTTATTTATTTATTTTGAGAAAGAGAGAGCGCATGAGTGGGAGAGGGGAGAGAGAGAGGGAGAGAGAGAATCCCAAGCAGGCTTTGCACTTGTAGAGTGCATTCTACAAGTGCAGAGACTGACAAGGTGCTTGATCTCATGAACCATGAGATCATGACCTGAGCCAAAATCAAGAGTTGGATGCTTACCCGACTGAGCCACCCAGGTGCCCCAATCCTTTTTTATTTCTGTAAGGTTATATTCTATACAAAGATCACCTCTTTCATTCCTGGTTTTAGTAACTTGAGTCTTTTTCTCTTTATTGCTTAATTTAGCTAAGCGTTTGTCAAATTTGTTGCTCTTTTGAAAGAACCAATTTCTGTTAATTTTCTCTGCTGTTTTTCATTTATTTCATTTATTTCTTCTCTAGTCTTTATTATTTCTTTCTCATTATTTTTTATTTTGCTTTTCTTTTCCTAGTTTCTCAAGGTGGAAGGTTAGATTTCTGACTTGAGATTTTTTTCTTTGCTGATTAAGACATTTATAGCTGTAAGTTTCTTTCTGAGCAATGCTTTTGCTGTACCCCATAAATTCTGGTATATTTTCTTTTCACTTATCTGAAAGCATTTTCTAATTCCTTTCTTGATTTTCTTCTTTGATTCATTATTAAAGAATATGTTGTTTAATATCTCAAGATTCTTTTTTTTTTTATTGCTTGCCAATTTATTTAATTAAAGAATGAAGTTATCAGAGAACATACTTTGTATGACTTCCAGATTTATAGGGGCTTACATTATGGGCTAGCATACAGTTTATCTTGGAGAATGTTCTTTGTGTGTGTGAGCAGTGTAAGTACTTTGTTGTTGAGTGGAATGTTCTATAGATGTCTAATGGCATTGAACTGTTTTCAGGTCTTCTGTTTCTTTTGTTATCTCTTGCTTAGACGGTCTATCCATTATTGAAAGTGGGGTACTAAAGTCTCTATTAGTGCTGAATTGTCTACTTTTCCCTTCAGTTCTGTCAGTTTTGCTTCTTATATTTTGGGTTTCTATTGTTAGTTGAGTCTTGCTTTTTTAATCTGAAAATCTTGGTCTTTTCATTGGTGTGTTTAGACTATTTATATGTATAATTAATGTAATTATTGATATGGTTAAAGTACCATCTTGCTAGTTATTTTCTATTCTATCTCTTCTATAAAACTCTTTTATATGCAGAATTTTCTAGTCTTGGCCCAGTTAAACAGAAATCAATAAGAAAAGATAACTTGATTTTCTATAAATATGTAAATAGATCAGTGCATGTGTAAATAACCCATGGATCAAAGACAAAATCTGAATAAAAATTAAGAACTATCTGGAATGAAAATTAAAACTTAACTTATTAAAAGCTTGCAAAATAAACTTGATTCTGTGCTTAAAGAAAAATTCATGAATTTAAATGTATATATTTGAAAAAAAAAAAAAGCCTAAAATTTAATGAACTAAGCATCCATGTCATGAGAAAAAGAACAGCAAATTAAATCTAAAGAAGATACAAGTAAAAAATGGATAAAAGCAAGTGTGGAAATCAATGTAATAAAACACGTAAAACAGAGATGATCTATGAAGTCAGAAGTTCACCCTTCTTGGGGGTAAAAAACTAGTAAGTTGACAACTACCTGGCAAGACTGAGAAAGAAAAAAGAGATGGCACAAAATATCAGTATGAGCAATGATAAAAGGAGGTATCCCTACAGATACTGCAAACATTAAAACAATTATTAACAACTTTATGTAGTAAATTTAAAAATTATCCTAAAACTACCAAACTCCCAGAAAAAAACACAGCTTACCAAAACTGGTAAAATAAGAAAAAAAAAAAAATGTAAGCATTACAAAAAATAAAACTACTAAAGAAATTAAATTCATAATTTAAAACCTTCCCACAAAGAAAATTCCAGTCCATGGGTACTTAACTGGCAAATTTTACCAAATATTTAAAGGTAATATTCTAATAATTATTTTGTGGAAAAATAAGATGCAGATACAAAATGGGGAATAATGAGGAAGAACTCTATGACTCTGGATCTGAACTGGTAAAATATGAATTAGAATTATCAGTATGGGACATGACTTACATATATTCATTTATATAGTATACGCCTATGTTCCTCTATAGATCTTTTCACAAAAGCCTAGAAGCAATGACATCCAGAGCAATAAGCACACTTTGGTGCCCAGATATGGGTTTGAAATGTCACTTCCCCTAAAAAGAAACCAGGACTTCTCATACTTTTGGCTCATTCCAGGTCTAGGACAATGAAAACAAAGGGAAGTCTAGAATGTCTTGTTGAATCAGAAAGCAAAGAAATGTTCAAAGGTTAATGGAACTTACAAAAAATGATAGAAATCAGCTTAAACAGGCTTCTACTGGGAAAATTTATAAAATTTGGAACAAAAAGAACAGTGAAAGCAAAGGGTTATAACACATTAAATAAAGAAGAGAATATATGAGTCTATAATTGGGATCAACAACCTTTTTCTGTAAAGGGCCAGACAGTAAATATTTTAGACTTTACAGACTATGCAATCTCTGTCATAACACTCAAACTCTGCCAATGTTGTGTAAAAGCAACCATAAAGTGTAAATGAACATGTATGATTATGTTCCAATAAAACTTTTATTTACAAAAATGGGTGGCAAGGGCCATAATTTGCTGACCTTTTGTTTATAGTGACAGTCAAAGGAAAAAGAGAGGATGATACTTTTCACAGAAAAATCTTGGCTCCTAAATGAAAAAAAAACCTGCTAGAATTTGAGGAAAAAAAGAAATCACCATTTTGCAATTATCAATGTAGTAAATGATTTAGGCAAGAGTCAATAATATGATAAGTAGGTAGAACTATTAAAATGAAAGGTTGCTGGAGAACATGTTATTAACCCCACATATTACTTACTAATTACAAAAAGGAAAAGGTACCTTTACAATGTACAGAATCTGGTAGAGAGTACCTTAGGAAGTACTCAAACTCAGCATCATTAACAATTAGAAATATGGACCTTATTGGCCTCCTCATGTTATGTGATGGGAAATATACATTATCTATATAATGTTCTTGACAAAGGTATTTAGCCTGATTCTAATCATGAAGAAATAATGAGGCAAATCCAGTTTGTGGACTATTCTATACATCAACTGATCTGAACTACAAAAAATTCTATCTTATAAATGCAAAAAAGGAGAAAGGTAGTTTAAAGATTAAAGACACCAAACAACCAAATACAATGTGTCATCCTTGATTTGATCCTGGTTGGGGGACTGTATACAATAATGGACATATTTTTGGCGATTAGGGAAAACTGAATATGGTTATGTCTGTCCCTTAGGATTTACATACTAATGAACACAGGGATGAAGTAGCAGGATGTCCACATTTACTTAAAAAAAAAAGTAGTCTCTGTGTGTGTGTGTGTGTTGTGTGTGTGTGTGTGTGTGTGTGTGTGTGTGTAGAAGAAGAGAGACAGTAAATGTGCTAAAGGTTGAATCTTGGTGAATCTAGATAAAGATTATATAGGTATTCACCATATTATTCTTCCAACTTTTCTGAACTTTTAAATTTTTCAAAATTTGGGGAAAACATTAAGACTTTCTGATTCAACAAAGTATGGGACGGGAAAAGTGAACAGGTGACAAGCTGGGAAAAGATATTTATAATATCTAAATATATCTTTAGACTTTAAAGTTATTTCTAGCTTACAAAAGGAATTTCTAACAAGTTAGTAAGAATCCCGAAAGTAAAAAGGTCAAAAGATATGAACAGGCAATTCACAGAAGAGGAAACCCAAAAGGCCAATAAGCATATAAAAAGATGGATACTGTAACTTAATAGCAATCAGAGAAATACAAAATTAATGATGAAGTACCACATTATCCCTATTTAACTAGCAAAAACAGAAAGTTGGCTGATGTTAAGCATTAGTACAAATACAGGGGATGTGGAAATATAGGAAGGCACAGATAAGCACAAAAGCAACCAGGCAACACCTAGACAGTGAAGTGTACTCACACTTTATGACCTATGCATTCCTCTCCTGGCCTTATATTCCAAAGAAATCCTCATGAAAGTCCATAAGTGAACCTGCAAGAGTATTCACCGCAGGGCTGTTTGTGGCGGTAGGGTATTAGAGATAATATGTATAGCCACTGAAGAAGGAGTTATGGGTAAAATGTGGATTCTTTGCTATGGTTAGAAATAAGAGAACAGATGGACATCTAACAAAAATGAAGCTTTAAAAAGGTAAGAAAAAGAAGGAACTATGCAGCCACTATGGAAACAATATGGAGGTTCCTCAAAAGTTAATAACAGAATTACCACATGATCCAGCAATCTTATTTCTTCCCATATCCAAAGGAAATGAAAACAAGATCTCAAAGAGATATCTGCACTCCTATGTTCACTGCAGCATTACTCACAATAGCTAAGGAATGGAAATAATCTAAGTGTCTGTCAATGGATGAATGGATAAAGAAGATATGGTATGCTTATATGCAATGGAATATTATTCAGCCACAAGAAAGGACATCCTGCCACTTGCAACAACATGGATGGACCTTGGGGGCATTATGCTAAATGAAGTTAGACAGAGAAAGACAAACACTGGTGGCTACCAGGGGTAAGGGGGGGGAGTGAAGAGAGAGATGTTGGTCAAAGAGTACAAACCTCTAGTTAGAAGATGAATACGTTCTAGGGTTCTAATGTCCAGTATAGTGATTATAGTTGTTAATACTGTATTATGTACTTGAAAGTTGCTAAAACCTTAAATGTTCTTACCACAAAAGAGAGTGGTAATTATGTGCTGTGACGACAGTGTTAACCTTACCATGTTAATCATTTTGTAATGTGTAAGTATATCAAATCAATATGTTGTGTACCTAAACCTTTACAATGTTATGTTAATTACATCTCAATACAGCCAAAAAAAACAAAACAAAACAACAACAACAACAAAACCCCCCCCCCCAGAATGATCTATATCACAGTATCTGTATACTGAAACATAATTACATAAACTAAAAATATATAATAATATCTGACTGGGTAGCATATGTAAAACTACATATATACTTTATGCATTTTTCTATGTGTATATTTCATGAAAAAAAGTAAACAGCATTATGGTAAAGTAATGAGAATACTATGGAAAGCAATACTACTCTATAATTATTAAGCATCACCATATAAAACTAGAATAAAGCATTTGGAGGGTTTTTTTTTTTTTTTGGTTTAGAGTGATCATCAGTTAAGATGGTTTTGTTACTTGAGGTCAATGAGTTAAAAGGTATTTGCTGAAGGCCTACATGTAAGCCAGCTTTATCATGATGTTGGCTTATTTTTACAGGTGATTCTTATATAACTGTACGATGCTGAATCCTGTTTAGTCAAGAGAGAGCCCATATATTAAATATGATCTCCCAAGAATTCAATTTGAAAAGTACTTTAACAAATGCTACACAAAACAGAATATTAGAGAACTCAGGACAGAAGTATTATAATTAAACATTACAATAAATAAAATCAAAGGTCATTTTATTGTCCAAGTAGAAAGATTAGTTTGTTTCCTTAAGGTTTCTGTTTAACGTCCTCATTAGGGCTTCACTTTTTTTTTTCTCCAAAATCCTTAAAGTCAAAAGTTGGTCAGAATTTCATGTATTGAATCTGACTTTTAATATAGTCACATTATTTCACCTGATTTTCAAATTCCTTATCATCTAAATCAACATCAAAATCAATTTACCACCCCTTTACTCATTTTTTTTGCAGCTTTGTCTATACTTTAATCTTGGATTATTTTAAATGTTGTCATTTTTAAAATTTTATTTTTTGAGAGAGAGAAAGAGTGCAAGTGACAGAGGGGCAGAGGGAGAGGAAGGGAATCTTAAGCAGACTCCACACTCAGTGTGGAACCTGAAGTGGGGCTCAATCTCACGACCGTGAGATCATGACCTGAGCAGAAATCAAGAGTTGGAGGCTTAAATGACTGAGCTACCCAGGCGCCCCTAATCTTAGATTATTTTAAACATTTTGTCTTTTCTACAATGGAATGACAGTCTCTTGTTCCATATTACACAAAAAAGTCAGGTTCATCTAGATAAGGTTTACCAATTTGTAAAGAACTATTCGCTGTCTTTTATAACACTTAACCCATTTTAAAGGTTTTGATTAATGGTTTACACTATGGTTTATTTTACACATCATTTGAGAATTTCTTTATAATGAGACATGAAGTTTTCTTGTTGAGGTTAATGTTTTCTGGTGCCTCTAAGGGCTAAACACCAAGTCATATTTCCCTTCTGAGAGCTCAACACTGCAGATGCTACAAACTCTTGTCACAAGTGGGAAGGATGTAGAAGCAAAAGACTGGTCCAAAATAATTTCATGGCTTACAGTCCAGCCACCATGAGGTCTACAATCTTTCTGTGGCTTAAGAGTCCAACTGTGAGGAAAAAAAAACCAAAGGCAGAACCAGGGCTTAGGTCCTGAGGCAGGGGCAGAGGGGTATCTGCAGGAGGCTTATAACAACACATTTAGGGTTAGGAAGTAGGAAGCTGATCGCCCTCAGAAGCTCTTCAAACTGAGTGGAATTCCTCTCGCTCCCGAGAAAGTCTCGGGAGCTAGACCCCTTAACCAACAGGCTCATCAAGTGCAGGTGGGGGTCACAGGACCATGAAACAGTTAGGGAAATAGGTACAGAGCCAGCTGGGGTCTCAAATTTTGTGTGTGATGCTGCAGGGAGCTGTACAAAGACAACATGGAAGATAAAATTCCTTTTTCTCAAGCTTTATATAGATATGTAAATAGAATAACAGTACACGGAAACAAAAATGTCCTTATATCCTGAAAGTTTACCACTACACTCTTTCACAATTCAAATGTCCTGCAGGGTGACTGGCAACCAGTCATTCACTCCCTATGAATTCGATCTTCCCGTTTTCCCTCCAATGACCTCAGTGTAATCAATCTCAGTTAAGATAAAGAAGACACGGTATAAGACAGACGGGTAATCTGGGGGATCCTTCAAGAAGACGACTGAAGATGGCCTTCTGTAGGAGAGGACTCCGGGGTAAGGAAACAAGCTTGGAGGCATAAGGAGCCTGGCAGGGGGGAGTGGATCAGAATGCTTGATTTGCAATGCTGCTGAGGCTGGTCTTGCCCTTTCTTCCAGGGATCAAAGAGGAAATGACACACCCTACAGAAATGAATCTTTGCTCAGGGGAGAAGGGTCATCTACTCGTGCTGTTCAAAGAAGTTAGTAGTAACAAGAACAGAGGGAACATCTCAGGAAGGGTATCAGTAGGCCACTCTAGTTATGCAGGCTTGGACAGAGTAGGCTTCCTGCAGCTCTGGGCAGTCCACACCACAGGAAGCAGAAGGAGTCCTCCTAGGACAGAACTGCTTACAGACTTCATATTAAAACAGCTTCCCCTGCCCCTCCCTCTCCCTCTCTTCTCTTCCCTTGGAGTTGTGAACAGAATCCATGATAAAATGGGAGACTGAAAAGAGAAGTCACACTAAACCATGAAAAACTCTGGTCAAGTACTAATGCATGCTTACTTGTAAATAAATAAGCAGCACAATTAGTTTTCTGCTACACAACAAATTACCACAAACTTAGAGGCTTAAAATGACACCCATTTATTATCTTATAGGTCTGTAAATCAGAAGTCCAGGCCCAGCATGACTGCTTGATCTGCTCAGGGTCTCACTCACACATCTTCCAGGCTCATTCAGGTTATTGGCGATATTTAGGTTGCTCCCAGTCTCTTGCCATATGGCCCTCTCCATTTCCAAAACCGGCACAACAAACTCCCTTACATCAACACCTCTCTTGAAATCACTGCCATTTCTGTCTATGACTCTTACAGCCAAATGTGGAGGGCTCATGACATCATCTCAGCCTCACAGATTATTTCCCTGTTTTAAAGGCCAACTGATTTGGGATCTTAATTACATTTCCAAAATCCTTCACAGCAACATCTAGATTCATGTTTGACTGGGAGAAGGTGTGTGTGTGCACCCTGGAGGCCAGGAATTTGGGAGGCCATCTTAGAATTCTGCCCGTCATAAACAGCATGCGAGACACTTGGCTAGACAGGTGAGATTTAAATTTTTTTTTTTTAACGTTTATTCATTTTTGAGAGACAGAGAGAGACAGAGCATGAGCGGGGGAGGGGCAGAAAGAGAAAGAGAGACAGAATCCGAAGCAGGCTTTAGGCTGAGCTGTCAGCACAGAGCCCGACATGAGGCTCAAATTCACGAGCCATGAGATCATGACCTGACCCAAAGTCAGATGTTTAACCGACTGAACCACCTGGGCGCTCCTAGACAGTAAGATTTTAAAATTAAAAAAAGATTTCCAAATGCTTACAGTGCCAGTTCTGTTTGTTTCCATTGTCACCTACTCCAAAGACCAAAGGAGGGCCAAAGAGGACAGTGTGAATTATTTATAGATAAACCAAGTGGAATCAAATACACAGCTGTTCTCTGTGCTGTCTGTGCAGAGCTACTGACTGTCCATATTTCAGAAGAGTCTGAGGCACAAAAGAATTAGGAAGAAGAAGTTATGAACTAGAGACTGGCTTGAAAAGTAAGCTGCAATTTTGTGGTCAATGGCAAGTTTCCCATGCCACAGAAAGACAACGCAATGCCAGGAAACAGCTGAAGAAATGGCTGAGCAAGTGCCCTCAGACAAACCTTATGAATGACAGTGACACAGCACTCTACCAAACACAACTTTTGGCAGGAAACTGGGTCAAATCAATATGCAGTACTCTGTACCACTCAATTACCACAAAATCTGAACATCTTCTTAAGCACATTTTAGATTGAGGGCTGAGGGGGCTGTTGGTGGAATAGTTAGAAACTTGAAAAGCTAAAAGGCACCAAACATCTCTTTAGAAGAGAACCTACCTGATTTTACTGGACTATGAAAAAGTGACTGGAAGAAACACCTTTCAAGAACTGAATTTAACTTGAAAATAAAGACCTCCATTTTAAGCAACAGTTTCCATTTTTCTTCAAGCCATTAGGTCTCCATTTTAAGCTTTAGATTTGAAATCAAGATTTTCTGTACTTAATAATTACATAAACCAAAGAACTCAGCAAACCAAGTTTCCACCCAAAGCATCTTTCTGCACTCTGCAAGAAATGTTTGAAAAAAGTTGTTGTTATGGAAACAGAAAAATATTTAACAGCACTGGCATAAATAACTGAGGGGGGTGCAGAGGGATGCGGGGAGGTGGCCATGCCCAGACTGTTCCAACTAACTGTTAATAGAGAGATGGGGGGAAGGAAGGGGTGAGGGGAAAAGAGGTAGAATTACAGAATCAATTGAAATGTAATAGATGAAAACAAAGAAAGCCTATTTTTGAAGAAAGTTAACATGATTTACTACGAAAGAAGCTCTAGAGGGCAGTAGGAATGAGCAAAGTAGTGAGAGGAGTCAGTTACAGGGGGGTCTAGAAAGCAGCCAGGGTACTAGAGTGGCATCCTTGCTAAGAGGCCTGAAACTCTCCTGGAAGCCCTGGATGACCATCAGATACAACTTGGAATGGTAAATTCTATCCAATTGAAAGTTGTTCCAGATACTGCAAAGGGTGTTTTAAAACCGATTTACCAAAAATGACCACAAGCAATGGAAATAGGTCACAGAAAACATACAAGGCAAAACTTCAGTGTGTGAGTCAAGGTAGTAAGCAATGATAACTACTTACACTTTTTGGAAAAATACTGTAAAGTGTTCTGTTAAGGATATTCTTCTCAAGTCCTTAAATTATTGCTATACATATCAAGACAATGAAACATTTCCAGCATGGGCATTAAGTCAGTACACTGCTGGATCAAGTAGAAAAGGTGTAACAAATATTCATTGTAGTCTGACAAAATCACTTGAGAATGTAAAATTAAGTTAACTGAAATCAAGAAATCAATAGGCAATCTTGCTGGACTTAATTTACTGAAGGGGCACCTGGGTGGCTCAGTCGGTTAAGCATCAGACTTCAGCTCAGGTCATGATCTCATGGTTCGTGGGTTCGAGCCCCATGTCAGGCTCTGTGCTGACAGCTCAGAGCCTGGAGTCTGCCTCAGATTCTGCGTCTCCCTCTCTCTCTGCCCCTCCCTGGCTCGTGCTCTGTCTTTGTCTCTCTCTCAAAAATAGACATTAAAAAAATTTTTTTAAAATAAGATAATGTACCATATGTAAGTGTTAAGTGTGGTGCACCTGGGTGGCTCATTGGGTTGAGCGTCCAACTCTTGGTTTTGGCTCAGATTATGATCCCAGGGCCGTGGGATCAAGCCTTGTGTTGGGTTCTGTACTGAGCGTGGAGCCTGCTTTGGATTCTCTCTCTCTCTCTCTCTCTCTCTCTCTCTCTCCTTTGCCCCTCTCTCCCACTCATGTTCTCTTTCTAAAATAAAATTTTTCAGAAGTGTTGAGTGTGTAACATGTACCAGAGACACAAAAATAAATAGGTAAATTATCTTCACAGCCTGGTCTAGCAGGGAAACAGACATCTAAACAGACAATTAGAGCAAAACCCAGCACACTGACATAAGTCAGTAGATGTCATGAGTAATGAAGACTCTAATTTCATTTCTGATGTTTGATTACATCCCACACCTGGGCAAGCAGATAAGAAAGCCAGTTTTCTCTCTCTCTCTCTTTCTCTCTCTCGGATCTAGTGAGAAGTTCAAACTTTGCAAGTTTGCCCCAGCCTCACCAACTCCTTCCTGCCAATAAAAGCCAAGCTAGTCTCCTTTCTCTGCACTCTAAAGGGCATTTTTCAGACTTGCTGGGGAGCCCACCCTGCATGCTTCATTCTGTGAATATAATAAACTTGGTGTGTGTGCATGTGACATTATCAGTCTTGACAGCTGACCCAAACTTTGGGTCAGGATCCACCCCACCTCTGTGAGGTGAACACAACACCATGGAAGCAGACAGAAGGCACTTTCGACCTCTTCTAGGCAGGCTGGGGAAGGCTTGCTGTACAGAGAAGAGGAGTACTCTACAGTACTAAAGGTCATTAGGGATTCAACAGGCCAAGGAGGTTGTAGTGGACTCCAACTGGAGTATCTGCCCATTGTATGATTTCTCTGCACTGGGTGAAACCCTTATAAACATAGGGACAACACCTGGAAGGCATGTTCACTATCAAATACTCTCCTTGTTTGTCTGGTGGGGTTCATACATGATCTAACCATAGGTGATCAGTGTGCTACTCTTGAGATTTTTCAAACTAAGGGAAAAGAAGCTATGAATGTGGTGATAGAGGGAGGCTACAGAATATAGGTCTGAAGAGCAGTCAGTGGATTTGTTTTCATCGTCATAGGAAAAAGATATTGGCAGTGGGAGAGAATAAGCCAATACAGAGTGGGGCAGAGATACAAGACTGAGAGAAGACCTCTGGCGGTGTGATAACATGGATCCTGTTGTCTCTGGGTCATAGCTGTATCTCTGACCTTTCTGCAGATATATTACAGTCCTCAGTATTCCTTCCAATATATGTTCATTTTTGCCTCTGTAGTTTCAGTCAGATTTCTATTACTTAGAACCAAACAACTACAGCACTAACCAAAACAGAGGGATTAAAGGCACCCGGTAACTACTGTTAATTTTCTTACAAGTAATACTACTATAGGTATGTAGCATGTTCTTATATACGGAAATGTGTGCTCAAGAGTATTGGAGTAAAATGGCATTATGTCCACTACTCTCAAATGATTTAAAATGGGCAAAAATACGAAGTAAATATGGCAAAAATATTTATTTTTGAATTTAGGTTAAGGGCACATTTATTACCTGTCCTTTCTCCTTTTTTTTTTTTTTTATTATATGAAAGTGTCCACAGAATTCTTTTTACAGGGGAGACTCAAAGTATGTACAACATGCCTGAGCTTGGAAAGCCCAGTTACTTCAGGAAATGGTAAGTAGTGCTCCACAGGGGTGGTTTAGGGTGGGGTCGTACAGGAGAAACGTAAAGGACAGATTTTATATTGAGAAATTCAGTATTTATCCTAAAGACATCAGGAACCATCAAAGGATTTTTTGTGGGAAAGCATACAGGAAATGACATGGTTAGATTTGGATAGTAAAAAGATTTCTCTGTTGATAGTATAGATCATAAATTGGAAAAAGGCAGGCATGTGGTAAGAGTCTAGATAAGAAATGATGAGAGGGCCTGAATTAAGAGGAGAAAGGTGAGAAATCAAGATTAGAGAAAAGCAGATATGAACAATTGATAGAATTCTGGTAATGGATTTTGGGGGGGGGAGGGAAGGGATGGAGTGCTTTGAGGTAAAGGAAAGAATCCAGAAAGCATCAGGATTTCTGGCTTTGGTGACTAACTGGTACCATTCACAGAGATTGGAAATACAGAAAAGCAGGACACACTGAGTTTAAGGTGTTGTTGCAAACACAAGGGAAGTGGTAGGGGGAGAGGGGCGAGACACAGATTGGGAAACCATAGGCATATGCCAAGGGCATGGAAGAGATCACCCCGTAAAAAACGTGGAGTTGGCTAAAAGGGGCTGAGGAAAGAGAAGCAGCTATAGTTAGGGGACAGACAGGGAACAGAACCCTGAAAGAGACTACAAAAAAAGAGCTTTAGACACAGGAGAAAAACACAGAGTGAGTTCACAAGGATAGAGGCCGACAAAGATCTGAGAAGGAGGAAGAAGTCAGCGGTGCCACGTACTCTACAAGAGATCAAGAAAGACAAGATTAGTGTTATCCAACAAGAAGACCTAAAGTAGGGCAGTTCCAGGGTCGATTAATTCAACACTATAATCAAGGATGCAAGTTCTTTCCACTTTTCCACTTTCAGACAAATTTTTCTGGCTCTATCCTTAGACTAGCACCCCTAATTGCAACATCGTTCCCACAGTACCCCAGGTATTGCCTGCAGACAATATTCAGCATGGAAGAGAGGTATTTCTTTCTTAAGTCTCTTTTTTAGAGTGGAAAAAAAAAATCTGTTCCCTGAAATCCTTTAGTAACAATCAGTTACTTCCTAACCCACTGAAAATTTACTTTCTGCAGTGAAAACGCACAACTTCATTCTCTTTGTACTAAAACTACTTTCAAGTTTCATAAAAAGAAACTTAGCTCTAAACTGCTGGGCAAATTCTTCCAGTCACATTATCTGCAATCTTGTAGGGTCAAAATTCAAAATTTAGTAACCTCTTTGTTTACATCCATGTGGTGGCTTTGTGGTCTATGAACTGGAGTGGGCTGAACTATAGTCCCCAGAATTCCCTCATACATTTCTGCGTAGGGTGGGTTCCACGTGATGCTCTCTCCTGAGAGCTGGAACATGGAAGGGAGGCAGCCGCCATTTTGTAGCATACATATACCTTCTCCCAGTTATTCACTCAAACACCAATGTAGGCGCTGCTGGGAAGGGACTCTGCAGAGATAATTCAAGTCCCTAAGCAGCTGACTTCAAATTAATTAAAAGAGAGATTATGTAGACCTCTTTTAACTAGTTGGAAGCCCTTTCAAAGAGAAGTTAGGCCTTACCTAAGAGACTCCAAATAACAGATGGATCTGCAATTGTTCTGCTTCCTCAGCATCTTCCCTGAGAACCTGCCTGTGGATATCAAGCTTTAAGTTCCTGCCCCTGGGGTTCCAGACTACTCATGATCTTCCATTCCTGACTGCTTGCCCCTGTACACTTTGGGCTTAACCAGTTACCACACTGTATAAACCAATTCCTCATAAAAACTCCACACATATATATACTCACACAGTCATATAAAAACTCTGACTGAACCCTAATATACATGTGTTCACATCTGCCCCCAACTCTTACTTCTACAGATCCACTTCTACCTTTGTGAGAAAAAACAAACTCCATTCAGTGCTCTCAGACTGGACAAAGAGAAGTTTAAAATGGTAGAATGGCTTTTTTTTTTTTTTTCCTTTCCACTATTGTGGGAGTAGCATGTAAATTTGCTGGCTTAGGGAATAGTCTAGTATACCTACTATATTCATTTCCTGTGCTATACCTAGGACCTCATGCTAGGCTTCATATAATTTTCTTCACTGTATTGCCTGAGCCTTGCTTGCACTGGAGTTCACCTGTCCACTCACACACTTTCAATAAACTTCCACACTTTCTCTCAGCTCATGAGATTTCAGTTCCAGGCTCTTAAGGAAATCCCATCTATTTCCTCTCTAGTCACACATTAATTCACTTATTCTTACCAGTTCTCTTTGTGCATGACACCAAATTATTCTCTAGCCTAAATATTAATTGAAAACCTTTATATTCTGCATATCATTTCATCTTACAACTCCATTCTTAGGACTTTCTCCTGAGGATATAGTCATGCTGTATTTAAATCATTAGCTTCAGCACTGGTAAGAATTAAACTTAAAACAATATAAAAAAAAATGAATTTAACAGATCTATCCTTACAACTTAATGTCCTTTAATACCATAAAATAAAGTAACAGATAATTCAATGGAATAAAGAAGAAAATACACTGTATTATGTTTAGAAAGCAGGTTATAAAACAGTCTGTGTTCAGAAAATATGGTTATGTTTTTTGTCACTCGATAAATAAATATAGAGGTATGGAAAAAGGACTTGAGCTATAAAAGTTCAATGTTAATGTTTCTGAGGGGCTGAACTGTTGGTAATTTTTTATTTTCTTCTTTCCCTTGGTAAGTATCTTCTAAGTTTACTACAGTGGACGTGCACTGCTAGCATAATAAGCAAAATCCCAGTAAGTTCTGTGGTGGTGATTTAATAATCTGTGGCCTAGAACAGGAATTCCTCACTAGCTCTGAAGGATCTGGTATGGACCTTGAGAGGGATGTCTAGAAAATCCCTGAACCTGTGTGCAAGATGCCATTTGTATACAACTGTGTGTCTTTGTGTGAGTTTGGAGAGAGAAAGGAAGAGGTTCACAGCTTTCATCTAGTCCTCAAAAGATCCCATGGTCAAAAAAAGGTTAAAATCACTAGTCCAGAATCCTGTGTGACATTATCTCAATTTCTCCTATTTCAGGGATGGGGCATTATTTAAAGGATCCAGGGAGAGAGAATTTGGAACAGGAATTCCTAATTTCTATTTAGGCATTTTGTACAGCTGAAAATGTCTTTATCTCAAGTGATGTATACAATTTATAAAACTCTCTAAAAAAACAAATTATATAAAGTGAAAAGGGCTGGATATAACTTTTGACAAGATCTCTCCAGAATAGTTACTGTTAAGCTTTCCAAGTAAGAATACCTGGTGCTTGAGACTAATAGTTTCAGTGTTGTAGGTTGACCTCCTCTCCCTGCCCTCATGCATCACTATAAATACTGCTCATGCCTTAATATCAGAATGTTTCTTCATTAGTCTCTGTTCTGGTCCACTCTAGGATGAGAGAACATACTTAAAGAGAATTTTACTGTAGAGATAAAACTCACTGTTAGAAAATAATGAACTCTTTTATGAAGATCAAAGTATGTGCCATATTTCTTTAAATCTCTTACATCTGACAGAAGGAGACTGTGGGTGACACATTACTATGAATGGATTAAGGCTCTACTTTATGTTCCTTGCAATCTCGACATTGTACCTAAACTGTTTTTATAAGAAATGATAGTGATGTGTTTCCTATCTAAACACTATGGTCCTTTCTTTGTTTAAATGTTTATTATTTATTTTGAAAGAGAGAGAGAGAGAGAGAGAGAGAGAGAGAGACAGAGAGAGGCAGGCAGAGAGGGAAGGAGTGAGAGAATCCCAAGCAGGCTCTGTGCTGTCAGTGCAGAGCCTGATGTGGGCTCTATCTCACAAACTGTGAGATCTTGACCTAAGCAGAAATCAAGAGTTGGGCGTTGAACCAACTGAGCCACCCAGGCATCCCAGAACATTATGGTCTTTAAATCTAACACCCAGAAGTCAAATTTTTTTTTTTCTAAGTAGGCTCCATACCCAGTGTGGAGCCCAATATGGGGCTTGAACTCATGATCCTGAAATCAAGACCTGAGCTGAGATCAAGAGTCAGATGCTTAAACTGAGCCACCCAGACACCCCAGAAGTCAATTTTGCTTACATAATGACTATTCCAAAATATTGATTCCATCTAGAAATGCCCAAAGAATCACACGAACTTTTCTGAGCACTCCCACCACCCAAATCCATGATCTGTGTCAGAATATAATCTCCTTAGAAGATGGCGGCTGCTGTCAGATATCTTACTATTAATGCTAACTACTCTAACATGGTTCTACACAAATATAATTAGTGTATTTGATTATTCCAGGTTTGAGATTGGAAATAAATTATTCAAACCTAATGTGTTTACTATAATAAAAAATGACTAATTACAGTTTTGACAACACTAAAGAAAATTACAAATTTCATTAACTGAATCAAAAGAGATCTACATACAGTTTCTCTATCACTTACCTTTCAAATTCTTTTTTTCTCCTAACTTACCAGAGTGTCATTACTCTAGCAGTTATATCACTAAGATATTCTCTTTGTCTACTTGCTAAATTAGGTTGGAACCAAATACAGATGAAGACTTGTCTTCTCCTCAGTGTATCTGAGATGTGCAAAACCTGATACGCAGAGGTAGAAGGGAAGCCAGAAATCTGGTTTGAGGAAGCAATTCTGTGGTTGAATTACAACTCTCTGCAGGATTTTCTTTTGTTTGTCTTTTTGGGTTACTGATAATATTTATTTGGTGATATATAGAAGTTTGCACTTTAAAAGCACATGCAAACAAATAAATACTGTATCTTTCTATATCCACATGGAAAACTTAAATAATAAAAGTGGAGATAAAGTGCTAATCAGAAAAGTAACCTAAAAGTTTCATGCAGCTCCTGAATATAAGATCCTTTGAACCAGGGACTCTATAGGTAGTTATCTTTCAAACTTCAGAAGTTAATACTCATAATAGATACTTGCTTCCCATTTTCAAACCATATTCAACAACACGGTTTCCTTGATGACTTGAGAATGTAACTTTCTCATAGAGACAACATGGGTGAAAAGCAAGACAAATGCATGCATAAAATACAAATAATAGTTTAATGAGAAACTATGGCCTGAAAATTTTAAACTTACTGTTCATGGAAATCCAGCATTGGTGGCTCAAATCGTATAGGTCTGCAATTACCCCGGTACAGAGATATACTGTAAGTAAAAAGAAAACAGCGTAAGAAATAATTCTTTAAAATATATATCCCCAAACTGAAGTCAGACACTTGAATTCTGTCACAAGAAAGAATACTTTCTAAGTAAGAATACTCGGTGTTTGAGCCTAACAATTTTGGTGTTGTATGCCGACCTCCTCTCCCTGCCCTCAGGTGTCGCCATAAATACTGCTCGTGCCCTAATAATCTCAGAATGGTTCATTAGTCTCCATTCTGGTCCACTCTAGGATGAGAGAACATACTCAAAGACAATTTTACTGTAGAGAGAAAACTCACTGTTAGTTAGAAAATAATGAACTCTTTTATGAAGATCAAAATACATGCCATGTTTCCTTAAATCTCTTATATTTGATGGAAGGAGACTGTCATCTTTAGGAAAAATGGAGTCTAATGTCCTATCAGGATTGTGCATTACTTTTCTTATTAGATGAAATCAAGAAATGTACATTTTAAAAAATGAAGAAAAGGGAGTATTTTTCCTATTCAAAGGTATGTGAAAGCAGAAAATGCTCAAGTAGATTCAATGTTGAAATTTATTTGGTTGATATAGTTGACACCAACATATCTAAATATGTTCACTTGTATTTTTTGATACATGCACAATGAACAATAAATAGTCAACACAACTACACATCCTTGGCAGACAATACAGTATACAGACAAAAACCACAATCACACTGTAACAAGAGTGTCAAAGGAACTAAACAAAAATGAATTTGGGGACAAAGTTTTAGGAACTGAAATAGCTTTTTCATTTGAGAGTTTGGAACACATTGATCTATAACATCTTAGCCTAAATATATGAATATCATTTCTAACTATCCCACTTGATACTAGAACTTGTCACCAAAACAGATTTCTGAACAGCAAACCTCCTAAACATCACCATGACACGCCCTAACAATGATGCAATATAGAAATGACCGGGAGGATGTGGGGATGTCCACATGCCTCTAGTCATCTGTTTAAGCACAGAGAAAGTAAAAAATTCAGGAAGCCACTAACATTTCTAAATATTGAATGCTTATCTTTCTGTTGTATTTTAAGAAATGATGTTAGAGCAAAACCATTTTGTAAGACTTTATTTCCATTACCATAATTCACAAGAACACAAGCTTCAAATGATACATTAGAAATATATTAGAAATAGACAAGGACATTGAGAATATGTTGCAAATTTAGCTTTAACTCAACTCTGCAAAGATTACATAGTCTGAGTAGTAGAATCAATGTGCTAAAAGTAATGTCTAAGAGTTTTTAGCTTGATAATCCCTCTACATATGCTGAACAGAAAAGATGAAAAACACAAATAAGGAGGAAAACAGCAAATTTAAGATTCTACTTTACAAAAAATCTAAGATCCTACTTTGCAAAAATCTAAAGACACTGGAACAAAGAAGGCACAAGTGCCCCCAAGACAGGAGCCACTTGCAGTGAGAGGTAAAGAATCTACTCTCTTTTGATTTCTGCTCTCCTTAGGCATGATATAACAAGGATACTCTCTGGCACCTTTAAATCAAGGGATGCCGACTAGCTCATCAGTTTCAAGGGTGTGAAACTCAAACATACAAAATCTTAATCCAATCAAGGGGGAAAAGTATAATGCATGAAGCATATGTATATGTCATTAATTTATATATATAAACATTGACTGTATTAGATGCTAGAAATATAAAGAAGATTAAAATACAGTTGTTTTTTTTTTCTCTCTCACAGAAATGAGAATCTATTCCCCAAGTTGCAAATGGAAGCATCTAAAGTGGTCAGGTGAGATCAAAAACAAAAACAAAAAACATGCACACCCCCACTGACTCAACACAAAGGTAGTGAATGCTTGGGGCTGTCTAGTGGCCAGTGCTATGGGAACAAGGCAAAGAGCCTGCTCTCATTGCACTAACATCCCAGTAGGGGAGACAAAAGTAGAACCTACAAGGTAATGATGGGACATACAAAGAGGCAGACCAAACACGGTAGGAACAGAGAAGCCTTCTGTGAGGAGGGGTGCTGCAGCCAAGACCTGAGTGGTGGAGATCCGGGGGAAGAAAGGAGACATACCTTGGCATGTTGAAGAACAGAGGGCCGAAGTGGCCAGAGTGACGGGAAGGAGGGGGTGGAAGTAGGAGCTGAGATCAGAGAAGTACAAAGGCCACGTCTCCTTTCAGGAGCCTGCATTTTATTCTAAGTGTAACAAAAAGCCTCTGTAGTGTTTTCAGCAAGGGAGTGATGTGATCTGACACATCTGACAAGGTTAATTCTAGATGCTGTATGCTGTAGGAGCCCCAGAGTGACAGCAAGGGAGTCTCGCAGTAGTCCAGACAAGAGGGGATGATGGTAGCAGTGGTCTGTGGGAGTGCGAGGCAGTGTGGCGAGAAGTGGCTCTTTTCTGAATGTATTTGGAAGGTAAAGGCAATAGGTCATGCTGATGGATTGGTTTTGGAACGTGAGAGAAAGGAGAGAAATCAAGAATGACTTAATTCTAAAATTTTGGCCTGAGAAACCAGATATGTAGTCATGACATAGGAGGTGTGGGTAAGAAGTGAGGAAGGATAGACAGTTTAGATGTTCAAGAGTACTTATGGCTTTAGACATTTAAATTTGAGATGTCTTATCTAAATGAGATGTTAAGTAGGCTGCTGGATATATATGGTTATTACTTTCCATAAAAAAGTTACTGACTTAAAAAAAAAGTTAATGACTTTTTTTTACATTTTTATTTTTTAAAGTTACTGATTTTTGTGTACTGATCTCATACCCAAGTCACTTTGGCAAGTTGATTCTAATAGTTTGTCTATAGATTCCCTTAGATTTTCCTGTCACTACCTGTGCTGCCAAAATGATCACTATCTTTGATTACCTCTGTAGACAAATCATCTGCAAGCAATGGCAATTCTATTTCTTCCTTTTAAATCCTTAGAACTTGTTTCCATTTTTTAAAAATTTATTAAAAAAATTTTTTTAATGTTTTATTGTTTGAGAGACAGAGAGAGACAGGGCGCAAGTGAGGGAGGGACTGAGAAAGAGGAAGACCCAGAATCCGAAGCAGGCTCTAGGCTCTGAGCTGTCAGCACAGAGCCTGACGCAAGGCTTGAACCCACAAATGTGAGATCATGACCTGAGCCGAAGTCAGATGTTTATCTGACTGAGCCAGCCGGGTGCCCCTTGTTTTCATTTTTTATGCTTTGAGTGGGCTAAGACCTCCCCAAAAGTGCTCCACAGAAGTGGTGTCTGACATTTGTTATTTACAGATTTCTCACAAAATATGAGAGGGGAAAAATACATAAAGATGATTCCCTCATAAACAAACATGTATTTTCAAAACAACAGCAGATTTATGTCTAAGAAACAGTTTAATATTTGAGTGGGTACAACACAAGTTGTCACAGGTATAATCTTATTTAAAAAAACCCCCAAAATTCAATGACATAGCTGTCATGTATCCACAGCTGACGGAAATGTTTGCTACTATGCTTATTTCAAAAAATTTCTTTTAGGGGCGCCTGGGTGGCTCAGTCGGTTGAGTGTCTGACTTCGGCTCAGGTCATGATCTCGCAGTCTGTGAGTCTGAGCCCCGCGTCGGGCTCTGTGCTGACAGCTCAGAGCCTGGAGCCTGCTTCCGATTCTGTGTCTCCTCTCTCTCTGCCCCTCCCCTGCTCATGCTCTGTCTCTATCTGTCAAAAAAATAAAAAAATAATAAAAAATTTTTTAATGTTTATTTATTTTTGAGACAGGGAGACAGAGTGCGAGTGGGGGAGGGGCAGAGAGAGAGGGAGATACAGAATCTGAAACAGGCTCCAGGCTCTGAGCTGTCAGCACAGAGCGCAATGTGGGGCTCGAACCCACAAACCATGAGATCATGACCTGAGCCGGAGTTGGACGCTTAACCAAGCCACCCAGGCACCCCACTACTACGCTTTTTTTAAAAGGGCATGACATTGTTTAGCGTTTTATTAACAGAAAGCAAATGTTTGCAAGTCTTTAATGTTGAAAAATAAACTGGGGCAAAGGCAATGTAAAAAATGGTATTCTTTGCCAATTTCAAAGAAACAGACTGAGACATAATAGCATATTGGATGATTTTATGCTTCCTACAGTGATTGTATTTGTTCTCAAAGTCTCAAATATTTTTATTCCTTTTATTATTTATGTGGGGATAAGGAGATGCATAAGGACTATTTTCTGACTTCAAGCAAGGGAACAACTGAGAAGATACAAAAAAATCTTTCTTGTGAGACATGGTCTATGTTGCTTGGTGGACTGTGAGGTCCAAGTTAAGCAGGTAGCTCCCAAATGAAGCAAATAAAGCCTTCTTGGAGCTTTGGGAATTTGTTTAAACCAGGAAATTTAAAATGTTTTCCTAAAGGCAATTAGTACCTAAACAAAAGGTACTCTTTGGCCCAGTACTTCTTAAAGAATGCTCTGTGGTCTACCTGTATCTTTCTTAATCATCTAGAACGCTTGTAGAAATGCAGATTCCAGAGCCCCACCTCCAGAATGTGATTCCTTAAGTCTAGAAAAAACCCAGAAACCAGTTATATTCTCACATTTGGTTACTACTCTTTTGCATCTTGATCCACAATAAGTACTGCAAGCAGAAATAAGAGGGGAAAAGTACCTTAACATATAAAATTTTCAAAGTCATCAACAGTTTAAAATAGTTTCAAATATGATTCTTTTTTTTTTAAATTTTTTTTTTAATGTTTATTTATTTTTGAGACAGAGAGAGACAGAGCATGAATGGGGGAGGGGCAGAGAGAGAGGGAGACACAGTATCGGAAGCAGGCTCCAGGCTCTGAGCCATCAGCCCAGAGCCCGACGCGGGGCTCGAACTCACGAACCGTGAGATCGTGACCTGAGCCGAAGTCGGACGCTCAACCGACTGAGCCACCCAGGCGCCCCTCAAATATGATTCTTATTAGAGACAGCTGAAAAACAGTGACTTAAAATAAATCACATAATTATAAATTTTAGCTTAAATTTTCATTTCTCTAAAGACTAATAATGTTGAATATCATTTCATTTATTTATTGTTCAATTAGATATCTTCCTTTGTAAAGTGTCTATTCAAAGTTTTTTAACAGGGGTGTTTGTCTTACTGAGTTATAAGAGGTCTTCACCTATTCTAGATAACATGCCCTTTGTCAAATATGTGTACTGTGAATATCTTTTCCCTGTTCCTCCTTTTCTTATTATAAATGTTGTCTTTTGGGGAGTGATGTCACTGAGACAGTGACTCAAGTTGTTGCTAACTGTAGCACCCTTCACAGGAAGACCAACCTGCAACTATCCATGGACATGGCACTTATTGTGAAAATCCCAGAACACAGCAGTGAGGATGAAGAACCCTCCTGGACCACAGAGACTGAAAAGGACTACATTAGAAAGGTAAGAGGAATGGCTACACTCTGACCACATCACCTCTCCAAGGCAGGGACAGAACCACACTAAGAGAGTACCCTGGGCCTACAGTTTTTCCAGTGGGAAAGATATAGACCAAGGTGGATGTCCAGCTTCCTCAGTGTTATGGGTTGCTTCCCAGAAGGCCCACTTGGGTCTTGTCACAAGGGGACCACTGGGGGAATCTGCAGGAGTGAACCTGTGGGTCTTGACCACTGGAGATCAGATTGGGATGCAAGGGAGGGAAGGATGTACAGCAACCAGTGCTTGGATCTTGACAGACCACACTCCTCCTAGCAATGACACCCAAGTGGAGATCCTAGGCAGTGGCTATGCCCAACTGCAAAGTCAAGCCACCGGCCCGTCTGGCCAGGGAGCTTGGTGGACAATTCCACATGATTTAGATCCCTACCCAATGAGCCACACCTGCCACAAGCCTGTTCTATAGCCCAACCTGGGCTGGGAAGCAAATTAAAAGATCTGTTTAGGGTTGAATATAACTTCCACCCCACGCAACCAGGAAACCTAACCAGAACATCTGGGAAGCTGCATAGCTTAACCTGTAGCCCTGCTTAAAAGGACAATTGAGCAGAGAACCCAGCCAGTGGCTTAGCTCATGTGCAGAGCTGAAGTGGTGGCCCCATCTGGCCAGAGAGCTTGGTGGGCAGCTTGCTAGATTCAGGTCCCCAGCCATCAAGTCATAATGGCTAGGGAGCCTGTTTTAGGGCCCCATACAGGCAGGGAAACAAATTCATAGTCCTGCCTAACTGCTGAGTATAGCACCCAGTCCTGCCCAACCAAGAAACATGGGCAGAGAATCCAAGCACTGTGGAGGCCATGTTCTAGCTGTGCATGGACAGGGAACTAAGTCAGCAGTCCTATCTAACCATTCCCAGCCAGTGCCCCTGCTGACATCAGAGCTCAGTAAGCATCCTTGGCCAAATAGCGACCTGGATAGTGAATCCCACTTGTTCAAGACACTTTCAGCTGACTCATTAAGAACCCCAAGTTAAGCTGACTAAAGAACTGTCTCTGTAAGAACACACAGGTAACTAAACAGAATTAGAAAAAAAATGCCTGAATGAAATGAGAAGTTCAACAAAGAAACAAACTATAAAAAAACAACAACAACCAAACAGAAATCCTAAAGATAAAGAATATAATAATTGGACTGAAGAATTCAACAGAGAGCTTCAGCAACAGATCTGACCATCAGAAGAAAGAATCAATGAACTGAAAGGTAATTTTGAATTATCCAAGAAGAGGAGCAAAAAGAAAACAGAATGGGGGGGCACCTGGGTGGCTCAGTAAGGTGAGTGTCTGACACTTGGTTTCAGCTCAGGTCATATGATATATGTGTTAATCAACTGTTTATGTTATCAATAAGCCTTCTGGTCAACATTAGGCTATCTGTAGTTACGTTTTTGGAAAGTCAAAAATTATAAGTGGATTCTCAACTGGACAGGGGGTTGGTGCTCCTAATTCCCACATGGTTTTCAGTGTACGG
>NW_026057578.1:60355921-60548842 GCF_023721935.1 Panthera uncia | reverse complement strand
TTTTTTTGTTTTTTTGGGTTTTTTTTTTTTTTTTTTTTGTAAATTCATCCTGAAGTATGTAACATGTTTTGAGGCTACTGTAAATGGCATTTTTATATAACATTTTACTTTTTCACTTAGAATATAGAAAAGTACTACATATCCTTCAATCTTGTTAAATTAACTTATTCTCAAAGCTTTTTGGGTATATTCTTTAGGATCTTCTATGCACACAATCATATTATTTGTAGACAAACACATTTCTCCCTTTCCAGATGATGTCTCTTATTTCTATTTTTTGCCTTAATGTACTGACTAGCACATCCAGTACAATACTGGAGAGAAATAAAAGTGGACATTCTTGTCTTGTTCTCAATAGAAAGAAAGCACTGAATCTTTTACCATAAGAAACATGTTAACTGTTGTTTTTCCACAGATGGTCTTTATCAGACCAAGGAAATTCTAGTCTGCTCAGTGTTTTTAATTATGAATAGATGTTGAATTCTGTCATAGGCTTTAATTTCAATTTTAAAAATTTCCCAAATTGTTAGTAATTTCTATTTTAATTCTGCTGTGTTAAAGAACATAATCTGCAATTGCTGGGTGAAGTGTTCAATAAATATCTATGAAGAAAAATACCTACAAGGTTAAGCTGGTTGATAGTGTTGTTCAAGTCTTTTATACCTTTACTGATTTTCTGTTTATTTTATTGACAGCTGAATTTTGAAATCTCCAACTATAATTGTGAATTTGCCTTCATTTCTGTTTTTTTCATTTACTTGGAACAAATATTTGGAACAAAAAACATTTATGTTTTCTTCATGTATTTGGAAACTCTGATATTTAGACTTATACAGACTTGGGATGATACATTATCTCTTCTGTAATAATAAAATGTGTTTCTTTATCTCTAATAATATTTCCTGTACTAAAGTCTAACTTCTCTGATAGTGTTATTCCCTACTCCATCTTTTTACTTTTTGTGTTTTTATACTTAAAGTTCATTTCTTCAGGGGTGCCTGGGTGGCTCAGTTGGTTAAGCGTCTGACTTCAGCTCAGATCATGATCTGTGGTCTACTGAGTTTGAGCCCTGTTGTCAGGTCCTGTGCTGACAGCTCAGAGCCTGGAGCCTGCTTCAGATTCTGTCTGTCTGTCTGTCTCTCTCTCTCTCTTTCTCTGTCCCTCCCCCACTCACACTCTGTCTCTCAAAAATGAATAAATGTTAAAAAAAAAAAGTGCTTTTCTTCAAAATCACATCTCCATGACCAACAGGAAGATAATATTTGCAACACAGGATTACTATCCTTAATAAAAAACTGTTAAATGGAAGAAATAAAGATCAAAGGTCCTATAGAAAAGGAGGTAGAATAAAAATGAACAGACAGTATCAAAAGATAAATATAAGCATAGTATAAAAGACATATACAACCTCACTCATAACTAGAGAAAGACAAGCTAAAACTACATGACAACAGAATTTCTCACCTATCAGATTGACAAAAATTAAAAAGTATTTCCCTTTTCTGTAGGAAAAGCCGTAGGAATATAGGGACTCTAATTTACTGATGAGGGGTACGCCAACTGGCACAGCTCTTTTGAAAGAGAATTTGACAACACTAACAAACCTATATAAGACTCACCAATCCCATGTCTAGGAATTTACCCTAACCATGCTCCTTCAACAATACAAATTACATATGCACTTATCTTTTCACTCAGAAATCCTAACAGTAGGAATCTATTCTGCAGATAACTTTCAAAAATGTGAAAATCCATATACACAAGGCTATTCTTTGAAGCACTGTTTGCAACTGCAAAATACTAGAAGCAAATTGCTCGTATATAATCCACATTCACATAATATAGTATGTTGCAGTCTATAAAAATAATGAGAAAGGTCTCTAAAGGATAGATTTTTAAGTAAATAAAACAAAACATTAAAAAATCTATACCATGCTTCCTTTTGTGGAGAAAGAAATATAGTAAAAACATTCACATTTGACATTTTTGTATCATTCTGACTTTTTGAATCCTATTGTTTCACATATTTAAAATGAGTGGACTTGTAAAATGGAGGTAAAAAAATCTCAAATGGAATATAGACAGAAACCAAAGAACCAAACTTTCTTTTGAATGAACAGACCTACAATGCAGATGATGATGGAAGAGGGCAGTGGAGAGGATGGAGAGAAAGGTAAAGAACATAACACACGTAAATTCTGAATATAGTATTTTTGACCATATACATTCAAACTAAAAATAAATTCTAAACACTGTACTTCAACTAGTAGGTTTGTTTTTCGTGGTGGTATGAGTTAACCAATTTGAAATGAATTTGTTTGTATTCTAGGATTGAGAAATCAGGTATAAATTCTGTGGATAACTGGAGCCAGGTTTCTCATAGCTGGAGAAGACACAAAAAAATATACAGAAAATATACAGAAAAAAGGGACAGAAGGAACACTGTGGTGGTGTATTAAAAATGGAGTTATTGGTAACAACTCATGGTTTTGAATATACATAGATATAGAAAGAGATGTGTGTGTTTGTGCACACACACATACAGAAACATTCCTAACTCTCACTAACAAGACCCAGAGACAACGACACCCCAGCAGCAATGAGTACACATAGCACACAGATCTTAGTTTGTAAATATCCTCCACTAAAATGAAGCAGAAGTCTCTGAATAAATAGGATATTCCAGGGCTTGGGCAGGAAAATTATGAGGTAAGCCTAGAACATCTTGATGTTTCAGAAAGTAAGGAAGTGTTCAATGAAAGGGGACATGTGAAAAGCATACAGAACAGACCCAAACATATATGGTCCATTGATTTTTAGTGACTGTGCTAAGGTAATTCAATGAGGAAAAGATAGTCTTTGCAAAAAATGGTGGTGAAATAACTGGATATCTACACCTGCAAAAATGAAGTTTGACCTTTACATCTTCCTTGCACTAGAATGTCAACTAATAAACACAGAAAGAATGATAAAATTAAAAAAAAAAATCACCAGAGCAGTAATTTCCAGGCAAGAATCACCAGTGAATGCTGTAACTAGTAAGAGTTTGATGCCAAACAGCATATTTACATGGTCTCAAGGTACTTTTTGGAGAGGTATTTATAAATTACAAAAGAAAAATCGAACAAAGAGACATCATGTACCTGCTGATAATCAGACGGACTGGGCAGGACACAAATTTAAGTGATATTCCTGCCAAAAACACATAATCTGAAATGAAACATGAGAAAACCCAAACTAGGATGGTGGCCACTACTTATAAAATGGCCACTACTTAAAAAAAAAAAAATGTCAAGGACATAAAGAGACAAATCAATTGTTGCACATTAAAGTTGAGACTAAATAGACATGAAAATTAAATATGACCGATACGGACTTGAGGCTTGGATCAAAATTTATCTTCTTTTTAAAATAAAAATTGTCCCAATAATGGGACAACTGACAAAGTCTACAGATTAAAAAATACTATGTGTGTTAGTGTTAATATACTGATTTTGATATGTATACTTTGGTTTTATAAGATAATATCCCTCTTTATAAGAACTATACACTGACGTTTTTAGGAGTAAAGGAGCAACATCTATATCTGATTCTCAGAAAATTAAAAAAAAATGCTTACATATACATTACATGTATACATAGGACAAACAGGGGAAGGGAAGGAAGAAAAAGGAAGGAGAGAAGAGGTAGAGGGGCAGATTGTGAATGATAAGGCATATGTAAAATATTAAATAAAGTGGGAATCTAGGTCAAGGGTATATAGGAATCCTTTGTACTATTTTTGCATCTTTTCCCTAAACTAAAATTACTGCTGGGGTACCTGGGGTGGCTCAGTCAGTTAAGCATTTGACTCTTGATTTTGGCTCAGGTCATGATCTCACAGTTCGTGGAATGGAGCCCCACACTGGACTCTGTGCTGACAGCATGGAGCTTGCTTGGGATTTTCTCTTTCCCTCTCTCTCTGCCCCTCCCCACCTCAAAATAAATAAACTAAAAAATGTTTAAAAAATAACTAAAATCACTGCAAAACAAAAGGTAAAAAATTAAATATAATTTGAAAAATAAAGTACATTTCTTATAGACGGCATATACTTGGATCTTTATTTTTTAATAGAGTCTGAAAACTGGTATTGAAACCATTCACATTTATTACAATTTTTGATATACTTGATTTAAGGCTACCATCTTGCTATTTGCTTTCACTTTTTTCCATCTGCTTTTTATTCTTTTTGTCTTCTTCATCTGCCTTCTTTTAGATCAAGTATTCTTTTAGTATTCCACTCTGTCTCCATGACTGCTTTATTAGCTAGATCTCTTTGGGTTGTTTTTCTTTTCAAATGATTTTAATATATCTTCTAGTATTTGTTTCATCTTATCACAGTCTAACTCCAAATAATATTATACTACTTTACATATGTAAGAGCTTTACAACTCAATTACCCCTCCCTTGCCTTTTGTACTGTCATCATACGTGTAACGTATACAAGCTATCAATCCCATAAAACACTGTAATTACTTTTGTTTTTAAAAGTCAGTTATCTCAAAACAATCTTTAATGAGAAAAAAATGTCTTTTATATTTATCCACATATTTTCACCTTTTTGGTGATCTTCATTATTGTGCTTAGAGCTGTGTTTTCACCTGTAATGGTTACTACCTTCAGAATGTAAAGAACTTCCCTAACACTTCTTATAGTGACAGTCTGCTGGCTGCACATGTTCTCAGCTTTTGTCTGGAAATGTATTTGTGGAGGATAATTCTGCTGGATATAATATCTTGGGGGTTGACAATTTTTTCTTTTGATATTTTTAAGATGCCATTTTGTTGATTTTGGGTTCGTACTGTCTTTGATGACAAGGCACCAGTCATTCTTCTCTTTAGTATCCCCACATGTAATTTATTTATTCCTGGCTGCCTTTCAATTTATCATTGGCTTTCAGCAATATGAATACTATATGACTTGGTGTGGTTTTGTTACTTTTGCATTGGGTTTACTGAAGTTCTTCAACAGCCTTCCCCCCCCCCCCCCCCCATTCCTTGGAACTCAACTATATGTGTGTTAAATTGCTTGCCATGGTATCACAGGTCACCAGGGGTTTGTTTATTCTTTTTCCAGTAATTTTTTCTTCCTGTGCTTCAGTTTGGGTTGTTTCCATCACTATGTCTTCAATTTCACTTTTTCTTTTTTTAATGTCATCTATGTTGCTGTAAGTGAAATTTTCTACTTCAGAAACTGTATTTTTCAGCTCCAGAGGTTCCATTTATTTTTTCATAATGTCCATTTTTCCTTATTCTCATGTTTTCCTTTAAATCACTGAACACATATAATAGATGTACTAAATTCCCTGTATGCTACTTCCATCATCTCTGTCATTTCTAGGTCTGTTTCTATTTTTTCTTTCTTGATTATGGGTCATTTTATTGGTTTTCTACATCTTCAATAATCTTTAATAACGTACTGGATTCTATTACGTTATTACTATTTTAAGTTACTTTCATTTCCATATGAATTTCAGAATTGGTTAGATTATAGGCAATCTCTACTGTGGGGATTTTGATCGGGATTGCATTGAAATATATAGATCAATTTGGGGAGAACTGACACCTTAATATTGAGTTTTCTTATCCATGAAGACAGTATTCTCTCTCCACTTATTTGTAGGTTTTCTTTAATTACCCTCAGTTAAGGTCAGAGTACAGGTCTTGCACATCTTTGGTCAGACTGATCCCTAGGCTCACTGGCTGCTAAATCTACCCAGAATAGTCCTTTGCCTAGGAAGCTGGGGCACAGGAGGCCTGTCACTCAGCTGCTGAGCACACTGAAAATGCTCTCCCAGGACACAGGGCTGTGTAGGAAAAAGGGACTGCTCTTTTCACCAGCTGCCCATTCTGATCATCCTTATTTGTGGGAATGGGGTAGAGGAGAGACAAACTTCACCTGATTACCACCAGCCACCCAAAATAAGCCTCTATAGCATGAAGCTTATGGAAAATGAGATCTGCCAGTGCTCGCTGGCGGCCAAATCCAACTGGAATAGCTGTTCCATCCCAGTGAGGTGGGAGAGATGGGGAACATCCATTTGTCTGCTGAGCCCACTGAAATAGTTCTTAGCAAGGCAGAGCTGCAGGGTGATGGGTGCAGTCTCTAGCTTAAATACTATGGCTTCCCACTGCTCTTACCAAGTTTATATAGATTTTGTTGAATAAATATTTCTCAATTCATTGTAAGTCCCTTGATCAATCTCCAGATATTCTGTTTTTGCTGATTTTAATCATCTTAAGAAATGCTTCTTATGGGGAGAAGTCCCCAAGCTGCTCACACCACCATTCCAGAAATCTCAATTCTGTCACACTTGTATTTAAGGTGAGAGTAATATGATACTTTTAAAAAATAAGTGAAGTAAATTGGCCTACTCAAAGGAGCTTACCAACATTTGCTGCTGTGGTTTAATACAAAGCGAACCATACCTTTACTTAAGCTCACTTCTGATACGCTGACTTCCTATTATCAATTTACTACATTCTTTAAGATTTATGCAAAGTAGTACTTTTTTTTTTTTTTTTTGCATATATGTCACTTCATGTGCAGCTAAAAGCTCCAGAGTTAGAAAATAAAAGTACAAACCCAAATGAAATCTTAAAAAACAGCTTAAGGACATTCCCTTTAGCTTTTTCAAAAAATTAAAAAATTTAAAACTGCAAGTGTTAGCAGACTTTATCTGCCATTGAGATATTACCAAGTTTGGGATCTAACTACAATTTTCTAGAGCTTATGGTTAACTGTAGGCAACCAAAACAGTTGTACCCAGCAAAAAGCAAATTATAAAGTCATTAAAGAATCCCAACAACCCTTAATTTGGAAAATATTTCCCAGCCCAATATTTTGGCTTAATTCCCAGAGATACCAGAAAACATAAATATCAGAAGACTCTGGTTCTTCTTATGAACATTAAGTGCGCACACGCGCGCGCGCGCACACACACACACACACACACACACACACATATATCCTTCTTACTAAGTTGTATATACTAACATTTTTCAGCTCTGATAACAACAATATTAATACTAGTGTTGCCCCAATGCAAGACTTCTGTACTAACTGTTCCTCTGTCTGAAATGCTCTTCCCTAAGACTTTCACCAGGTAAGCTTAAACATCATTTCAGAGAAACCTTCCTCAACATCCAAAGTTAAGAAGCAATGGAGTCCTGCCTATTCCAAACAAACTCTAGGTGAGTTTATTTATTTAGTGACTTACTGTCTGTTTCCCCATTGGAACACATGCTCTATACCAGCGCAGGAGTCTTGGACTATCTTGCCCATCTAGCACTGTAGCAGATTTAAAATACGTGCAAAGATTCTCTGATAACTCCCCTGGCCTTGGAGGTAACCTCTTATGAATGGAATATGGCAGAAGTGATAGTGTGACTCCAAGACTCAATTACAAAAGACACTGTGGCTTCCTCCTTGTTTCTCTTGCATCACCTGTTCTGGGGTCACCAGCTGTCATGATGCAGCAACACTTAAGCAAGCCTATGGAGGGTTTGACACGGTGAAGAACTAAGGCCTCCTGCCAACAGCCAGCAAAAACTAAGGCCTTTTGCAAGAGTTCTATGAATGAACCATCCTGAAGAGGATGTAGCACTCCCAGGCCTTCAGATGACTTACAGCTTTGGTTGATACTTTGATTGCCATGTCAGGAAGGATCCTGAGCCACAACTACTTTGCTAAGATGCTCCAAAATTCTTCACTCCCAGAAGCAAAAAGATAAATCATGTCTGCTGTTTGAAGCTGCCAGGTTTGGGGGTAGTTTATTATATTACACGGCCATAGATAACAGATACAATTACCGAGTCACCAGTTCTTATAACAAAGCCTAGCATACGCAAGGATCCCAGCAAATGTTTGCTGAATGACTGAGCAAATTATCAAATACCCACAACTTGTATTCATATAACATTTTAAAGTTTATAAACTACTGTTACCCAAGCAAATATTTTCATTTGATCCTCACAACAAATAATGCATAACCTTATATCATATATATATCAGGCCAAGAAAGAATCTTCCCCAGTTTACAAATGAAAGTCATGCTCAGAGCAGTTAGACAGTTGTTTTCAAGGTCACACAGCCGGTAAACAGAGAACTCAGGACTTCTGATGCCTAATCTTCCACCACAGGGCTCCACAATCCTAGGAAAAGTCATCCATAAAGGATGGCCTCATGTCGCAAAATATTAAATCATTACTGGTACTCGTTATAATATTGTGGTGTTCAACTCAAATAAACACTGATGGAACACTATATGCACATTCTCCACCATCGTATCATAAAGGCAGCACATGCTTTCACTTTTAAACAAAGTATTATTATGTAATTGATAACTGTATTAAAACAAATCAGAAAGCATGAGCTGGAACATAGGAGAGGAATAGAAAAAAAGAGTATTCTGGAAAATTCTGTTTTCCGTGGTTTTACTTCCCACAATCCTGTGGTCGTGAAAGCAGTAGTTCATTCCCTTTCATTCCCAGAAAGCCCTTGGAGCCAAGCCTGCCCCCCAAAACTAATGCAGATGATAATGGTGTGTGGTGAGGGAGAGGAGGGAGAAGAGGCAGGAGAGGAAGAAATGGTGGCCAGAGGCTAGCATCTACTGTTGTACTGCCATACAATGCACTAGCTACAGAATCATTTGATTAGCTGATCTTTTCATGATACAAATTTCCCTGGGGCAGGTTAAATTCCACTTACAGAATGAGAGTTTTGACTCAAGAGATCATGTACAAGCAACGTGGGAAAGGATGGGACTGAATCTACTGGCTTACTGAAAAAGCCAGAGAGCAGGTAGCATGTGGATTGTAAAACTGGGGAAGAGAAAAAGTGAGAAATTGATGCAGAAATGACTACAGAAGGTCAAAAGACAAAGGGTCCCTCCCAGCAATCTCTAAAGCTCAGTGGACACTGACCATGTCCCTGAGGAGAGAATGGTGGACGTGGCACACTCCAGAGATGGAGACAAGACTCTGGAGTCAGAAGCTATGACCTCAGCTATGACCTGGGCCTGATGATGCAAGTGAGGCACATGCGTGTACCTTATGTACCTTGATCCCTGCAATTAAACCCATTATAAACATCCTTCTCAAGCGTGCTGCTTTCTTCCACAAAGTAGGCTGTGTTTTGTCACTTCAACACCTATGCTTTATGACCTCATCAGAACGGGTGTCTTCAGTGCCCTTCAAGATGCCTGCAGGCAGGGGCTGTGTGCATAGTCCCTGCACTGAGCAGATACTTTCAGAAACTCCCAGGAATGAATACTGGCTAAAAAAGAAAATCCAGGGAATACTGAAGGATTCCATACTTGCTATGCAAAGAGAGTGAATGCAACATGGGGCTGGCAAGATGATGAATTTTAATGAAACTCTGCCACTTTAACCATCAGCATATCCTTCGGTTCTAAGGGTCTCAGCTGCCTCGTCTGTTAAACGAGGGGCTCAAGAAGACCATCTAATAGGGTCTTCTGTACTTAGAATATTTAATCATATGATAACTTTCATTTTACTCAAGTTTTCAAACCCAAATGCTGGCACTTTTATAGAATAGTTTGTTTTTAAACTGAAAACAAATCACAATTTCTGTTGTTCTACAACTATACATTTTATTTACAACGTCTGTTCTACAACTGCACAATTTTGTATTTTCATTCACATTTTATCTTACATATGTGTGTTCATTAAAGTTATTCTTACTTAGAGAGAGCTCTGGCAGTGTTTAATTTGTGCAGCACTAAGTCACATATTTTAAAAAATGGCTAAATCCCTTCAATGTGGAAGCTATGTTCTAATCATCACATGCCTGGTATGTATGGAGACTACTTGCTTTTCCATGTCACAAATGTTTTAAAATGACTTATTAAGCGTGATTCATAAACCCTGTTCTTTAGTTTAGTTTTTAGTTAGTTGATATGAGGCTCAAAATATAAATTTAGACCTGTATGTTGTTATGGACTGAATTGGTACCTCCCACCCCAATTCATATGCTGAAGCCCTAACCTCCAATATGAAAATCTTGAGAGGTATTTCGTTTAGAGAAGGCCACAAAAGCGAGGCCCTCATGATGGCATTAGTGCCTTCAAAACAAATGACACCAGAGAGCCTGCTTCCATTCTCTCTCTTTGTCATCTGAGGATAAAGAGAGACAGTAGCCATCTTGTAAGCCAAGAATAGAGCCCTCACTAGGGAACCAAATCTGCTGGCATCTTGATCTTGGACTTCCAGGCCTCCAAAACTGTGAGAAATAAAAGTTGTTTAAGCCACTCAGTCTATGTGGTATTTTGTTACAGCAGTCTGAACTAAAACATATGTTTAGTACCTAATCCAGTTTCAAACCCATAGGGTATGCATACCAGTTTGAATCAAGTGTTTATCCAGTTCATGATCTTGGTCAAAACAAAACAAAACAAAACAAAACAAAAGTGTGACAGTTTTAAAACATGTCTGCAAATCATCTGATATTCCTTCTATAGATAAGTGGGGGGTCATTCCCCTCACCTTATCCCTCACCCCCATGTCTCTCTACTTCCGCAATGTCTTGAATCAAGAACCACCTAAATGACTGAACAACAGCATCTGACAGAGGTAACACTATGACTTCAGAAGGCAGGTTGAAAAAACAAAAGTGGGTTCTCTGTGGGATGTTCTCTTTTGAAATCCAGTTATAATCCTGTGAGGGAGCCCAAACAAGCCTTTGTGAAAAGACCAGGCAGAAGGGCCCACATGTAGGCATTCTAGGTGACAGCCCAGCTGAGGTCCCAGGCAACAAGCTAGCATCATTATGCAAGTGAACAGGCCTCTAGCTCTGGAGTCTCCCCAGCAGAGGCCCCAGTCATCATGGAGCAGAGACAAGCTATCTTTGCTGTGTTCTTTCTGTCTCAACTCTTTACAGAGTCTGACAGCATAATAATATGATTGCTTTATGCTAGTAAGTTTGGGTAGTTTGTTAGGCAGATGTAGATCATAGGTAAGTGGAACATGAGATCAGAATATAATTATGTATTGATGTAAATTCTTCATTATATTAAGAAAATACCTTAAAGCCAAATCTTGATCATGGATGAATAACATCATCTTCATAAATGTAGCCAATATAGTTTCATAGCTAATTTCCTAACTGCTGCAATAAAGTATCATGGAAGAAGCCTAAGATAACAGGCATGCTTTTCTTCCCACCAGTTTAGCTCTAAATGAGTCAGAGTCTAGGTTCTTAGATAGCCCAGCCAAGTCTAGCATCAGGCTAGATGTGAAGTAGTCCAGAAACAATCCATCCTTGTGCCAAAGATATTTGGGGAGGGGTAGAGGGATGGAAGAGTGGCATTATGCTATATAATCATAAGAGCAGAGAAGTCTACATCTTACTGTAGGCAGTGGGTGTATCCTTTGGTCAGGGTTCATGGGTAGAGCCCGTCCCAACAGGGCATATATAAAATTAGGGAGATGGACAAAAATGGGGAAATAGGGCCACGTTATTGCAGATATGAAAGAGTGAAAAGAACAAAACCAGTGAATACTGAAGGAGCTTCATTTTGGTATTTATGAAGTTAAACTTATATAGTCTTAATATGTGCTATATCTCTCTCAAAATAAAGTTCTTTGCTGATGCAATCTGCACTTCACTAGCCCTAAGGACATTCAAGGTTATCTAATTCACAGATAGCTCACATTGTCCTTTAAAAACCAGGTGCAGAACCTCTGGCCTGGAAAGGTTATGAGGATAGTAACTTTCTTTTACATTGTCTAATAGATGTGAAAAGCTACCAAAAGACCAAAGAATTCAGATGTGAGGAAGACATCTTCAAATTCACAAGCATGTACATATTTTCATAAAACCTTAGGGTAAAATAACTCCCTTGTTTGTTATCATAGAGGAACTGGGTTCAAAAGTGTTCTCTTTCAGTCACAAGACTGAGTTTCACTGCTCTGAGTTCCTCCTCCGGGGGCCTGCAGGCGGACACCCTGTAACAACTGAGGGCAGCAAGGGTCGGTCCATGAAAGGCAGCAATAGCCACAAGAAGTCACCAGGGACTTACAAAGCTGATCCTCTAAGAAGCAAGGGGGCGTTTCACCCCTCACTGAGGGTAACACCGTTTCGTATACAAGGAAGAGAAAGGCTACGCAGTATATCACCTGCAAATCCAGATTTAAACCTGGTTTGCCATACACAGTACTTGAAATAACATGATATAATGTGATTTATAAGTTGCTTTTCCTTCTTCACCAAAAAAGTTGGTGCAAGAGAAGGACAGCATTGCTGGAATCCCCCAAAAAGAACTGAAGTTATGTTATTATCTTATCAAATACATAAAATTTTATACATTATAATATATATATATATATATATACATATATATATATTCCTTCCTTACCTTTTCTGTTGATACGAACTGAGTCCAAGTGTTGTCTCAGTCTGTAAAAGGAAGAAAACCATGACAATACTGAAAACAAATCTTTATATTACAGACATAGAGAACATCCAAAATATACCGTAGTTTCAACTTTGATCTTATACTCACTCAGATTTCCAGGTTAAACCTGATCCCTAAATCATATGAAATGATTTGCCACATTATGTAATTCAAATGAGAGAATAATTTGGGATTAGATTTTAAACACACATGGAAATAATACAATGTAATGTGATTGATTTTTAAAAGCTTGCCCAACCAATATATCCTGTGAAAAAAGCCCTGTCTATAATCACTTTGTGAGGTTACTTGTGCCTCTCACTGCTCTCTGCTTACCAGCTATGTCATGGGTGCTGGGGCATCACGGTTCCTGCCATCAGGGAACTGAAGGTTGTGGGGGCAGAAGTAGGAGGAGACAGTCTTTTAAAACTAAATAAATATGAAAGAACTAGGAAAATATTGGAAAGGTTGTTGTGAAAGAGCACAAATAGGTGATGTGCTTCAGTATGTCATGAGGAAAGGCCTGTGTGAAGAGATCATATTTATGTTAAATGTGATAAAGTGTAAAAAAGAGCTGTGTGTGGAAGCAGGGCTGTGTGGTAGTGGAGAAAACAACATGCACAGAAGTCCTACTTGAGGAAAGAGCCTGGATGTTGAAGAAACAGATAGTAGGTCAAATTGGATGGAGCTGGGCTGGGCAGGGGTCAGACCATGCTGTGTCCTGGTAAGAAGTCATGGTAAATCTGGAACATGTTCTATCCTAAATGCAGTACAATGGGTCTGTCGGAGTAAGAGAGAGAGAGACAGACATGGTCTGATTTAAGTTTTAAAGATACTATTCTGGCTGCAGTGTAGAGAGGATAAAGGGGAAGACAAGAGAGAAAGCAAGAAGTTGGTAGGCAATTGATGAAGATAGGTTCTTAATAATGATATGTGAGAAAATGCCAAAATCCTAAGGAATACTGTCAGTGAACTTATTCCAAAAGGAGTTAGCTTCTATGTTATAACTAGAAAAAGCAGTAGAATTGTGGCGTTATTTTCCCCATTAATACATATTCTTTTGAAATGGTATTTTGAAAAATGAATACAGGGGAAATATGGTAGATGTGGGAAAACGTCTTTATTGTTTGAAAGTGAAAGCTCAGGTGCAGGTGAAGTGTCAGGATGTCTGTAATTTTCTTTAAATTCTGTAATTTTCTTTAAATTTCTTTAAATTGTTTCAGGATTATGACTTGCATGTGCATGGAAGTATGTGTGTATAATAAAGGAAATATGGCAAAATGTTAATAACCGTTGCAGCAGTAGGTAATTCATTCTCATCTCTTCTATCTCCTGTGCTTAAAAATATGTCTAACTTTTCAGGATGCCTGGCTGGCTCAATTAGTTGAGCATCCAACTCCTGATTTCATGGTTCATGAGATCGAGCTCCGTGTTGGGCTCTGCATTGACAGCACGGAGCCTCCTTGGCATTTTCTCTCTCTCCCTCTCTCTCTGCCCCTCCCCCACTTGTGCACACACTCTCTCTCAAATAAGTAAACTTTATGTATGTTTAACTTTTCGTTATGAAGATTTTAATGATGGGAGCAAATCACATATCTGGTAAAGGGTTAATATACAAATACATAAAGAACCATTACAATTCAACTTTGCTACTGATAAACAGCAAACAAACAAACATGATTAAAAAATGGTGGACAACTTGATAGACCTTTCCCCAAACAACATATACAAATGGCTAACAGGCCCATGAAAAGATGCTCAACATCACTAATCATTAAGGAAATGCAAATCAAAACTACAATAAGATACCACTTCACTCTCGTCAGGATAGCTACTATCAAAAAACCAGAAAATAACAGATGCTGGTAAGGCTGTAGAGATATCAGTACCCTATGCACTACTAATGGGAATGTAAAATGTGGTGTTGCGATGGAAAATGGTATGGTGGTTCCTCAAAAAATTAAACACAGAATTACCACATGATCCAGCAATGCCACTTCTGGGCATATACCCCAAAGAATTGAAAGCAGAAAGCAGGGAATCAAACAAATATGTGGACATCCATGTATATAGCAGCATTGTCCACAATAAAGTTGGAAGAAATCCAAGTATCTATCAATGGATAAACGGACAAAATGTGGTTTATATGTACAATAGAACATTATTCAGTCTTAAGAAAAACGAAGGAAATTCTGACATATGCTACGACATGGATGAACCTCGAAGACAAAGTCAACACTTACGCTAAGTTAAATAAATCAGTCACAAAAGGACAAATACTACATGATCCTATTTATATGAGGTACTTAGAGAAGTCAAATAGAGATAGAAAGTAGAATGGTGGTTGTCAAGAGTTAGGGTGAAGGGAATGAGGAGTTACTGTTTATTGAGTACAGAGTAGTTAAGGTTTGGGATGATGAAAAAGTTCTGGAGCAGGATGGTAGTGATACAAAATCAAATATGAATGTACTCAGTATCACTGAACTACACAATTAAAATAGTTAAAATTATAATTTTTATGTTATGCATATTTTGCTACAATTTAAAAAAAAAGCTATAGTAATGAAGACATTGTGGTACTGCCATAAAGATACACAAATAGATCAATGGAACTGGAGAAAGGCCAAAAATGAACTCATAGATTTATAGACATTTGATTTTCAACAAAGGCATCAATGCAGTTCAATGGAGAAACATGTATCTTTTTAGCAAATGGTGCTGGAACAACTGGACAAACTTATGTAAGGGAAAATAAGCCTTTATCCTTATGTTATACCATGTATTCAATTACATTTATACAGATCATAGATCTAAGCATAAAAATTAAAATCATACAGCTTCAACAAGAAAACACAGGAGATTATCTTTGCAATCTTGGAAACAAAGATTTCATGAACAGGACAAAAAGACACTAACTGTAAAAGGAAAAAACTGATATACTGAACTTCATCAAAAGTTTTAAGATGCTCACCAAATGACATTGTTATGAAAATGAAAAGGCAAACCATATGCTGAGAGAAAATATTTGCAAATCACATATTTGATGAAAGACTTGTATAATAAACATATAAAGAACTTGTGAATCTGAATAATAAAAGCCACACAATTTTTAAAAATAAGCAATTATACAAATGTCAGTTAAGTGCATGAAAAGATGCTCAGTATGTTATTAAGGAAAAGCAAATTTAAATTGTAATGATATACTATACACCTATTACAATGTCCAAAACTGAAAATGTAACAAGAGTTGGTGAGAATGTGAAACAACTAGAATTTCCTTACACTGCCAGTGAGAATGTAAAATAAAACCACCACTCTAGAAGAAGCTTGGCGATTAAAAAAAAATTTTTTTTTAACGTTTATTTATTTTTGAGAGAGAGAGAGAGAGACATACACACACACAAAGTGTGAGCAGGGGGAGGAGCGGAGAGAGAGGGAGACAGAATCCAAAGCAGACTCCAGGCTCTGAGCTGTCAGCACAGAGCCTGAATGCGGGGCTCGTACTCATGAACAGTGAGATCAGATCTGAGCCAAAGCCAGACACTTAACCGACTGTGCCACCCAGATGCCCCGAAGTTTGGCAATTTTTTATGAAGTTAAACATATGATGATGCCACTCAACTCCTAGATATTTGCCCAAGAGAAACACAAGAAAAACACTTATACATGAATGGTTACAGCAGCTTTATGTTTATAGCATGTTGATAGCAGGTCAATACTGGTATAATCCAAATTTCCATCAACAGGTGAATGGATAAATGAAGTGTGGTATATCTATACAACGGAATACTACTCAGCAATAAAAAGAATAAAGTAAAGACTGGGAACCTTTTTTCTTAAACATTTATTGTTTTACAATAAATATATTATTTTTAAAAGAGCAGAAAGTAACATTTGAGGAAAAAAAAGAATAAACTGATGATACACACAACATGGATGAATCTCAAAACAATTATGTGGAGTCTGAGCACCCCCCCCCTAAAGTACATTCTGTGTGAGTGCATTTATATAAAATAGTTTACAATATAAATTGATAGTGACAGCAGATCAGTGATTGCCTAGAGACAGAGGTAAGGATGGACCAAGGGATACAAGTAAACTTTTGGGTGTGATGGATAGGTTCGTTATCTTGATTGCAGGGATGGTTTCACAAGCGTATAAATATTCAAACTCTTCAAACTGTACATTTTAAATATGTACAGGTTATTGTCTGTCATTCATACCTTAATAAAGAACGTAACCTAAGAATTCTAGAACATGCAAAACTCTGTGGTTCTCATGTGAAGTTGACCGAAAGGGAACTCGGAAAGTTTATCACCCATGTACACTTTCTTAAGGGGGAAAAATCTTCATGAAGACAATCTGGCCAACAAGATTACTCATGAAGAATTGCAAATGAGGAAGCTGTCTTGTGAAAGATAGGCAGATGGTCACGGTAAAGGAACTGTGGAAATAAGATTAGAAAAGCAGAAAGTAAATGTTGTTTTTGAAGTATAAGCCACAAAATAGAAAAATCATTTAATTATAATAAAGAATAAAAATCTCAGTACATGCCAACAAAACACCCTAAGTATTGAGAGAAAGTAAAAAATCACAATAGACACTATTTTGTTTTTAAAATAATTTGAGAAATAATAGGTTAAACATAATTTAAATGTATATCTGAAAGTTAAGCCCCTAAATCAAGAGAGAGAAAAAAAACAAAAAAGGAAACATAAAAATTGGATGCAGTAAACACATATACAATATGATTAAAGGAGATAAACTCAACTAGTTAAAAAAGACAAAAGGATTGTGTTAGAAAACCAAAGCCCAACTGTAAACTGTAAATACCTAATACAAAATGATGCAGAAATGTTGACAAACAATGGGCAAAAATAGGGTAAATGTCCCTATACCCCAAAAAGGGGAAAAGGGAAAAAAGCACACAGAGAAGGGTTACAATATTAATAATCTTACAATGAAAAGATTTGTTGAGTTTGTGGGGGTTTTTTTTATGCTTTTTGTGTCAGAAAATATTTATTCCACTCTCACGCTTGAATGACAGCAGTTGGGTATATAATTTGAGATTCAAAATCATTTCTATCAGAATTTTTACGTCATTTCTCCATACTGTTTTAGCTTCCAGTGTTACTGGTTTTGTGTGCGTGTGTGCGTGTGTGTGTGTGTGTGTGTGTGTTCAGTTTCAAGTTAGTTAACATATAGGATAGTATTGGTTTTAGGAGAAGAATTTAGGGATTCATCATTTACATATAACACCCAGTGCTCATCCCAACAAGTGCCCTCCTTAATGCCCATCACCCTATTTAACCCATCCCTCTACCACCTTCCTTCCAGCAACCCTCAGTTTGTTCTCTGTATTTAAGAGTCTCTTATAGCTTGCCTCCCTCTTTTTTTTTTTAATGTTTATTTTTATTTTTGAGAGAGAGAGAGAGAGAGAGAGAGAGAGAGAGAGAGAGAATGAACACAAGCAGGGGAGGGGCAGAGAGAGCGGGAAACACAAGATCCAAAGCAGGCTCCAGACTCTGAGCTATCAGCACAGAGCCCGATGTGGGGCTCGAGCTCACAAACCATGAAATCATGACCTGAGCCAAAGTTGGACTCTTAACCGACTGAGCCACCCAGGCACCCCTCCCTCTCTGTGTTTAATTTATATTTTCTGGGTGGGCAATGTGGTCAAACACCTTTCAGTGTCTTCTTTGCCATCTGTATGTTCTTTTCAGTAAAATGTGTGGTCATATCCTTTGCTGAGTCCATCTGGATTTTTTTTTATTGAATTTTGAGAGTTTCTTATATATTCTAAAAATGAGGTCCTTTATCAGATACATGGTTTGCAAGTATTTTCTTAGCCTATAGTCTGGCTTTTAATTTCTTCACGTGGCCTTTTGCAGAGCAAGCTTTTAATTTATCAGCTTTTCCTTTACGGATTGTACTTTGGTGTCTTTGGTGTCAAGAACTCTGCATAGCCCTATATCCTGAAACTTTTCTCCAATTTTTTTTCCTAAAGGTTTTATAGTTTTATGTTTTATATTTAAATCTACAATCAGTTTTGAGCTAATTTCTGTATACAGGGTATGAGGGCTGTCTGTATATTTAATACTATATAAATATTTTTTAGTGTTCTTTGATCCTAGTTTTTAAGGCTATTTTTGAGCCAGTTATTTAACTTCTTTTGTACCATTTATTTTTAAAACAGAAGGTAGGAAATGGTAATGTGAAGAGAGTACAGAGTCAAAAATGGGCATGAGATGGAGAGCAGAGAGTTCTGAGAAGACTTAGAATTTGAAGTAAAAAAACACAAAGAAGCAGCTCTGCTTGCCCTAGCCAAGCAACCATGGGAAATCTGTCAGGAGACTTTCTGTCAACTGTGAAGAGCTGCACAGATGTTAGCCTCTGATGAAGGCCTTCCTGTGTCCCATGCATGTCCCCACCTCCAGCAACAGGTAACTGACTTGACATGATGAGAAACAGCTGCTCTGGGCATAACGTTAGTTGTTTATATTGTAAAATGAGAAACCATAGCTATGTTTGCAGTGAAAATCATAGAAAGGAAACAAATCAAAGTATTAACTTATATTACATTTGGTACTGGGATACAAGCATAACACCCCAAGCCCCACTCTAGAGCATGGTGGTTCAGAATGTAGGCTTTAGAGTCCAAAAGCTTCGTTTTGAATTCTAGCTTTACCACTTACAAGGCACTTACTGGGTTAAGTTACTTAAACTCTCTATACTTTAATATGCCTCCTGGTAAATGATCATAAAATTAATGACTAACTCATGTATTTAAGAATTTAAAAGAGTGCCTGGCACTCCACAATATCTAGTAAATATTACCTGTAGTTATTTATTATTTTTCCAAATCTTCCATATTTTCTACAAGAATATATTTCTTTTATAAAAGAACTACTTTACAAAAAAAGATGAGTACTTTTATAATTCTGTATACATCCAAATCGCAGATCCTTCTCCCTTTATCTTAAGAAAAGAGTAAGGCCATTCCCAAGAAAATTTAGAACAGAGGCTGATAATCTTACAGTCCACAAGCCAAATCTAGCCTGCCACCAGTTTTTTGCTTTTCCCTTTTATTATTATAGTAAAATACACATAATGTAAAACTTAACCATCTTAACTATTTTTAACGGTATAACAGTTCAGTGGTATTATTCATAGTGTGTGACGTTACTACCATGTATCTCTAAAACTCCTTTCATCTTGGAAAGCTGAAACTCTATACCCAATAAAACAACTTTCCATTCCCTCCTCCTTCCAGCCCTGGCAAGCATCATGCTACTTTCTGTGTTTATATTTTGACTAGTCTAAGTACTTCATATAAGTAGAACCATGCAGGATTTATCTTTTTGTAACTGACTTATTTCACTTTAGTGTATGTCCTGAAGGTTCATCCATGTTGTACCATATGTTGACCTTCCCTACTTGTTTAAAGTAGTGTTCTACTGTATGTAAAAAGTGGTCTATTGTAAACTTCATTTTGTTTATCCATATATCTTTCAACGGACCCTTGAGTTGCTTCCATGCTTTGACATGGTATATAATCCTTTTAATATGCTGCTACATTCAGTTTGCTAATCTTTTGTTGAGGACTTTGTATCAATATTCATATAGGATATTGATCTGTACTTTTCCTTTCTTGTAGTGCACTGGCTTTGGTATCAGAGTAATGCTGGTGTCATAAAATGAGTTAGGAAATGTTCCCTTCCTCCTAAATTTTTTGGAAAAGTTTGAGAAGGATTGGCAGTTTTTCAAATGTTTCGTGGAATTCACCAATGAAGCCATTAGGTATAGGGTTTTCTTCTTTGGGAGATTTTTGATTACTGATTGAATCTTCTTACTTTTTATAGGTCTATTCAGATTTTTTAAAATTTCTTTATGATTTAACCTTGGTATGTTTCTTAGAATTTGTCCATTTAATTAAGGCTACCCAATTTGGTGGTGTACAATTGCTCATGGTACTCTCCTATAATCCTTTTTATTTCTGTACAATCAATAGTAACATCCTCAATTTCATCTCTGAGTTTAGTAGTTTGGTCTTCTTTCATTCTTAATCCACATAGGTAAGACTTTGTCAATTTTGTTGATATTTTCACAGAACCAAATTTTGGTTTCATTTATTTTCCCTATTTTTCCTATTCTCTAGTTCATTTATCTCTGTTCTCATCTTTATTACTTCCTTCCTTTTGCTAGCTTTGGGTTTAGTTTGTTCTTATTTTTCTAATTCCTTAAATTATAAAGTTAGGTTACTGATTTGAGATTGTTTGGGGTTTTTATTTTTATTTTTTTAGGTAGGCTTCATGTCCAGTGCAGAGCCCAATGCAAGGCTAGAACTCAAAACCCTGAGACCAAGACCTGAGCTGAGATTAAGAGTTGAACGCTTAAATGACTGAGCCACCCAAGTGCCCCTTTTGTTTTTTAACATAAGCGTTTACAGCTATAAATTTCCTTCTTACCACAGCTTTTAGTGTGTCACGAGTTTCTGGTGTGCTGCATTTTCATTTTCATTTATCTATCTATATTTTCTAACTTCCCTTGTGTAATTTCCACAAATTTCTGAATTTTTCAGTTTTCCTTCTGTTCATCTTGTGGCTGGAGAAGAAACTTTGTATGATATCTATCTTATAAACACTTCAAGCGCGTTCTTCAATAGTCTTCAATAGACTTCTGGGAAGAGTAGGAGGATCCTAACTAAGCTCACCTCTTTCCCACAGACACACCTAGGTAATAGCCACATCAGTGCAACTAACCCAGAAAATGATGTGGGCTGGGAAAACAGACTTGCCACAGTTCACTGCAGAGAAGAGGACAACTGAAAAGAGTGGGAAGGGCAGAAACATGGTTGGGAATCAATCTCCTAGCGAGTCTAACCACAAGCAGGAGGGAGGGACACAACAAGCAGGGAGTAATGATAGAAGCAAACTATACACCATGCACCCCAGACAGGAGGACCTACCCTAAGAAGATGAGATCTCATAACATTTGGCTTAGAAAACCAATGGGCCTTAACTTTGCAAGTTTTACAATCAGTGGAGCTTAACTTAACTCTGGGTACTTTACAAACTCTAGGTCTGGGAGAGCTAGAGGCCATTAGGTAACTGAGTCCCTTCCTTTAAAGAGACAACATGACACACAAATCCATGGAAGTACATCATAGAAGCAGCAGTCTGAAAAGTGCCTGGGGGTGTATGTGAAGGTGATTTATTTACTAAAATCAGAACATGTGCTGGAGGGGGAGGAATCTTTAGGAGACTTCCTTAAGAACAATAGATCTGGTGGGTACCATCCCCCACCCCCTCACATAGCTAGACACTTGTGGGAGCCAGTGAAAACAGCCTATTTGCTAAGACGGCAACACCACACACCAGCATTCTCCTGCAGATCTGCCCTGTCCAACCTGCCCCACTCAGTAGAAGTCCCTCCAAAGTGGCTCCTGCTGTCACTTCTTGCAAGCAGTCCTGGCAGGGACCAGTACCACTCCAAAGTAACTCCTCCTCTGGGGAGAGGGGAAGATAACCACACACACCAGTCTGACTACAGCCCCGGCAGATGAACTGGGGGTAGACATCTGATCTGACTGCTGGCCCTGTCCACCAATAAAAACCTCTCGTGGGGCACCACAGAGAGAGAGCTCTGAAGTTCCGTGCAACTGTAGCCTAGGCAAACTGGAGGAGGGCAGGCATCTGGTCTGACCACTAGATATCACCTAACTACAAGTGCAAGGCAGCCCCAGACTGGCTCCTTAACAGCACAGGGACCAAACTGTACCCCAAACAGGTAAAGTGGACAATAGCAGCTAACTGGACTGAAAACAAATGCTGCTCAGCCACAACAGCAGGACAGACACAACCCACATAGGGGACACCCCTGAAGTGTATGGTTCTGGTGAACGTGGGTCATTGCACTACAGGGCACCACAGGTACTCTTCTCAAGGCCACTACTTTCAACATCAGGAGATAGGGTAGATTTTTCCTAATACATAGAAATTAACAAGAGTTAGACAAAATGAAGACACAGGAATATGTCCCAAATGAAAGAACAAGACAAAAACACATCAAAAGGGTTACATGAAATGAAGATAAGCAATATGCTCAACAAAGAATTCAAAGTAATGGTCATAAAGATACTTACTAGATTTGAGATAAGAATGGAGGATCTCTGTGAGAACTCATTACAGAGAGAAAATATAAAAAAGAACCAATCAGAGATGAAGAACTCAATAATTGAAATTAAAAATACACTAGAGGATATCAACAGCATATTTAGAGGAGGCAGAAGAACAGATCGGAGAGCTGGACAACAGGTAATGGAAAGCAAACAAGATGAAAGATCAAAAAGAAAAAAAGATGAGTAAAAAATGAGAATAGGTTAGGGGAATTCAGTGATGTCATTAAGCATAATAACATTTGCATTATAGGGATCTGAGGAGAAGACAGAGAAAGGGGCAAGAATTTTATTTGAAGAAATAATAGCTGAAAACTTCCTGAATCTGGGGAAGGAAACAGGTATTCTGATCCAGGAGGGTCAGAGAGTCCCCAACAAAATCAACCAAAGGAGGTTCATACCAAGGTATATAGTAATTAAAATGGCAAAAAGTAGTGATAAAGAGATTTTTAAAAGCAGCAAGAGAAAAGAAAACAGTCACACACAGGGGGAACCCCATAAGGCTGTCAGTTGATTTTTCAGTAGAAATTTTGCAGGTCATAAGGGAGTGGCATAATATATTAAAAGTGCTAAAGTGGAAAAGCCTGCAATTGAAAATACCCTACCCAGCAAAACTATCATTCTGAATAGGAGGAGAGAGAAAGAGTTCCTAGACAAACAAAAATTAAAGGAGTTTACCATTAAACCAGCATGACAAGAAACATGAAAGGGAATTCCTTGAGTGAAAAGAAAAGTACATAATCAGGAGGAAACAAATTATGAAAGGAAAAATTTCACAGGTAAATGCAAACATAATAAAAGTAGTAGATTTATCACTTATAAAAAAAGTAGAGACATTAAAGTACAAAAACAATGAAATCAGTTAAATATAGAAAAGTTAGTCAAAGGATTCACAAAATAAAAGGCTGGAGAAAATGACATCATATACATAGAACATGGGTGTGGAGGAATAAAAATTTAGTGTTTCTAAAATAAGTTCAAACCTAAGTGACCATCAACTTAATATTGACTGCTATCTGCATAAGATGTATGTATGAACCTAATGGAAACTACAAATCAAAAGCCAGTAATAGATATGCAAAAATAAAAAGGAATCCAAGCATATCACTAAAGAAAGCCATCAAACAACAAAGGAAGATAGCAAGAGAAGAAAGTAACAGAGAACTACAAATACAACCATAAAACGGTTGACAAAATGGCAATCCCAATCCCATATCTATCGATAATTACTCTGAATGTGAATGCACTGAATGATCCAATCAAAAGACACAGGGTGATGGAATGGATAATAAAGCAAGACCCTTCTATATACAGCCTAAGGGAGACTCATCTCAGACCTAACGAAACATGCGGATTGAAAGTCAAGGGATGGAAAAATATGTACTATGCAAAATGAAACAAAAAGAAAGCTGGAGTAGCACACTTTTATCACAAAAAAAGGGGACGTTAAAATTTTTTAAGTTTATTTATTTGGAGAGAGAGAAAGCACAAGTCGGGGAGGGGCAGAGAGAGAGGGAGAGAGAGAATCCCAAGCAGGCTCCACATAGTCAGCACAGAGCCTGATGTGGGGCTTGAAACCCACACACTGCAAGATCATGACCTGAGCAAAAGTTGGACGCTTAACCAACTGAGCCACCCGGGCTCCCTGACAAAAAAAATGGACTTTAAAACAAAGACCGTAACAAGAGAAAAGAAGGACGCTACATAATGATAAATAAAACAATTTAACAAGAGAATATAACAAATGTAAATATTTATGCACCAAATATGAGGGTACCTAAGTATATGAAGCAACTATTAACAGACATATAGAAACTGACAGTATTACAGTAATAGTAGGGGACTTTAGAAAAGTGAACAGATCATCCAGACAGAAAATCAACAAGGAAGCAATGGCTTTGAATAACATATTGGGCCACAGAACCTAACAGATATATTCAGAACATCCCCAAGCAGAATACACATTCTTTTTAAGTGCACAAGGAACATTATCCCAGATAGATGACATGTTAGTTCACAAACAAACCTCAATAAACTCAAAAAGACTGAAATCATACCATGCATCCTTTTTTTTTTTTTTTTAATTTTTTTTTTCAACGTTTTTTTTTTATTTTTGGGACAGAGAGAGACAGAGCATGAACGGGGGAGGGGCAGAGAGAGAGGGAGACACAGAATCGGAAACAGGCTCCAGGCTCCGAGCCATCAGCCCGGAGCCTGACGCGGGGCTCGAACTCACGGACCGCGAGATCGTGACCTGGCTGAAGCCGGACGCTTAACCGACTGCGCCACCCAGGCGCCCCACCATGCATCTTTTCTGACCACAACAGTATGAAAATAGACATCAATCTCAACAAAAATATCTGCAAAGAACACAAATACATGGAGGGTAAATAACATGCTATATATTCATGTGTAACATACAATAAATGATTCAATCAAGAAATCAAAGAGGAAATAAAAAAATACATGGAGATAAATGAAAATGAAAACACAATGGTCCAAAATCTTTAGGATGCAGCAAAGAACCCCAGCTTAAGAAGCAAGAAAAATCTCAAGTAATTAAAAACTCTACACCTACAGGAGCTAGAAAAAGAGGGAAAAAAATCCAGCAGAAGGAAGGAAATAATGAAGATTAGAGCAGAAATAAATGAAACAAGAGACTTAAAAAACAATGAACAGAACAAGGAAACCAGGAGTTGGTTCTTTGAAAAGATAAACATCAGTGATAAACCTTTACCGAGACTCATCCAAAAAAGAGAGAGAGAGAGAGAGAGAGAGAGAGAGACAGAGACAGAGACAGAGACAGGGGTCAAGTAAATAAACTCAGAAATGAAGGAGGAGTGGGGCACCTAGGTGTCTCAGTTGGTTAAGCATCTGGCTTGACTTCAGCTCAGGTCGTGATCTTGAGGTTTTTTAGTTCCAGACCTGCACTGGGCTCTGTGCTGACAGCTCAAACAAAGCCTGCTTAGGATTCTCTCTCTCCCTCTCTCTTTCTGCCCCACCCCATTCGCACTTTCTCTCAATATAAATAAACTTTTAAAAAAGAAAAAAAAATGAAGGAGGAGAAATAACAACTGAAACCACAGAAATGTAAAGGATTACAACAGAATATTTTGAAAAACCATATGCCAACAAATTGGGCAACCTAGAAGAAATGGATACATTTCTAGAAACATAAGTTTCCAAAACTGAATCTGGAAGAAATAGAAAATTTGAACGGACTGACTACCAGCCACGAAATTGAATTAGTATTAAAAAAACTCCCAACAAACAAAAGTCCAGGCAGGACCACAAAGATTCATCAGTAGGTGATTTCTACCAAACATTTAAAGAAGGGTTAAACTATTCTTGTCAAATTATTCCAAAAATTAGGAGAGGTAGGAAAGCTTCCAAATTCATTTTACAAGGCGAGCATTACACTGATACCAAACCCAGATAAAGACACTACAAAAAAAGGAAAATTACAGGCCACTATCTGTGATGAATATAGATACAAAAACCCTCAACCGGGCTTGCTAAAATATTAGCAAACCGAATTCAACAATACATAAAAAAAATCATTCACCATACTCAAGTGGGATTTATTGCTGGGATACAAGAGTGGTTCAATATTTATATGATCATCTCAACAGATGCAAAAAAAGCATCTGACAAAGTACAACATCCATTCATAATAAAAACTCTCAACAAAGTAGGTGTAGAGGGTATATACCTCAACATAATTAAGGCCATATAAGAAGAACCCATAACTAACTTCATAATGGTAAAAAAATGAGACTTTTCTTGTAAGGTCAAGAACAAGATAAGGATGTCCACTCTACCTATTTTATTCAGTATATTACTGTAAGTCCTAGCCACAGGAATCAAATAAGAAAAAGAAACAAAAGACATCCAAATTGGTAAGGAAGAAGTAAAACTTTCACTGTTTGCAGATGACATGATATTATATACAGAAAACCCTAAAGGCTTCATAAAAACAAAAACAAAACCCTACTAGAACTGATTAATGAATTGATGGAAGTTGCATGATACAAAATTAATATACATTGCATTTCTATATACTAATAATGAAGTGGCAGGAAGAGAAATAAAAAAAAAAAATCCCATTTACAATTGCACTCCAAATAATAAAATACTTAGAAATAAACTTAACCAAGGAGGTAAAAGTTCTGTACTCTGAAAACTATAAAATACTGATGAAAGAAGCTAAAGATATGAACAAATGGAAAGATATTCCATGTTCACGGATTGGAAGAGTTTATATTGTAAAATTACTACCCATCCCATACTACATACATACATACATACATACATACATACCCAAAGAACTACCCAAAGCAATCTACAGATTTAATGCAATCCCTATCAAATACCAAAAACATTTTTTGCAGAATTAGGACAAATAATAGTAACATTTGTATGGGAACACAAGAGACCCTGAATAGCCAAAGCAATCTTGAAAAAGAAGAGCAAAGTTGGTGGTATCACAATCACAAATTTTAAGATCTACTACAAAGCTATACTAATCAAATCAGTGTTGTACTGCCACACATGCATGTGTGAGCGTGCGTGCACGCACGCACACACACACACACACACACACACACGCACGCACGGGACACATAGATCAATGGAACAGAATAGAAAATCCAGAAGTAAACTCGTGATTTTATTGTCAATTAATCTACAACAAAAGAAGGAAGAATATACAATGGGAAAATGATGGTGTCTTCAATAAATGGTGCTGGGAAAACTGGACAGTTACATGCAAAAGAATGAAATGGAAGCACTTTCTTATGCCATACACAAAAATAAACTCAAAATTGATTAAAGACTTAAATTGATACCAGAAACTATAAAACTCCTAGAAGAAAATACAGGCAATAATTTCTTTGACATTGGCCATGGAAACTTTTCTAGGTCTGTCTCCTAAGGAAAGGGAAACAAAAGCAAAACTATTGGGACTACGCCAAAATAAAAAGCTTTTGCACAGTGAAGGAAACCATCAACAAAATGAAAAGGCAATCTACTGAATGAGAGAAGGTATGTGCAAATGATATATGCAATAAGGCGTTAACATCCAAAACATATAAAGAATTTATACAACACCAAAAAAACAAAAAACAAAATCTGATTTAAAAATGGGCAGAGGACCTGAATAGACATTTATCCAAAAAAAGACATACAGATGGCCAACAGACACATGAAAAGTTGCTCAACATCACTAATCATCAGTGAAATGAAAATTAAAACCACAATGAGGTATCATGTTACACCTGTTAAAATGGCTAAAATTAAAAACACAAGAAATAACAAGTGCTGGTGAGCATATGTGGAAAAAGGAACGTACATGCACTGTTGGTGGGAATACAAATTAGCTCTGCCACCATGAAAAACAGTATGGAGGATCCTCAAAAAATTAACAATAGAATTACCATATGATTCGGTAATTCCACTTCTGGGTATTTACCCAAAGAATAAGAAAACACGAATTCAAAAAGATATACTTATCCCTATGCTCAATGCAGCATTATTTACATGAGCCAAGATATGGAAGCAATCTAAGTGTCCATGGATAGATGAATAAAGAAGATGTGGTATGTATATACAATAGACTATTACTGAGCCATAAAAAAGAATGAAATCTTGCCATCTGCAACAAAATGGATGGACTAGAGGGTTATAATGCTAAATGAAATGAGTTAGACTGAGAAAGATAAATACCACATGGTTTCACTGATATGTGGGACTTAAGAAACAAAACAAACAAACAAAAGAAACAAAACCAAATTCTTAAATACAGAAAACACTACTGGTGGCCAGATGGGAGATGGGTGGGTGGGATGGGTGAAATAGAAAAAGGGGATTAAGAGGGTACTTTTCTTTTTTGTTTTTTTTTAGTGTTTATTTATTTGTGTGAGAGACAGAGAGACAGCATGTGAGTGGGGGAGGGGCAGAGAGAGAGAAAGACACAGAATCAGAAGCAGGCTCCAGGCTCTGAGCTGTCAGCACAGAGCCCAACACAGGGCTTGAACTCATAAACTGCGAGATCATGACCTGATCCAAAAGTTGGACACTTAACTGACTGAGCTACCCAGGCGCCCCAAGAGTACACTTTCTTTGATGCACACTGAAAAATGTATGGGATTGTTTAATCATTATATTGTATTACCTGAAACTAATATAACACTGTATATTAACTGTACTTGAATTAAAAAAAAAGATACTGAGACCTAATGGTGGCCCCTCATGATCTGTCCTGAAACAGGTCCCACGTGCACTTGTAAAGAATGTGTGTGCTTCTGTTATTGGATAGAATGTTGTATATATGTGCATTAGATCTATTTGTTTTATTGTATTAAGTCTTCTATTTCCTTATCTTCTGTCTGGTTTTTCTAGCCACTTGTGAGAGTGGAATATTGAAGTCTACAGATATTATCTGAAATTATTTCTCCTTTCTGTCACTTTTGCTTCATATATTTTGATGGTCTATTGTTGCACCAATCTTTATTTTATTTTATTTTTTTGACTTAACTCAATGCAAGTTTACTTTTTTTTTTTTAATACATGAAGTTTATTGTCAAATTGGTTTCCATACAACACCCAGTGCTCATCCCAAAAGGTGCCCTCCTCAATACCCATCACCCACCCACCCCTCCCTCCCACCCCCCATCAACCCTCAGTTTGTTCTCAGTTTTTAAGAGTCTCTTATGCTTTGGCTCTCTCCCACTCTAATCTCTTTTTTTTTTTTCCCCTTCCCCTCCCCCATGGGTTTCTGTTAAGTTTCTCAGGATCCACATAAGAGTGAAACCATATGGTATCTGTCTTTCTCTGTATGGCTTATTTCACTTAGCATCACACTCTCCAGTTCCATCCATGTTGCTACAAAGGGCCATATTTCATTCTTTCTCATTGCCACGTAGTACTCCACTGTGTATATAAACCACAATTTCTTTATCCATTCATCAGTTGATGGACATTTAGGCTCTTTCCATAATCTGGCTATTGTTGAGAGTGCTGCTATAAACAATGGGGTACAAGTGCCCCTATGCATCAGTACTCCTGTATCCCTTGGGTAAATTCCTAGCAGTGCTATTGCTGGGTCATAGGGTAGGTCTATTTTTAATTTTTTGAGGAACCTCCACACCGTTTTCCAGAGTGGCTGCACCAATTTGCATTCCCACCAACAGTGCAAGAGGGTTCCCGTTTCTCCACATCCTCTCCAGCATCTATAGTCTCCTGATTTGTTCATTTTGGCCACTCTGACTGGCGTGAGGTGATATCTGAGTGTGGTTTTGATTTGTATTTCCCTGATGAGGAGCGACATTGAGCATCTTTTCATGTGCCTGTTGGCCATCCGGATGTCTTCTCTAGAGAAGTGTCTATTCATGTTTTCTGCCCATTTCTTCACTGGGTTGTTTTTCGGGTGTGGAGTTTGGTGAGCTCTTTATAGATTTTGGATACTAGCCCTTTGTCCGATATGTCATTTGCAAATATCTTTTCCCATTCCGTTGGTTGCCTTTTAGTTTTGTTGGTTGTTTCCTTTGCTGTGCAGAAGCTTTTTATCTTCATAAGGTCCCAGTAGTTCATTTTTGCTTTTAATTCCCTTGCCTTTGGGGATGTGTCAAGTAAGAAATTGCTACGGCTGAGGTCAGAGAGGTGTTGCACCAATCTTTATAACCGTTATATATTCCTGCTATGTTGAGACTTTTAATAATAAATAATGTCCTGGGGCACCTAGGTGTCTCAGTTGGTTGAGTGTCCAACTATGGATTTTGGCTCAGGTAATGACCTCACAAGTGTGAGATCAAGCCCCATGCTGGGCTCTCTCTCTCTCTCTCTGCCCCTCCCTCACTTACACACACACATGCACTCTCTACCAAAAAATAAATAAATAAATAAAATAGAATAAAATAATGTCCTTTGTCTCATGTAATTTTTTTTAACTGAGAGTTGCTGGAGGGGTGTTGGGTGTGGTTGTGGGGCTGAATGGGTGATGGGCATTAAGGAGGGCACTTGTTGGGATGAGTACTGGGTGCTAGAGTTTAGTGGAACTCTACTCCTGAAATCATTATTTAAAAAAAGAGAAATTTATTTCTCAGTTCTGGGGGCTGAAGTCTGAGATCAGGTTACAAGCATGTTGGATAAAGGTTCCCTTCTGTTTTGTAGTCTTCTTGTATCCTAACATGGCAGAAGAAGAAAGGGATCGCTCTGGGGTCTCTTACTAAAAAAAATTTATGAGAGTTCCACACTCATAACTTAATCACCCTAATCATGCTAGACATTAATTTTTCATTGATGACTTTTGGAAGGACACATTCAGACCGTATCACCAACTTTTAGCTTCCAATTTACTTTTGTTTTTGGATCTAAACTGATTCTCTTGTAGACACCATATACTTGGGTCATGTGTTCTTATCTATTCTGCCAATCGCCATCTTCTGATTGAAGTTTAATCCATTTGCATTTAAGCTAATTATCGATAAGGAAGAATTTGTCGTTTTGCTTTGTTTTCTTTATGTCTTACATTTTTGGTTTCTCAGTTTCTCCATTACTGCCTTCTTTTGTGTTTCATTCATTTGGTAGTGTACCATTTTGATTCCTTCCTCATTTCCTTTGCTCTGTATTTTTTAGTTATTTTCTTCATTGTTACTATAGAGATTATAATTATCTTAAATATTTAACAAACTAGTTCAAATTAATACCAACTTACCTTCAATAGTACACTTACTTCTGTCATTTTGATATTTATTTTCTATATGCCTTACAGCTTTTTTTGGCCATTTCATTCTTTACTTTCATTTTTTGTGTTTAGCTGATTTTTGTATGTGTTTAGCTGACTTTTGTAACAAAATGTTCAAATTCCTTTTGTGTATTTTCTTTTTTTTTTTTTGAAAATCTTTTTTTTAGTTTACTTATTTTGAGAAAGCAAGCATGAACAGAGGAGGGACAGAGAAAGATATAATTCCAAGCAGGCTCCATGCTGTCAGTGCAGAGCCCAGTGCAGGGCTCAATCTCACAATCCATGAGATCATGACCTGAGCTGAAATCAAGAGTCAGATGCTCAGCCGACTGAGCTACCCAGGCACCCCATTTCTGTGTATTTTCTAGTTATTTTCTTCATGGTTTTCAAGGGGATTTAATCTTAGAGTTATAACACTCTAACTTGAATTTATATCAAATGAACTTCAACAATATACAGAAACTGTACTTCTTTATGGACCCATCCCTATACCTTTCAGTTACTGATGTCAGAAAATTTCATCTTTATATATTGTGTGTCCAAAACCACAGACTAATAATTCTTTAAATACATTAGTCTTTAACCTATGTAGAAAACAAACTGTGAAATTACAAACCAAAGTTACAATAATCCTAGCTTTTAGACTATTAATTGTCATTTTAAAAAATGCATTAGTTTCTTAAATCACATGAAAAACAAAAAAAGGAGTTTCAAACCATTCTTATAACCAGCTTTTATAATTGCCCCTGTATTTACTTTTACTGTGATCTTTGTTTCTTCATATGGCTTTGAGTTGTTGCCTAGTGTCCTTTCATTTTAAACTCACAGGACTCCCTTTAGCATCTCTTACAAGGCAGGTCTAACAGTAGTAAACTTCCTCAGCTTTTGTTTATCTGGGAATGTCTTAATTTCTTTTTCACTTTTAAAGAACAGTCTGGCCTGACACAGGATTCTTGGTTAGTAGTTTTTATTTGTTTTAGTATTGTGAATGTATCAGCTCACTGTCTTCTGGCCTCCAAAGTTTGTAATGAGAAATCTGTTAATAATCTTACTGCTTTTGCTTTCAAGAGTCTTTCAAAAGTTTTATTGTAACATGTCTCAGAGTGGGTCTCTTTAAGTTCATTTTACTTAGAGTCCGCTGAGCTTCCTTGATGCTTATATTCATGTCTTTCATTAAATTTGTGACATTTTCAGTCATTATTTCTTTTAATACTCTGTCTCTTTCCTTCTGGCACTCCCACAATGCATATGCAGGCCTGCTTGATGGCGCCCTACAGGTCTCTTAGTCTATGTTTACTTTTCTCTAATCATTTACTTTTCTTCAGATTCGGAATTTCAATGTTCTATCTTCAAGTTCACTGATTCTTTCTTCTGTCTGCTCAAATCTACCTTTGAACTTCTCTGCCGGAATTTTCATTCCAGCTATTGTACTTTTGAGATCTAGATTTTCTTTTTTGTCTTCTTCCCCACCCCAGCTTCACTGAAGAGTAACTGGAAAATTAAAACTATATAAGTGTACAATGTGATGTTTTCATAAACATACACATTGTGAAATGATCACCACAAACGAGCTAGTTAACATATCCATCACTTCAGTTACTTTTTTGGGGAGTAAAAGCTGTTAAGATCTCTTAGCAAATTTCAAGTATACAATACAGTATTACCAACTGTACTCACCCTGCTGTACATTAAACTTTGAAAAGTTATTCATCTTGTATAACTGACATGTTGTACCCTTTGACCAACAATTGTATCCCCATTTCCCACAACCTGTAGGCTCTGGCAACATCATTCTACTCTACTTCTATGAATTTGACATTTTCAGATTTCACATATAAGTGAGATTGTGCAGTATTTGTCTTTCACATAACATAATGTCCTCCAGATTAATCCATGTTTTTGCAAATAGCAGTATTTCTTTCTTTTTTAGGGCTGAATAATATTCCTAAGGGCTTTTTTCCCTGTATCTTGGCTATTGAGAATAATATTTCTCCTTTCTGATATTTCTCCCTTCGGGTCTGTTAACACTTGCTTTATATATTTAGAGACCCTCATGTTGAGTGCCTATATATATTTATAGTTGTTACATCCTCATAATGAATTGGCCCTTTTATCATTATATAATCACCTTCTTTGTCTCATATGACAGTTTCTGACTTAAAGTGTACTTTTTTGTCTAATGTAATGGCCGCTCCCACTTTTTCTAGTTACTGTTTGCGTGGAATATCTATTCCCAAGCCTTTCAACATATGTGTGCTCATAAAGCTAAAGGGAGACTCCTATAGGCAGCATATAGTTGGATATTGGTTATTTTATTTTATTTATTCAGCCACTCTATATGTCTTTTGATGGGTGAATTTAATCCATTCAATTTTAAATTTTTTAAATATTTTATTTATTTCTGAGAGTGAGAGAGAGAGTGTGTGAGAGGGGGAGAGGCAGAGAAGAGAAGGAGACACAGAATCTGGAGCAGGCTTCAGGCTCCGAGCTGCCAGCACAGAGCCCGACGTGGGGCTCTAACTCCCAAACTGTGAGATCATGACCTGAGCCAAAGTCAGACACTTAACCAACTAAGCCACCCAGGCTCCCCTAATCCATTTACATTTAAAGTAATTATTAGTAAGTGGGGACTTACTGCTGCCATTCTGTTAATTATTTTTCTGTCGATTTGTAGTGCCTTTGTTCCCTTTTCCTCTCTTGACACTCTTCCTTTGTAATCTGATGATTTTTCTTTTGTAGTGATATGCGTTGATACCTATTTTGTGTATCTGCTACACAAAGTTTTTCATTTCTGTCCACCATGAGACTTGCATAAAACACCTTTTATAACATTTTATTTTAAGCTAATAACAACTGAGCTTCAATCACATATGAAAGCTATACTTCTACCCCTTCCCCACACTTTATGTAATTGATGTCACAATTTACATCATTTATATTATTCATCCATTAACAAATTATTACAGTTATAGTTATTTTTCATACTTTTATATTTTATTTACGTTACAGTTGAAAGCTTATACTTTCATGTTTTCATGTTGCTAACTGCTGTCTTTTCATGTTAGCTTGAATAGCTCCCTTTAGCATTTTTTTGTGAGGCAGGTCTAGTGGTGATGAACTTCAACTTTTGTCTGGGAAAATGTTTATTTCTCCATTTCTGAAGGACAGCTTTGCTGGGTATAGTATTCTTCTCAGTATTCTTTCAGTACTTTGAATTTATCATCACATTGTCTCCTGGCCTGAAAGATTTCTGCTGAGAAATCAGTTGACTGTCTAATCAGCGCTCCTTTGTGACAAGTCGCTTTTCTCTTGCTGCTTTCACAACTCTCTTTGACAATTTGATATAATGTGTTTCAGTGTAGATCTCTTTAAATTTAATCCATCTGGAATCCTGGGGTCTTTATGAATCTGGATGCCCATTTCCCTCCCAAGATTTGGTAACTTTTTAGTCATTTCTTTATTTATTTATTTAAAAAATTTTTTTTTTCAACGTTTTTTATTTATTTTTGGGACAGAGAGAGACAGAGCATGAACGGGGGAGGGGCAGAGAGAGAGGGAGACACAGAATCGGAAACAGGCTCCAGGCTCCGAGCCATCAGCCCAGAGCCTGACGTGGGGCTCGAACTCACGGACCGCAAGATCGTGACCTGGCTGAAGTCGGACGCTTAACCGACTGCGCCACCCAGGCGCCCCTTTAGTCATTTCTTTAAATAGGCTTTCTAGCCACCTTCCCCCTCCTTCCTGATCTGGAACTCCTGCTACACATAAATAAAATATATAATCTATTGGTTCACTTGATGGAGTCCCATAATTCCTATAGGCTTTCTTCACTCTTTTTTCATTCTTTCTTTTTTCTCCTCTTCCTAGATAATTCCAAATAACTCATCTTCATGTTTGCTCATTCTTTCTTCTGCTTGAAAAAATCTGCTTTTGAACCCCTCGAATAAATTTTTCAGTTCAGTTATTGTACTCTTCAACTCCAGTGTTTTGGGGTCTTTTTATTTGTTTCTATCTGTTGAGTCTCATTTTGTTCATGTATCATTTTCCTAATTTTGTTTAGTTGTTTACCTGTGTTCTCTTGTAAATGAGCTTTTTTAAGTTAAATTGATTATTTTGAACTCACTGCCAGGATTTCCACAGAATTCTATTTCTTTCAGGTTGGTTAATGGAGATTTGTTTTCCTTCTCTGTGTTTGTTTTCTTCATTCTTCATGATTCTTGTAGGTTTGCTTGTTGTCTGCACATTTGAAGAAGCAACTTCTTCTTCCAGTTCTAAACACAGTCAGCAGTGCTAAACACAAAGCAAGATACAGACTGACCCCTCAGGAAGTGCAACATAACGCTGGGAACAAGACCTTTACTTTTTACCCTTCCTTGTGAAGGAAGAACCTCATTTCTATGCATATTCCCAGGCTCACAGACCAGTGCTGGCTATAAGGGCATACCTTTTGCCTTCCCTTGTTCTTAGCTGCCCAAGGGCACTGGGTACTTGTTATGAGGTAACATAGAAATCTGTTCCACTGAGTGAAGGTCCACTGAAATGCCAGGGATAAGGGTCTTTTAGCTTCCTTCCATTTACTGTGGAGAAAAAAAATCAAACTTGTGTCTATTCACAATTTCATAGAGCAGTGATGGCTGCAGGCATGTGCCCTCCTCTTTTATTCATTCCTAGATGTCCTAGGGAATCAGGCTCTATAGTTCATTTAGCACTTAGCATAGGTGAGAGAAAAACTGGCCCCACTGAGGATGCCCTGTGAAGCTGGGAGGCTAGGAGCATACTCCAATCTCACTTCTCTACTGTGAAAGAAGTCACTGGCTTAGGTGATCTTGGTATTGAGTTTGGTGGAAGAACTAATGTAGGTAAAGTGATATTATTCTTCTAAGTATATATCTGGATGCTCTCAGTTTGTGCTCCTCTGGGTGCTTAAACTTCTTAGGTGAATTCTGAATTTCTCTCAAGGTATTTTGATACCAATATTATTGTTATGTCTGTGTTTCTATGGATGAATGAGAGTAGGGCTTACTACTCCCCCATCTTGATGATGTCACTCTTTTTAAGTTTTCTATCTTTTCACAGATATTTCCATTTTGTTCATACATCACTTTCTTGACTTCCTCCACACATTTTCCTTTAGGTCTTTGAGTATCTTTAAGAAAATTGTTAAAAAGTCTTTGTCTAGTATATCTGCCATCAGGTCTGCTTGAGACAATTTCTGTCATTTTTCCCCACAAATGGGCCATACTTTCACATTTCTTTGTATACATTGTTATTTTTTCTGTTGAAAACTGGACATGTGAACCTAATGTGGTAACTGTGGACATCAGACTCTCCTCTTTCCTAGGGTTTGTTTGTTTTTGTTTTGTTTGTATTGTTTTTGATTTTTTAATTATAGTAGGCTCTATCTAGGCCAAAATTTAAGGTCTTTCCCTGAACATTTGTGGTAATTTTATCATTTCCCCATATATGCAATTGCTTTGAATGTCCTACTCATTAATGTCTGGCTCCCAAAAGGGGAAAAAGAGAAAAATAAATGGAGGGAAAAGGTTGTTAGCCCTTTAAGTCTTCTGGGTTACTTCAGGCAGAGAACTTTAATAATGGACGGAGTTGCAACAACAATGGCTACCTCCTTTATCTACACCTTTGAGATCAGGGGTAATGATCAGGGCACGAATCTCCAAGTTCCTTTTTTGCCCACCATGGCTCCTGCACTCTGTGTACAAGCTATTCAATGAATGTGTGCAGAGCTGCCTGCCACAGGGCTGGAGGGTGGGAGTAGGTAGTTGCTTCTGTGCTAAGAGCTAAAATGGACTGAAATTTACTTCAATTTACCCCCAAGCCTTCCTCTGAAAGTTGTAAGCCTTCAAAAGACATTAGACATATTCTACCAGTGCCACTGTTGTCTACGTGGGGAGATGGAATCCTGCTACTTCATACTCTATCATCTTCCCAGAGTCCTCTGTCTAGCTCCAGTTTTGGTAAATGTAAGTTTTATTCCCATTCCTTGTATACAGTCTATGGTTGCTCTCATAGTACAATAACAGAACTTGAGTACTTGGGACACAGACCATTTCACACACAAACCCTAAAGTATTTAATACATGGCCCTTTACATAAAGTGTGCCAACTTCCAGCTTAGAAGAGCAACAGAAGTAATGTTATAACACTTTATTTCCAGAACCATTAAATGCCTACATATGAAAATCTGTGACCTAAAAATCTAAAACAACCAACCTGACATGACATGTCTTCTGATGAAAAACAAAAACTACAGTATCACTGGTGGACTGTAATAGAATCCTGACACTAATCACTTTGAGTTAGCTTTAGAATCTACAGGCTAAAGGATACAGTCCCTAACAAGACAGTCTTTACTTCATACACCAACCACAAGCTAGGGAGTTGAGGCCATGTGTACTTCTAACCAACTGACTACAGATCTGGGAGGTTTCCATGATTCCTCCCCGTCAAGCTTAGAACTCAGAACTATACTTAAACTAGTTTTCTTCTAAAGAAACATACAGGGTGAAGTCTTGGAGGGCCCCAAACACAGAAATTCTGTGCCTTCTCTCTATGCAATCAGGGTATGTCACTTTCCTGGCACACAGATGTGCTTACTAACAAGGAAGGTCTATACAGCTTCAGTGTCCAGAGTTTTTATTGGAGTTTCATTACAAAGATATGGTTTATTAAATCACTGGCCACCTATGTGACTGAACTCAATTTCTAGCCCCCTCTCATTCTTGGAGGCAGATGGGATGACTCAAAGTCCAAACCCTCTAACCACATAATTAGTTTTCCTAGTGACCAACCCCCATCTTCAGTCATCGTGGTAGGCATTAACTCAGGTGTGATCCAAGGGCTCATGAATAACAAAGACACTCTTACTTCTAAGGATATTCCAATATTTAAAGTCTCCCTATAGACAGAGACCATTCATATTCTTCATTACACAAAAACTACTTCAAATATTCTTGCCAAGGGAAAAAAATTTAATCTAAACCTGATCAAGACTCTATATTTAGCTAAAAGTTTATAGAAAATCCGTAAGACAGAGGTATGTTAAATTATACCAAGAAGATGATATTAGCTCAGCCTGGTTGTAGGAAGTCCTATAGACAAATGATTCAGTATCTTCAACAACAACAAAAAATTGGCATAGGGAGATGGCTTAAAAGAGACTAACGAGACATATCAACCAAACGCAATATACAGACCTTGTTTGGATCTTGATTTAAGTAACTAAAGTATGAAAAAGAATTTTTGAAATGGTAGAAGAAAAGGGATACAGACCAACCAGGTATTACATGATATTAGATGTTCTGGCTATCTAATGGTGTATAATAAAACACTCCGAAGTTTAACAGCTTAAAACAGCATTTTATTATTATCCTTCACATTCTTCTGGGCTGACTAGACTCAGTTGGTTAGGTCTCACTTGATGTTACTCAAATGGCTGCCATCAGATGCAAGTTGTGGCTGATTCATCTGAAGGTTTAAATGTGCTGCTCATCCACAGTGGCAGGAAAGGGATGATGGCTGGTAGGTGGGCACTCAACTGGGACCACTGACTGTAGGACTATATGGGGGCTCCCCACGTGGCTTAGGATTTTCACATCATGGCAACTGGGTCCCAAAAGAAATGTCCCAATTTCTAGAGGTCCAAGAGACCCAGGTAAAAGCTGCCAAGTTTCTGATGATCTAGTATTAGTAGTACCAGAATGCTGTCATGCTGTATTCATCAGGATACTATTATTATCATTGCTATACACAATATACATGCATTTAATTATCCACATATTTTTATTTTTAATGTTCTTTATCCTTTGCATTTCTAAGCTTCTGAGGTAATTTACCTTCAAGCTGAAGAATATCCTCTATTATTTCCTTTGGTGCAAATCTTCTGGTGACAAATTCTCTATGTTCTTGTCTGCTTGAAAATGCCTGTGTTTCTTTACACACGAAGAACATTTTCACTGGGTATAGAATTCTAGTTCAATTTTTTTCATTAATTTAATTTTTTTTTTTTTTTTTTGCCTCCAATTGTTTCAGTTTATAATTCAGCTGTCAGGCTAATTCTAGCTTCTTTGAAGGTCTTCTTTTTTTCTCTGGTTGGTTTTAGAATGTATCTCTTTGCCTTTGATAGTCAGTTGTTTTACTGTATACTGCTCAGATCTCCGTAAAAGGAAGAACTTGCCATCCAAGCTATGAAAAATGCTGCTAGCTATCAGCCTGTGACTGCAGTACCTGACTGTAGTGACTAAGGTAAGGCCAAGTTCTTTTTGAGCAACTCCCAGCCAATGAATAGGCCCAGCAGGTATAGTAGGGCCTGGCTATCTCTGGATATGCTTCCAAAAAGCAGCCGTTACTCCACAATTCCCCAGTGATTTGCCAAGATATCGCAACCCTGTCTGAGGTTCTCCCTGCCCAATCATGTTTCCTTCCCCTTATGTTTCAAAGGCATTAGCCCTCAATAAATCTCTTGCACTCCTAACTCTGTCTTAGGATCTTGCTAAGAACCCCAACTGACACATATGATAAAGGATATCTGGGGGTGGTGGTGGAGAAAAACTATAGTAAACAACATTCTTAACAGTGAAATGCTGAAGGTTTATCTGAGATGAGTTATGGGTCAAAGATGCCTACTAAATACCACTTATATTCAACATCATGCTGGTTGTAGCCAGTAAAGTAATGCAAGAAAAAAAAAAGAATTTAAAACTAAAAGGATTGGAAAGTTAGAAATAAAATGTTATTATTAACCTCAGATTGTGATAGTTTATGGACCTAGTTCAGAGCATCTAGAGATAAGTTAATAGCATCAATAAGCAATTTAGCTAGTTTGCAGAGTAAAAGTCAAAATATAAAAAACAATTGTATTTCTACATTTTATGTTGAGCCATACGAATTACCACTTTTAGAGATGAGAACAGGCAAGAGAGCCCAGAAATTGATTCATGCATACATGCCTACTTGACTTATGAATAAAGTGTCACTGAAGAATACTGGGGAAAAAATATTGGGGAACAGTTAATAAAGGGTGGTGGGACAAGTGAATATCTATATGAGAAATAAAACCTTGACCTCACACCAATAACAAAAATCAATTCCAGTTAGAATTAGTGCTATAATTGTGAAAGGCAAAACAATAAATTTCTATATTCTAGACAATAATACAGGAGAATAATTTTTTAAACCTTTTTTTTTTAATGTTTATTTAGTTTTGAGAGAAAGAGGAGAGAGGCAGAGAGGCAGACTGAGGATCTGAAGCGAGCTCTGCGCTGAAAGCAGAGAGCCCCACACAGGCCTCGAACTCATGAACCATGAGATCATGACCTGAGCTGAAGTCTGACACTTAGCTGACTGAGCCACCCAGGGGCACCCAGGAGAACATTTTTATGACCGTGGATAAGAAAGTATTTCTTGAACGGTACACAAAAAATATCAACTGTAATGTGTAAGACTGAGAGCTTAAACTACAATAAAATTAAAATTAATTAAAACTAAGAACTTCTGTTCATCAAAGTCACCATTATGTGTGGAAGGGACGATCACAAGTAGGAAAAGATATTTCTTATACATATAATCACAATTGTATCCAGAATTTATAAAGAACTAAAAAACAAGAAGGAAAAAGATATGCAACCCAACAGTTAAATAGGGCAAAAGATTTAACTTAGATTTCACAAAAGTTGATATCCAAATGGTGAAATAAACACGAAAAGTTGCTCCACCTTATTAGGAATTAGGGATTGTAAACTATCACCACAAAAAGATACCATTACCCACTCTACAGAATAATTTTTTAAAAAAACATTATGAAGTATTGTAGAGGAATTCCTGATGATGGGACTGTACACTAGAACAAGCACTTTGGAAAACCACATGGTATTATGTTTTAAAATAGAAGATTAATACCCTATGTCCCAGCAGTTGCACTTAACTCCACCAGAAACGCATATGTATGTTCACCAAGAGACAGCATTTACTTATAAGAGCCAAAACTGGAAACAAGTGAAATGTCAATCAACAGCAGAAATTATATATATACATACATATATACATATATATATGTATGTATATATATATGCATATATACATACACACACATATACATATTGGGGCATATCCACATAATGCAATACTATTCAGTGATGAAAATGGATAACTATGGCCACATTCAACAGCACAGAGAATCTTAGAAACATAACACAAGAAAAAGCAGCTGGAAAAAAAAAAAGAATACAAACTGTATGAAGTTCAAAAAACAGATGAAACCATAGTGTTTAGAGACACATGCTCAGATGGTAAGACTTCTAGGGAAAGAAATTACCATAAACTTCAGGACTATGGGCAACTTTGGGGATAGTGACTGGGAGAGAGCCTCAGAGGGAACTCAGGAGAGTGTTCAGTTTTTAACTAGGGTGGTAGTTGTTTATAGGTGTTGGCTTTGAGGAAAAAAAGCCCACATTTTATGCATGTATGTATGAACTATATCTCACAATAAATACTTTAATTAAAGAAAAAGAAATAATCAAATTCTTGGACATCTTTTACACTCCTTGGAAGACGACTCTAATTAAGTGGTTAGAAGATTACCTACACTAGGCCACCTCTAGAATGAACACGATTTATCTTCTAGACGGCAAAGCTTCCAGTGGCTTCATCTCCTTTTAGTTACAGAAACTAAACAAAGTCATCTAGGAGCTAAAGTTTTCCCCACTAACCTCTGTAACAATAACCTCTTTAACTCCTGTTAAGTTTTACTATAGCTATCTTTAGAAATTAGTATCTTTTAAATGTAAGTTCATCCAAGAACAAGTATATGCTCATTTATTCAATTGGTGTTTTCGTGTGTTGCAAATAACTGTCTAGTTAAGGAAGATCTCCATAGTGTTTTCCAAACCAACCTAACACAGAATAGGAGGCAAACTTTCCACAATCTTTCCCTCAACTGTCCTCTGAGAAGATTGGGAAAAGAGTTATTTCTGTAATATGAACAAAAGATCCTTTGGCTGACTAACCATAGTCCTGCAACTGACATACTGGGGCACAAGAAGTGGAACCCATTACCTATTGTGTATATATAAAAAGATCTCTTAGACCTGCACTGTCTTCTAATCACAGCATTTAGGAATTTATCTTTCCCCTAAGGCAACCTTGTTACTTTTCAGGAAGTAGAGCAATGGAAAGTATAAAGCCTAAGAGCTTTGGAATCAAACTTGCTTCTTATTCTTCTTGTGCTCCTTATTAGTACTGAAATTTTGGGCCAATTAATGAACTAGCTGAGACTCCAGCAAGTACTTAAAAAATACTAATTCTAGCCACCTCTGCCTTAGGCACCTGAAAGCCGGGTAGTGAGTTGAGATAATAGATGCCTAGATGTTATGAGAAAAACCAATGAGCGCACAATGAACAGTCAGAAAAGAGTATTTCTGTTTCTTGACCAAAGTGAGATAACAAAATTATGTGGTACTATAGTTATGAGCTTGCTCGCTTGCTTCATTTATTTGTTTATTTGTTACTATTTTTTAATGTTTATTTATTTTTGAGAGAGAGAAAAACACAGAGTACAGGCAGGGGAGGAGCAGAGAGAGAGGGAGACACAGAATCCAAAGCAGGCTCCAGTCTCTGAGCTGTCAGCATGGAGCCTGACATGGGGCTTGAATTCACGAACCGTGAGATCATAACCTAAACCGAAGTTGGAGCTTACATGACTGGAGCCACCCAGGCACCCCATATAGTTATGAGCTTTAGAAAGCAAAACTCTGCATGTGTTTTCAACTAGAACGTTAGAAAGCTTGCCTCCCAACATCTTAAAAATCTGTTTACTGTTCTGGTAGAATAGTAAAATAAATAAATTAAAAAGCTAGGCTTTTCCTTGGGCTTCATCTTTGTAAGAAAGTTAGATTAGGAAACAGATTAAGGCTTTTAAAAATATCTTTTGTTATTCAATCTATCAAAGGAACAGGTCATGAAAAGCCAACCATTCTGATCAGTTAGGATTGGAATGATCATTAGAGATACCTGGCATGCACACCCTATGGTGATGAGTCTTCTGTTGAGAAGTGTCTATGTTCCCCTCAGGCACGGTTTCATCCTTGTATATTCTATATACCAAATCTTAGTAGCCTTGCCAAACAGGAATGGCAATGGCCAAAGCACCAATGACAGAAAATGTGGGCTTTTCTGTGATTACTGTGATTTCTAATCGTAAGCTAGTATTAGTAGTGGTAATCCAGGGAACGCACTAGAAGAACTGCACATGCATGGTGCTGTGTTAAGAGCTCTGAAAGCAGACAGGCCGAGTACTTACTGGATGTTGGATTTCTGCTCTCATAATTGAATACTGAGCAAATTATTTAATTTCTATAAGCCTCATTTCCCTTATCTTTAAAAAACAAGGAAGGCAAATACAAAATCTGTAGCAAATTTTTATGAGTTTTGGCAATTTTTATGGTCTTATCATCAATTAATTTTCAGGGCTTAAAAAGTTACTAAGAGCCAAGCCACATGAATGTAACATAAAATGTATGATCCGAGAAGGAATGCTCTCAGGCAAAATTCTCATTTTAAATAATGCAAAACAAGGCTGTTGCTTTGACTCTCTCTCTACATTAGTTTTAATTGGAAAAAATGTGATATATATTCTGTCATAAGACTGCTACACATACATATCTGTTCCAATCATACCATAAGAAACAAGAAATGGTTGAACCTACTGGCAAATTATCATCAGAAAGAGTGACAACATGAATTTTCATGTCAACATGAAAACTGTTGTTCCTAGGAAACATTCTTCAACATTAAAATGAACTATTTACTTGTATCTATTCAAAAAGGTCTATACTCTGCTACTTGGGGATAAACAATACACTATATATATAGCATCTTTGTATCAGACATTCTGCAGTAATCTTTGTGAGGTTTTATTGTGGCTGAGGTAACCAACTGGTACCATCTGCCTTCAATCCTGTTCCAGTCTAAAATTACCTTTGCCATAGAACTCTCAGGTCTCAACTCAGGTCTCTACCAAGCTCTTGTCCAAGCATTTCAGCAGACCCAAAGAGGATGAGGAAATCACATCCCAGGCCACAAGTTACTCCATAGCCAAGTCCATTTAGATAGGGATTGACAACCTCTCCCAACAAAAATATAAATCAAACTCCAGAATTTTCAAAATGAATTACTACTTGCAACCTAGGTGGGTGTCTATTTCCTAAAGGATATGGATCCTTCTTTAATCAATAAAGAAAAATGAATTTTCAAAAAATTCAGTCCTGATTTGCCTGTTATCTAGATCCCACAAACCACCTAAAGGGAGATATTTAAAACCGTCATTCCTATTGGTTCTCCAAGTTCTCACCTTGTAACAGATTAAATAACCAGATAACAAGACCGAGCTCATTTTCTAGTAAGGTGGCTCTACAAAATTTGAGATTATATATCTTTAGTTTTTATTCAGTTTTTCAATGTAAAAAGCTGTACAAAGACTTTTTTGTAAGTACCATGCAGCCACTGGCTGCTGTGTTTCTTAACATCAGTTATGTAAAGGTATGAATGATGTATTTATTTAAAAATTTGGAAGCAAGGAAAAAGTTAACATTCAGAACACTTACTTGCTTTATTTTCAGAGAAAAGGAACATTATAACCCATCACTTTTTTTCTTGCTCTCTTTGTTTGGCTTATTGTCTGAAATCTAAATTTATGATAAAATGTAAACAGAAATCTTATTTCAGGTCTCTAGCACAATTATTTTTTATATATTGCCTTAATGTAACGTTTAGTTTCCTGACATTATTATAAGCTACAGGGAATATTTTTTCAGAGCTAAGTCATGTATTTAGTTATAATTAAGTAAATAAATACATCATAGGCAGCACCATGTAGGAAAGAGACAAACAATCACCTGGAGTGAGGAGATGAGAATTCTAACACCAGCCCCATTACCATAAAGTCATGGGATCTTCAGCACCTTTCTTAAATTAAACCTTGGAAAAACCGTACGTCATGCTACCAAATAGATGGTACTTGAAAACAGATGTTATAATTACAAAAGTGGTAAGTACTATAAGACAAGTACCAAATACAATAAAAGTTTGGAAGAAGGAAGAAAACACCTCAGTCATAAAAATCAGAGGGGTAGTTAAGTTGCTTTCACTCTCCCTCTTTCAGCTGTGAAATTCTAGAACTGGTTTTTAGCTAGGAAGACTAAAATGGGCTTCATGGGATATCTATGCTAGGTCTGAAAGGAAGGACATCAGATTATACTTTCTAATTTTAGGTATAACATGTTTAAAGATGTGGCTTAGACTGGCAACTAGAAAAGTGATATAGATGTACATCTACAGAACTTACACTCTAGAGAAGTCCTCTTCCAGGTAAATATTTTGAGGTCTGACACCCATACTTATAGCACTAACCACCAATTCCATTGCTCCTGATCTGACTCTCCCAACCTAACCTTCCAACATTCCCCAGAAATATCTAATTTAAAAGGTAATTCATATAGCTAAGGAGGCTTTTATTATTACTAATGACTCTATTGACCTATCTGCATATAAAGCTCATAAAATATATTTCAAAGAAATCAGTTACACTTTTTATTTTTTTTTATTTTTATTTTAAAAAAATGTTTTTTTTTTTTTTAACGTTTATTTATTTTTGAGACAGAGAGAGGCAGAGCATGAACAGGGGAGGGGCAGAGAGAGAGGGAGACACAGAATCCGAAACAGGCTCCAGGCTCTGAGCTGTCAGCCCAGAGCCCGACGCGGGGCTCGAACTCACGGACTGTGAGATCATGACCTGAGCCGAAGTCGGACGCTTAACCGACCGAGCCACCCAGGCGCCCCAGTTACACTTTTTAAAGGTAAATAACAATCGGATATTATTCAAGGTTTGACACTGAGATAATTTTTCAACTTAAAATAAAATTACCTGTAGTAGTCCTCCATCATCAAAACGTAGTACTTCTATTATGCTCTCCGACTGAATAAATGCTGTGAAGGAAACAAAACATACTATCACTTTACAGGAACATAAATTTCATTTAAATATCTTTTACCTTAAAGTTAATAAATACAATTACACATTAAAAAAAAATGTACTGCTTGAGGGTGATGGTTAAAGAGGAAAATGCAATACTTCAGGATTTTAGCAACTATGAAATGCTTTAAAAATAAAACAATACAACCCAATTAGAAAACAGTTTTTAACAACCTATAGGCAGTGTAAGCCACTTGCAAAATATCTATTCCTGCTATACTCCCAGAAAGCACAAAACAGTCAAATTCAACTAGATGCAACTGGTTATTTTCACCGACAGATTAACCAAAAATATCACAAGCACATGGAAAAGATCATTAGAGGATTCTACTTCCCCCAAGAAAGATAAGCTGACATTCTGTATCATCTGCTCTTTTATAGCAATGACAAGACCTGGCATCATCAGTCAAGAGAGACTTGGAGAGAAAATGGGCATGGAAAATGGCAAGAGGAGATTATTCTGTTCCAAGAAACTGAGTATAGTGCAAAGACACGATATTTAGAAAGCTGAACTTTCACCATATAATCTGGTGATTGTGCTCACAGGTATTTATGCAAATGATTTGAAAACGTACGCCCACATGAAAATCTGCAAGCAATTCTGTATAGCAGCTCTATTCATAATCACCCAAAACTGGACATAATCAAGATGATGTCCTTCAATAGATGAGTAGATAGACAAACTGTAGTACATCCTACAAGAGAATATTATTCAGTAACAAAAAATAAAATAAAAAGCCACACACTGTATGATTCCAAGGATATGACATTCTGGAAAAGGTTATACTATAGAGATGGCAAAAAGACCAATGGTTGCTAGAGGTTTGGGGAGAGGAAGAAAGATGTGAATAAGTGAAGCAAAGGAAATTTTTCAGAGCAGTGAAACGGTTCTATATGACACTGGAACAGTGGATTCACAGCACTACACGTTCATCAAAACAGAACTTTAGAGTGAATCTAATGTATGCAATTAAAAAAATCATTTTGGAGATCAGGGGATCCCACGATGAAATGCAGAATATGACAAAACCATTTAACTCTATTACAAATGTATGAAACCGCCTCATTGAAGGAGGGGTAGAGTGGAAGGAGGAGCTGACATAAGTAACGTGAAAGTGAGGGAATCTCTAAGACTAATGGTGAAAGAAATTGTATATAAGCATTATATTCTAGTTGATAAAGTTACTTCTCATGGGAGCTTAGGTTAAGTATTCTGATGCCACTATACATGGAATACGGGAATTGAACAATTAAATACATGGATGGTGAAAGTCTGGCTTGTCACTACTGGAGTAAGAGTTTATACAAAAGTGAGGAAAAGAAGCTGTAATATTCCATGTGGTAATAAACTGAGTTGACAACATCAGTATGAACTCATGTTTAGTTTAATATAGATACAGAGAGTTACATATAGAAATATTTATAAATATGTATACATGCGGAGGTTACAGATATATACACACATATATTTTCTTGCTCTGCCAGTTGAGAGGGCCTAGAAGTAATAACACACAAGTAGCATAGTGCAGACCTAGCATCCAGATCTTGGGTTCTAATACCATTCTCTAGTAAAAGGAACAAAGGCTTCTTAGAGAAATGACTCAATCTAAGGACCAGGACAAGATATGACAAGATATATACAACATGAAATTGGAGCATCTCATGGTGCCAGAAAGTGAGAAAGTGCTAACCATCAAAATAACAAAAAAATAATATACTGATGAGAATTTGTCAAAGGAGTGAAAGAGTTAAGACAAAGAGTTCCGATATGACCAAAGCTAGAACAACTTAAGCAATAAAACAGTGTTAGATTATAACCCAAAGTATAAAACAAATATCCATGAGTCCATACTGACATAAATAAATAAGCTGGGAGAAGAGACAAAACTACCAGGCAGATTTCTTTTTATAATTTTTTTTGTAATGTTTATTTATTTTTGAGAGAGAAAGAGAGAGAGAGGGACAGAGCATGAGCAGGGGAGGGGCAGAGAGAGAGGGAGACACAGAGTCCAAAGCAGGCTCCAGGCTCCAAGCTGTCAGCACAGAGCCCAACGCAGGGCTCAAACTCACGAACCGCGAGATTATGACCTGAGCCAAAGTTGGACATTCAACTGAGCCATCCAGGATGGTTTCTGAACAATTTATGTATCTAGAAGATGGAGCGTAACTCCTCACCCTTTAACAAATGTGGGAAACTTTTTAACAAAAGTGTTTCCTTCCAAAGAAAACAGTTTGAAAAGGAGGGAAAAAAGAGTAATTTTACAGTGGAGGAAACTGACAAATGTTACCTCGTCAGATGATCAAATTCAACATCTCCAATGAAGTCATGTTGACAGTATGTACCTTTCATATGACATAATAAAAATGGTACTTTAGGGGTGCCTGAGTGGCTCAGTTGGTTGAGTGTCCAACTCGTGATTTTGGCTTAGGTCATGATCCTATCCTAGGGTCAGGGATCGAATCCCATGTCTGGCTCCACACTCAGTGTAGAGCCTGCTTAAGATTCTCTCCCCTCCCGCCACCCCCCACTCTCTGCCCCTCTCACACACACTTTCTCTCTTCTCTCTCCCTCTGCCCCATTCAGACACACACTCTCTTTCTCTCAAATAAAAAACGTAAATAAATAAAAGTAAGGGGCACCTGGATGGCTCAGTCAGTTAAGGATCCAACTCCCGATTTCAGCTCAGGTCATGATCTCATGGTTCCTGAGATGGAGCCCCATGTCGGGCTCTGTGCTGACAGTGAGGAGGAGCTTGCGTGGGATTCTCTCCCTCTCTCTGGCCCTCCCCCATGCACACATGCACAAGCATGCTCATTCTCTCAAAATAAATAAACATTAAAAAAAACACAAATAAAAATAATTTTTTAAAATGGTACTTTATGGTCTTCCTCCCAAAATCACATAACCCAATCTCATTATAAGAAAAATATCAGACAAATCCCAAACAAGAAACATTCTACAAAATACATGACGAGTACTCCTGAAAACTGCCAAGGTCACTGAAAACAAGGAAAGTCTAAAGGATTGTAACACACCAGTGTGGCCTAAGCAGACATGACTACTAAATATGATACAGTATCTTGAATGGGATCCTAGAAAAGAAAAAGGAAATGAGGTAAAAACTAAGGAAATATGAATAAAATATGGGCTTTAGTTAATAACCATGTATTAATATTGGTTCATTATTTGTAAAAAAAAAAAAACAACAAAAAACAAAACCAAAAAGTACCATATTGATGTAAGGTAGCAATAGACAAAAGGGTAAGGGGGATAGGAACCCTGTGCTATCTTTAAAATTTTTACATAAATCTAAAAATATTTTAAAGTAAAAAGTTTATGTTTGGGGGCACCTGACTGGCTCAGTTGGAAGAGCACGTGCTACTCCTGACCTTGGGGTCATGAGTTCGAGCCCCATATAGGATGTAGAAATTACTAAAAAAATAAATACACTTTGAAAAATAAAATAAAAAGTTTATTCTTTAAAAACATGAAGTAATGATATTTCATTTGGCTTAATACAACATTCACTGACTCGTCTTTGTTGGTCTTTGGGTATTCATCAGGGAAGCAGCTTACTGTTTCATCCCATGTACTGGGGAGCATTTCCGGTATGACTAAAGCTAAAAGCCAAGCAGCAAGGTGAGATACAAGCCAATTAGGTTACATTACCTAACTGGATGGTATTTCCTGCCTGCTGAGCATCACTTTTCCCTTGTTCTAGTAATCACATCCCGATCTTATTTTGGGAAAGTCCTGTCCTCCATTTCTTGTGCTTCTCTTCAACCATAGTGCCAACCTGCTCCACTGCTCATTCCCCATCACTTTTCAGTACATAGAGAACACTCCAAATACTGAGTGCATGAGTAAAATCCCACCTTTTTGCCCAGATGTAAGTATTGCATTTGCATTTGCTGATGCAAATGATCTCCTTCCGGCTGTTATCTAGTCCTAGCTTATAGTTAGTTTCAGATTCATACTGTGAATGTAAAAGGCTCTGCCTAGCTCACCCACCCCATTTCTAACCCTTCCTCCACCTTTTAACATAAACTGAAATTTCAGATGCTCAGAAAATATCTTTTTGTTATACTCCCGTTTAAGAGAGATTTATTGATCTCAGGGCACAATGAACTAACAAGGATTAACTGAATAGCCATATGCTTACAATGGAAGAGACAAAAAGTAGGAGCCCCTAGTTTGAAGCTTTCCAGTTAATCAGCAGAGGAAACCAGTAAGAAAGTAGCCACATTTAGGCAATTTGAACAAGGGAAACCTGAGTAAGGTAACAGGGTCCAGAGTGACCCTCAACCCCCTAGTTTAATACAAACAGGCCCATTAGGCAACCCACCTCAAAATGTCCCTAAGACTTAGCTGACCAATGGATTACTTACACCAGGGCATAGGCACCAAAAAAGGTAAATTCCATAAGCTCCCATACCTCCTCACCTCCCCTCTTTAACTACAGCCCCCTACCAGGGCTTCCTGGCCAGCAGACTGCTTTGCTGTCCTACCTACCGCTTCCTTGTGATGTACTCAATAACCTTCTATCTCCTTTGTTCTGCCTCGGGTGAATTCCTTTACCACCTCCACGACCAGCTTCCACCCGTTAGGGCTGCCCCATATTCAGGGGCCCCCATCTGATCAGGAGAAACATCACAGAAGGTACTAGAAACATGATATATTTGGAAGCTACTAGTTATGATATGATGACTACCGCCTAACTTCCCATCATCAAGCTAGATCAGACCTTTAGCTAATATGAGGAGAACTTCACTAAATAAAGATAAAGGCAGGAACATAATTTGGCTGTATTGCATTTTTAATTAGGAGCTTAAAAAAAAAAACATGAATTACCTTGGTCAAAAACAATATCAGTAGCTGTCTTATAAAGCCCTGAAATTAAAATACTGTGTTATATATCATCAATTTTCCTTAAAAGATGTAGAAATGAATAGCATTCAACTCAGGCATGAAATAAATTAAGATATTTCACTTTAGGGGCACGTGGGTGGCTCAGTTGGTTGAGCGTCTGACTTCAGCTCAGGTAATGATCTCCCAGTTTGTGAGTTTGAGCCCTGCGTCCGGCTCTGTGCTGACAGCTCAGAGCCTGGACCCTGCTTCAGTTTCTGAGTCTCCCTCTCTTTCTGCCCCTCCCCTGCTTGCTCTCTCTCACTCTCAAACATAAGAAAAAAAAAAAAGATATTTCACTTTAAATGACCAGTTATAATAACTTCAAATTACATGCCTAGAAAAACACAACTGACACTAGAGAAATACTTAACCATTTAACGTGTTAACAACGTTAGGCTATAAAATATAAAAAGTAACCAAAGCAAGTCAAGTTCTCCCATCTCCAGATTCAAAACCAGAACTTACAAGCTACTTCCACTCCAAGAACTTTTCCCCCTAATTTTTATTTAAAAACATTTTTTAATGTTTATTTTTGAGAGAGACAGAGTCGAGCAAGGGAGGGGCAGAGAGAGAAGGAGACACAGAATCTGAAGCAGGCTCCAGGCTCTGAGCTGTCAGCATAGAGCCTGATGCGGGGCTTGAACGCAGGAACCGTGAGATCATGACCTGAGCTGAAGTTGGACACTTAACTGACTGAGCCACCCAGGTGCCCTGCTAAATTTATACTTTAAATGAATCCCAAACTGTCCCAATGCTCCCCAGTACAAACAGCAATCCAATGTAACAGAAATGAGAATAACATCTAATAATTATCATCACTATATTATTAAACTTCAAACTAATCCCATGACCTAGACATTATAGGTTCCATTTTAAGATAAGCAGGCAGTGAGGTTAGGCTTGAGGTCACTCAGCAAGAAGAGTGGCTAGAGACAGACTATAAATTCCACCAAAAGGACCCCAGAATCTATGCTTCTAAACCCATTACTATTTACTTTTAAAATACATTTGACATTTGACATTAAAATAAATTTGACTGATAGCACCTTGAAGCAAACTAATTTCTATAATTAGGCATATATTTCTAATAAAAAGTGAGGAAAGAAGGATATATAAACAAAAGGAATTTAGATCTCGGCTTTTATGATTCTGCAGGCATTCACTCTGTGTAGCTGGGCTCCATAAGATGTCCTTTAAGGTCCCACATCCCCAGGAGGTCTGAGAGGAACAAACACATTACCATACACTGTAAAAATCGCCATGAAAGTGAGTCTTTAATCACTCACTTTCAAAACAGAAGTTCAGAAATTGAGTTTTACTTCCCTATTTCATTTAGTAATGAATGACAAAAGAAAAACACCTTCCCTTTAAGTCAAATCTTTACTATTCTTTTTTTTTTTGTTTAGCTAGAGATTTCTTTTCCTGAATATTGCAACTGCCTGTTTTCACACATCTTCTAAAATAATTCATGAAAACAATGAATGTAAATAAGCAGAAGAAATATGTCATACGTGTATGGGTGTGTGTGTGTGTGTGTGTGTGTGTGTGAGGCATTGGGATGGTAGCCTGTCACCATTGATTCTCTACTTTCTAGCCTTCATGGTCTCCTCACTCACAAAGTTAGGAGAGTGGACTAGTTAAATAAGCGACCGTTTTAATCACCAGGAAGCAAAAGGCCACACAAGCGGGACTTGGAAGGGCCCCCAAAGCCTATGTCCTATTCCTGATAGGAATATTCCTGGTAGGAATATTCTTCTCATGGCTAGTCTCTTCTCCTCCTTCAAGTCTCAGCCTAAATGCCAACCCTCAGACAGGCTTTCCATGACTGCCCAGACAGCTCTCTGTTATCCTCTATCCTCTACCCTATTCTAACTCTTACCACAATCTGTAACTAGTTTGTGGTTTGCCTGTCATCTAGCACAAAGTCTGAAAAATGGCAAATCAAAAAATGGGTTAAAATCATGGCATTATTACTTCAGAATTCACCACTGTTAATGATATTAATAACTCTTTAAAGTTAGATTTGCTCAGTATTTTACTTCAACAAATGCTCACTAACAAAAATTTTGAACACTCTGGACTGAACATCTGTAAAGATATTTTACTACTGAAATCTTATTTTCCCCTCATTAATTTTCTTATCTGAAAGGCATAATATACACCTAAGTTATCTTTTTCTCACATTAAAGTGCAAAGGATAGAGCACCTGGGTGGCTCAGTCAGTTGAGTGTCTGACTTCAGCCCAGGTAATGATCCTGAGGTTCACGAGTTCAAGCCCCGTGCTGGGCTCGGGCTGACAGCTCAGATCCTGGAACCTGTTTCAGATTCTGTGTCTTCGCCTCTCTCTGCCCTCCCCAGCTTGTGCTCTTTCTCTCTCTCAAAAAAAATAAAAACATTAAAAAAAATAAATAAAAGTGCAAAAGAATTCAGATATGCCAAATTCTAATTTTACCAAGACCATTCAATATTACCAGCTCCCTAAAAAAGGCTGTGTTCATGTTGTTTACTAAAAGTCAAAATACAGGTTTATGCAACTCAAATGTGCCAGATACACATCATACACCTAAAATGGTGAGGCACATATATTTCCAAAATAAATTTTATGATAAAATACCATAATTAATTTTCATTTTATCCTGAAGTGCTTAATTTACTTAAAAAATCAGTAACCTTAAGCTTTCAAATGAATGTCTGAGAAGCACCAACTACTCTGAACAAGCAACAGAGCATCACTAATAAATACACTTAAGTACATCTTCCTATGCTCCCCCTTCCCAGCACAGGCAGGGATTAGGGGGAGCACCAGAGCAGACCAAAATACCAACGTAAAGGCTGTGAAAATTAAGCTGTTACTGGAACCACAGCTCACAAAAGAATCTCCATAATAACCTAAACAGGCTGACTGCCTGCTAAATTAAAAATGTAAATAATACCCAAGTCTCCAAACATAACAGAAACAACCCAAGTGTCCATCAACAGATGAATGTGCCAATAAAACATGGTTATAAACACAATAGAATATTATTCAGTCATAAAAAGGAATGAAGTTCTTTTTTTTTTTTTAAATGTTTACTTATTTTTGAGAGAGAGAGACAGAGTATGAATGGGGGAGGGGCAGAGAGGGAAACACAGAATCCAAAGCAGGCTCCAGGCTCTGACCTGTCAGCACAGAGCCCGACATGGGGCTTGAACTCATGGGACCGTGAGATCGTGACCTGAGCTGAGGTCAGACGCTTAACCAACTTAGCCACCCAGGCGACCCTAGGAATGAAGTTCTGATACATGCTACAGCATGATGGACCTTGAAAACATTATGCTCAGTGAAATAATTAAGACACAAAAGCACTAATATTGTGATTCCACTTACATGAAATATTTAATATAGGCAAATTTATTGAGACAGGAAGTATGTTAGAGGTACCAGTGGCTGAAGTAAGGTGGAATGTGGGTTATTGCTAAATGGTTACTGAGTCTCTGTCTGAAATTATGAAAACATTTTGGAATAGATAATGGTGGAATAGATAATGGTGGCACAATAGTAAAATGCAATTAATGCTATTCTATTGTATACTTGTGAATAGCTTAATACTGAATTTTGTGTTACATATGTTACTAATTTTTCTCCAAAAAACTCATCCAAACAGTATTAAAAAAACAAGAAACAAAAAAAACTATAACACTATGTCTCATTAACTTGGACCAAAAAAAAGTGCAACAAAATACTAACAAATTGAATCCAGCAATGTATAAAAATTACACATCATGACCAATGAGATTTATTGAAGTTGTGCAAGACTGGCTTAAAATTTAAAAAACAACCAATGTAACTTACCATTATCAACAGCCTAAAGAAGATAAATTACTTGACTGTATCAACTGAAACAGAAAAAGTACCTGACAAAATCCAACACCCACTGTGACAAAAAAGCTCAACTCTCAATGAGACAGAAGAGTAGAACTACCTCAACCTCTAGGTAATATCTTACTTAATAGTTAAAGAGTGAGATTGGCAACATGTCAGGGATGTAGCTTTTGCTATTCTTAACACAGTACTAGAAGTTCCAATCACTACAACTAAGCAAGAAAAAGAAACAAAAACATATACATTGGAAAAGAAGTAACACTGTCCCTATCTGCAGGTTACATAATTATCTACATAAAAATCCCAAAGACTCAAAAACAAATAAAAAAACCTCCTAGATCTAGATCGTTAGTTGCCAAATTACACATTACTTTAAATGTCCCATTTTCAACAGTAAGTTGAAAGACATGCACGTGTATGCTCCTGAGGAAAAGGAGTATTCAATAAAAAGTGTTGCTGAGAAAAGTCAGGTGTTAGAATTACTGAACACACACTTTAAGGTAGCTGTATTAAAAATGTTCAAAGAATTAAAGGAAACCATAGCTAAAGAACTAAAGAAAAGTATGAAAATGATGTCTCACAAAGTAGAGAATATTAATAAAGAGATAGAATTTATAAGAAGAACCAAATAAAAGTACAGTAATTGAAATTACCCAGTTTTTTAAAATATTTTTTACAAAGTTTATTTATTTTTGAGAGACAGAGAGACAAAGCATGAGCAGGAGAGGAGCAGAGAGAGAGGGAGACAGAATCTGGGGGCTCCAGGCTCTGAGCTGTCAGCACACAGCCTGACACGGGGCTCGAACTCACAAACCGTGAGATCATGACCTGAGCTGAAGTCAGATGCTTAACTGACTGCCACCCAGGAGCCCCCGAATTCCCTAGTTTTTAATGAAATATTATAAGCAATGTAACAACAACAAAAAAGACAAAATATGGCCCATACACAGGGCAAAAATGCACTGAATAGATACTGTTCCCAAGGAAGTCCAAACACAGGACTTACTATACAAAAATGTTACATAACTTACTGTAAATAAATTAGAAGTAAAGGAAACCATATGCAAAACAAAACAAAAGCCTAAGAGAAGTATGAGAATGTTGTCTCACCAAATAGACAGTATCAATAAATCGGGGCACCTGGGTGGCTCAGTCAGTTAAGTGTCCAACTTCAGCTCAGGTCATGATCTCACAGTTCGTGGGTTCAAGCCCCACATCCGGCTCTGTGCTGACAGCTCAGAGCCTGGAGCCTGCTTCAGATTCTGTGTCTCCTTGTCTCTCTGCCCTTCACACACTTGCACTCTGTCTCTGTCGCTTTCTCTCAAAAATAAACAATAAAAAAGAAAAAGAAAAAAGAAAATACCACTAAAAAGAAATCAGGAAAAGGAAATAGAAATCTGGGCATGAAAAGTCCAATAACTGAAATTTAAAAACTATTACAGGGACTCAACTGCATATTTCAACAAGTGGAGGAAAAAAATTCGGCAAACTCGAAAATAGGTCAATTAAAATTATCTGCTCTGAGAAACAGAAAGAATGAAGAGAATGAAGAGGGGTGCCTAGCTGGCTGTCAATAGAGCATGCAACTCTTGTCTCAAGGTTGTGAGTTTGAACCCCAACTGGGTGTAGAGATTACTTTAAAAATTAAAAAAAAAAAAAAAGAAAGAAAAAGAAAAAGAAAAATGAACAAAGTCTCAGTAACCTAAGAGACACCATCAAAATACCAACATACATACAACTGGCATCCCAGAAGAGGAGAGAACAAAGAGGGTAGGAAGAATATTTGAAGAATACATAGTATTAATCTGAACCAGAATGTTATAAATTATGACGTCAGTCCCCATGGCAATCACTAAAAACACTATAGACTTTTAAGGCAAGAATGACAAAAATTATTACTAGAGAAAAGAGACATTTCATAACGATAAAGGGATCAATCTATCAAGAAGTTGTAGTAAACATAAATGTATATGCACCTAACAAGACAGCTCTAGAATACATGAAGCAAAAACTGATTGAAATGAAAGAAGAAATAAATTCAAAATAATCCTTGGAGAATTCAATATCCACTTTCAAAAATGGGTAGAAATCCTAGGCAAAAGACCAACATGGAAATGAGGAAAGCTGAACAACACTAGAAGCCAACTAGACCTAAAAGACATCAATAGAACACTCCATCCAACAACAGAATACACACTCTCAAATGCACATGGAACTTTCTCCACAACAGACCATATATTAGGCAAAACAAGTTATAACTTTAAAGGCATCGAAGTCATACAAAGTGTCTTATCGAAGCATACTGGAATAAAATTAGAAATCAATAACAGAGTAATTTGAAAAACTCAAAATGTATGTGGAAATCAAAAAACAATCCTATGGGGGCACCTGGGTGGCTCAGTCAGTTGAGTGTCCAACTCTTGATTTCAGTTCAGGTCATGATCCCAGGGTTGTAGGATCAAGACCTGTATCAGGCTCTGTGCTGAGCATGGAGTCTGCTTAAGATTCTCTCTCTTTCTCCCTCTGCCCCTCTCCTCCACTCATACTCTCACTCTCTAATATATATATATATATATATATATATATATATATATAATTTTTTTTTTAAACCAAAAACCAATCTTATGAATAATGAAGATGTGGTTGGTATGTATATGTGTGTGTGTGTGTGTGTGTGTGTGTGTGTGTGTGTGTGTGTATACACACAATGGAATATTACTCAGCCATAAAAAAATGAAATCTTGCCATTTGCAACAACATGGATAGAGCCAGAGAGTGTTAATTAAGTGAAAGAAGTCAAAGACAAATACCATATGATTTCACTCATACATGGAATGTAAGAAACAAAACAAATGAACACAGGGAAAAAAGAGAGGCAGACCAAGAATCAGACTCTGAACTACAGAGAACAAACTGCTGGTTACTGAAGGAGGGAGGTGGGAGACGGAGGAAGGGGGAAATATGTGCTGTGGATTAAGGAGGCACTTATGATGAATCACTAAATTCCATACCTGAAACCAATATTGCACTGCATGTAACTAGCTAGAATTTAAATAAAAACTTGGAGGAAAAAAACAAACAAAAACAATCCTAAATAACCAATGTGTCAAATAAGACATCAGAAGAAAAATTAGAAAATATTTTGAAATAAATGAAAACAAAGGCACAAAATACCAAAACTGATGAAATGCGGTGAAAACAGTGCTCAGAAGAAACTTTATAGCTGTATATGCCTATATTAAAATAAAACAAAGATCTCAAATTAATAGCCTAATCGGCCTTCTTCTAGAAAAAGAAGAGCAAACCAAACCCAACACAGGTAAGAAGATGGAAATAATATAAGTTAGAGTGAAAATAACTGAAACTGAGAACAGAGAAATTAATGAAACAAAAATTTGGTTCTTTGAAAACATTAACAAAATTGACAAATCTTCAGCTTAGGCTGACCAACCAAAAACTCATGAATGAAACAGGAAACATTACTGCTGACTTAACAGAAATAAAAAGAACCTACCAACCTTACAGGAAAGTGATTATAAGAGAAGAACTACGAACAACTACACACTGACAAAGTAGACAGCCAAGATGAAATCGGCAAATATCTAGAAAGACACAAACTACTGAAATTAACTCAAGACTAAATAGAAAATCTGAATGGACCTATAATAAGTGGTTGAGTTAGTAATCAAAAAATCTTCCCACAAAGAAAAGCCTACGGACAGATGGCTTCACTGATGAATTTACTGAATATTTAAAGAATTAACACCAATATTTCACAAACTCCTCTAAAATATAACAGGGGAGGAAACAGAGGCCTTAACACTATGATACCAAATCAGATAAACTTATCACAAAAAAAGCAACTACAAATATATCTCTTACAAATATGGATTATCGAGTCCTCAATAAAATACAGCAAATGACATCCAGCAACATATAAAGAGGATAATATACCACAACCAAGGGTAAGAAAGACTAGTATACTTTAAACTAAAAAGCTTCAATGAAAGAAACTAAAGATCTAAATAAATGGAAAGGCATTTCGTGTTCATAGTCTGCAATACTTAGTAATGTTGAGATTTCTATACTACCCATAGTAGTCAAAATCATATTGAAAAAGAACATAGTTGAAGTCTCACACTTCTTCTGATATGTTGTTTGCAAATATCTTCTCCCATTCTGTCGGGTGCCTTTTAGTTTTGCTGATTGTTTCCTTCACTATGCAGAAGCTTTTATTTTGATGAGGTCCCAAGAGTTCATTTTTGCTTTTGTTTCCTTTGCCTCTGGAGATGTGTTGAGTAAGAAGTTGCTGCGGCCAAGATCAAAGAGATTTTTGCCTGCTTTCTCCTCAAGGATTTTGATGGCTTCCTGTCTTACATTTAGGTCTTTCATCCATTTTGAGTTTATTTTTGTGTATGGTGTAAGAAAGTGGTCCAGGTTCATTCTTCTGCATGTCACTGTCCAGTTTTCCCAGCACCACTTGCTAAAGACACTGTCTTTATTCCATTAGATATTCTTTCCTGTTTGTCAAAGATTAGTTGGCCATACGTTTGTGGGTCCATTTCTGGGTTCTCTACTCTGTTCCATTGATCTGAGTGTCTGTTTTTGTGCCAGGAGGTCTCACACTTCTTGATTGCAAAACTACACTAATCAAGACAGTGTAATACCAGGAATAAAAAATAAATGTACAGATTAATGGAATAGAACAAAGAGCCCAGAAAGATCAATAACATTCAAGATCAACTGATTTATGACAGGAGTGCCAAGACAATTCAAAGGAGGAAAGGATAGCCTTTTCAACAAATGATGTTGGGACAACTGGCAAACTGCATGCAGAAAAATGAAGCTGGATTCTACCTCATACCATATGTAAAAATTAACTCCAAATGGATCAAAGACCTCAGTGTAAGAGCTTTAAAACCCTTAGAAGATAACACAGGTGAATTCTTCCCAACATTGGCTTAGGCAATGTTTTTCATCTAAGACAGCTAAGCAAGGACGAACAGAGATACAGTGGACCTCATCACAGAATTAAAACCTTTGTGCTTCAAAGGGCACAATTAAGAAAGTGAAAAGACAACTCACAGAATGGGAGATTTTTGCAAATGACCTATCTGTTAAAGGATATGTACATAGACTATGTATAGAGAACACTTACAACTCACTAAAAATGACAAATATCCCAATTCTTAAAAATAGACCAAGAATCTGAATAAACATTTCTTTAAAAAAGATAATAGCCAATAAATACATAAAAATATACTCAAAATCAGGCCTCAGAGAAATACAAGTCAAAAACCCAAATAAGGTACCACTTCACACATTCTAGGATAGCTATACCAAAAAGGTATACAATAATAAGTATTGGTGAGGATGTGGAGAAATTGGAAACCCATAAGTTGCTGGTGGCTGTAAAAAAGTGGAGCAGCCATTTTGAAAAACAGTTTGGCAGTTATTCAAATAACAGGTGAATCTGGGTAAGGGTATGTGAGTGTTTTTTTAAGTCTATTTTTATTCTTAGAAATTTTCTGGAAGTTTGAGAATATTCTAAATATGTAGTTTACAAAACAGAAAATCACTTATGCAAGACTTATAAAATTTTGAATGTTTAAACATACTCTTTTAAAAAGCCATATGTCAAGCTATGGTAAATGTCCTTATTTAATTATGCCAACTAGGAAATACTGGTTACAGAGGTATGTTTACTGCTGGCACAGATTAACTGTGGCAAGAACAAGAAATTGCTGAAGTGTCTGGGACTACAGTGGTATTATAGCCATCTTAAAACTGTCTGTTAAAATAATATGCAGGGGTGCTGAATGGCTCAGTTGGTTAAGTGTCTGACTCTTGATTTTGGCTCAGGTCACAATCTCATGTCTGGCTCTGCGCTAACAACATGGGGCCTGCTTGGGATTCTCTTTGTCCCTCTCCCTACCCATTCACTCTCTAATGCATGCACTTTCTCAAAATAAATCAATAAATCAATCAATCAGTAAGTCAACTCAGCTACTGTGCAGCGACTTTATTTCTAATATGCAATCATGTAAGATATACAGCATATGCATATAGCATCTACATTGCATCCATATATACACAATAAATAACATCACATTTTTAACTACTGGGTAATCATCCATATCTTACCTAAGAAATTAGAAAATAAAGAGCAAATTAAACCTAAAAAAGAATAAAATAGACTATAAAGAACACAAATAAATGAAATAGAGAATAAAGAAAAATCAAAGAAATCAAAAGCTTTTTGTTTGAAAAGATGAATAAGGTTGATAAACTTCTAGCTAGACTAGTCAGTTAGGGGAAGTCACACATTAGAAACGTAAGAAATGAGAGACTGGCACAACTATACCTTCAATAGACATAAGAAGGCTAATATAGAAATGTCATTAATAATTTTGTCAATTTAGTCAACAATTTCAATTATGAGATAGGCAAATTCCTTCAAAAATTCAAAATGCTGAAGATCAGTCAGGAAAAAATAGTTAACTTGAACAGTCCTGTATGTATTAAATGAATTATTTTGCTGTTAAAAATCTCACAAAGTGAAATAAGCCATACAGAGAAAGACAGATACCATATGGTTTCACTCTTATGTGGATCCTGAGAAACTAACAGAAACCCATGGGGGAGGGGAAGGGAAAAAAAAAAAAAGAGGTTAGAGTGGGAGAGAGCCAAAGCATAAGAGACTGTTAAAAACTGAGAACAAACTGAGGGTTGATGGGGGGTGGGAGGGGGGGTGGGTGGGTGATGGGTATTGAGGAGGGCACCTTTTGGGATGAGCACTGGGTGTTGTATGGAAACCAATTTGACAATAAATTTCATATATTGGAAAAAAAAAATCTTACAAAGAACTCTCTAGGCCCAGATGGATTAATTGATGACTTTTCCCAAATATTTAAGAAAAAAAAACCAATTTAACACCAACTCTCCAGAATACAGAAAAGGAGAAACTTCCTAACTCATTTTATGAAGCCAGTATTACTCTGATACCAAAACCAGAAACTTAAGGAAAAATTACAAATCAATATCCTTTAGTATCATATATGCAAAAGTTCTTACTGAAATTTCACCAAATATAATCCATTAGTATATAAAAAGGATAAATACATCATGACTATGTACAGTTTATCTGAGCAATGCAATATTGGTTTAACATTCAAAATAATAACAATAACAACAACAACAACAACAACATAACCCAACCTATAAGAGTAAAAAAACAAACAGGCATTTCAAAAGATGCAAGAAAAGCATATGATAAAATTCATCATCCTTCCATAATAAAGAGATCTTGACAACACAGGAACAAAAGGAACTTCCTTACACCAATGAAAGCCATGTACCAAAGTCACAGCTAACATCATACTAAATGATGAAAGACAAAAAAGGGATGTCCCCTTTCACCACTCCTATTCAACATACTGAAAAGTCAGCCAATCCAAGAAGAAAAAGAAATAAAGGCACGTAGAATGGAAAAGAGAAAATAAAATTGTCTTTACACACAGATATCTTCTTCACTGTAGAAAATCCTTATAAATCTACCAGAAGATTAGCAAAGTGACAGGATACAATGGCAACATACAAAAGCCAAGTACATGTCTAATACTAGCAAGAAACAATTTGAAACTAAAATTAAAAACCACTTACAATATCATCAAAATATATGAAATACTAAGGGATATATTTGACAAAGCATGGTGGGAGAAATTAAGGAACATCTAAATAAATGGAAAAATAATCCTATGCTTGTGAATCAAGTGACTCAATACTGTTAAGACATCACTTCTCCCCAGATAGATCTAGATATTCAGTGCAATCCTAATCAAAATCTCAGCAGACCTTTTTGTAGAAATTTACAAAATGATTCTAAAATATATAAAACAAAGGACCCAAAAACAGTAAAAACAATTTTGAAAAAGGAAATAAACATCGGATGACTTAATGCCTGATTTTAAGGCTTAAAGCTGTAGTAATCAACTCAGTCTAACACTGACACAAAGACAGCAGATAAATAGAACAGAATAGAGACTCCAGAAATAGGTCCCCACATATATGGTCAATGGATTTTGACAAAGGTATCAAGGCAATTCAATTTTTCTAAACAACACTGGTACAAGTGGATAGTTATATGGGAAAGGGGAAAAGAACCTCAATATCTCAAAAATCACACTTACAAAAATCAACCTGAAATGAATGACAACTTAATGTAAGAGCTAAAACTCCAAAACTCCTAGACAGCAACATAGAAAATTTCAGTGACCTTGGGTTTGGCAAAGACTTCTTAAGTGGGATACAAAAAATCATGAACTGTGTACATAAATATAAAAAGATAAATTGGACTTAAATGACATGTTTAAAAACTTTTCCTCTTCAAAAGATGCTGTTGCAGAAGTAAAAATAAAAGACACAAACTGGAAATAAATACTTGGCAAAACATTTGATAAAGGATTGATATCCAGAATATGTAAAGAGCTCTTGCAACTAAATAATAAGAAAATGAACAATGCAAATTTTTAAAATGCATAAAAGATTTGAACATGTAAGCAAAGACAGTAAAATGGCACACGAAAACAAAGCATATTAAAATATGGTCAAGGTCCTCATTCAGGAAATGCAACACCAATACATACCTGCTGAAATGACTAAAAAAAAATTCTTACCATACTAAATGTTGGCAAGGATGTAGAGGGACTAGAACTCTAACACACTGATGATGGGACTATAAAATGGTATACTTTGGAAAACAAGTTAGCAGTTTCTTAAAGTTGCATATACCCCTGACACTTTATTCCTAGTTTCTTTTACCCAAAAGAAAATGAAAGATGTGCATACAAAGATTTGTACATGAATGTTATATGTAGCTTTATCTGTAATAGCTCAAAAGCGGAAATGATCCAAATTCCCATCAACGAGTGACTGAATAAACAAATTGTAGTGTAGCCACACAATGGAATCCTATTTGGCACTAAAAACAAACAAAAACATCATGGCTGAATCTCAAAATAATTATGTTGAGTGAAAGGCAGATAGCCTAAGAGTATATACTATAATAGAAAGCAAAAAGAGTAGTCGCCTGGGGCTAAGGGGGTGGGAAGGACATTACAAAAGGTCACAAAGAAACTTTAGGAGGGTGCATATGCTCATTATCTTCAGTGTGGTGATTGTTTCACATGTTGTACATGGGTCAAAACTCAAACTACACACTTTAAATGTATATTGTTTACTGTACGTGAATTATACCACAGCACCTTGTTTTAAAAAGCCAACATTCCTTTCTGTATTCTATACATGGTTTGTTTCTTTGGTTGTTTTTATACAATAGCTTTTGAAGGATTCCAAATCACTACCTCACATTAACTATATGAAGCCTTTTCTTCCTAAGTACAACCATTCTCCTGGTCTTATTCCTTGGACTTGCATACTCGACTACCCTATTACACTGAAATATTTCCTCTCAGAAATAGTCATATATTAATCTCATCTTGTAGAACATCGAATTTTCAGCACAAATGAGACAGACAAATAAATGCCTATTAAACCAATTTTTAACTATGGCATTAAAGCAGTGAATGGGAAAAATGATTTCCCAGTGAAAAATACTGGCAAAGCTTTAATATTCTACATTTTCATCTGGATGACAATTACACAAGTATATACATAGGTAAAAATTTTAAAAGTCATGTACTTAAGGATGTATATACTTTACTGCATATAAATTATGCTTCAATAAAAAAGGACTGGTAAAAGTTTGAGAGTACCAGTACTATATTTCATAGACATTCCTACCTTTCCTCTCTGTGACTTATCCCAGACATGTCTCTGTGGTTTTGTAGCCCCAGTCTTCTCTCCAGTATGCTCTGAGTCTCATGCCCCTAAGTTTTTCCTTTTTCTCTTGGTACCCTTCCACATTCCAGCAAAGACCATCAGGGAAGGGCCCCTTTACAGGATATTCTCCTTCAGGTGGTAACAGACTGGGGAAGCAGTAAATCTCAGCAACCTAGGAGAAATCGTGTTTTTGACTTTTTTTTTTTTTTTTAAACCTTAAGGGTAGCTCAGAAATCACACAGAAGTTGAATGAGTTCAGAGCCAGTACTAGGACATCAGTCTGTTGATTCCTAGAGTCCAGTATTTACTGCATCTACATCCTGATTTATTAGCTCAAGACTGCAATCCAGTCTTTTATACCTGTAACCTAAGAGGACTAAAATTTGAGCCAATAAATTCAAAGAGGGGAATTAAGTTTAGTATTTTATGAGACACTAATGTCCCAAAATTTGCAGTAAAGGAAGTATAGTGAGCCTAGACATAGCCAACAAACCAAGATGAACTCACTTCCTAGAGAAATAGGCAGTGTAGTTTTAGTATTTACCAGATTCACCTATTGTAAAGTTAAAATGACTAACCAATAATAATGGAACCAAATAAACCAACAACTCAACTGATGGTGGAGACTCACATTAAACACCACTCGACATATTTAAATGGCAAAATTCCCTTCGATTAGGTGAAATTAATCTAAAGTGGTTAGCAAAACACGGTCTCATTTAAACTTGGTATGTATGTTCTAGTCTACTTTTGTGGTCTATAGTTCTGAAGACAATTTAGTTTTGCAACAAGTCTTTGTAATGCTATACTTCCCTGCTTCATTCTTCTAGTCCTGCCTGAGCTCCCAGTGGATACCTTCTGAAGCCAACAAAGAGGTGGAAGGCACTTCCTTCAGCCACACGGTACGCTTAGGTTGCTGGGTAGAGGAATGCCAGACCCATGGGTGGACAGCATTTACCGTGGCCTGTTCTTTTGATCACCCCATTCATGAGCTTCCTGCCCTATATGTGCTGGTGCTATTGCTGTGGGCAGACCAGGTCCACTAATGCTGCTGGGTAAATGTCTCACAGCTAGGTCCCTGCTGGGCTCCCCCTTCCTGGTCCTTTGGCCAGAAACAACAGGTTTTTCTGTTTGTTTATGTCTATTGGCAATAACAAGTTGTAGACCCCTCCAGTCTGGAATATATGGGAAATAAAAAGAAAACACAGGGAATCTACCATAGTGTCATCCTTCAAGTCCTGAAGTCCCTAGCCAGTCTAACTTCTTTCCACCTTTCAGAATCTTTTAATGGTTGTGTGCCAAGTTGTTTCCAAGGTATTTAGTTGTACTGAGAAATGAGGAACAGGAGAAGGAAACCTAAGCCATCCCACTAAACCTAAAAAAAGTAAATGCTTGCTAAAATAAAAGATTTAAATTGATCCAGAGTCTCCTAACAGACAACATTTCCAAATACAATAGAAAATCACTCATTTATTATACAAGACCACACAAGGTAAATGAGAAAAGACAATCAACTGAAGCCAAAACAAAGATAAATCCAATGTTTGAACTAACAAAAGATTTTAAAGCTGCCTAATACTGTTTCAATAAGTAGTTACAAATTCCCTTGAGAAAAATGAAAAATACAAACCTCAGTTAAAAAAAAAGTTATAAAAAATGTCAATTACAGAAATGAAGGTTAAACAACAGAAAATAAAATTCTATGAAGATCAAAAATTCCTCAAATTTAGTGAAAGATGTAAACCTACAAAACAAATCCCAGACAGGATAAACCCAAAGAAGTTTATGCCAAGACATATCACAAGTAAACTGCCAAAAATTAGACAAAACGTCTTAAAAGCAACCTAAGAGAAATGACACATTACCTACAGCAGAACAGCAATTCCAATGGCAGTGGATTTCTCATTTGAAATCATGAGGCCTGAAGGAAGTAGCACATTTTTTAAGTGCTGAAATACAAGAACTGTCAATTGTGAATTCTGCATCCAGCAAACCATCCTTCAGGAAAGGAAGAAAAATTCAAATATTACCAGATGAAAGGAAACTAAAAACTTTGTCACTACCATGCCTACCCCTAAAGAAAGCTGAGCGAAGCTCCCCGCCAAAAAAAGAAAATGATAAAAGAAGACTTGGAAACAAGAATACAGAAAGAGATTTATTTTTATTAAAAAAATTTTTTTTCACATTTATTTATTTTTGAGAGACAGAGCAAGACAGAGTGCAAGTGGGGGAGGGGCAGAGAGAGGAGGGACACAGAATCTGAAGTGGGCTTCAGGCTCTGAACCTTCAGTATACAGCCTGACACCGGGCTCGAACTCATGGACCCTGAGATCATGACCTGAGCCGAAGTCAGTAGCTTAATTGACTGAGCTGCCCAGACACCCCAAGAAAGATATTTTAAAAACAGGGATAAATAGGGGTGCCTGGGTGGCTCGGTTGGTTAAGTGTCTGACTCTTGACTTTGGCTCAGGTCATGATCTCATGGTAATGAGCCTTGTGAGAGGCTCCATGTTGGGCAAGGAGCCTGCTTAAGATTCTCACCGTCTCCCTCTGCTCCTTCCCTGCTTGTGCACATACTCTCTCAAAAATAAATAAATAAAATACTAATAAAAATAGGGATAAATAAAATAGACTATCCTTCCTCATGAGTTTCTTAAATCATACTTGATGGTTGAGACAAAATTGTAAGGACATCTGTTGTGTTCAACGTATGGAGAGTAAATGTTTCAGAAATTATATTTTATAAAGGGAGGAGGGTATGATGCCTGGGTGCCTGGCTCAATTGGTTAAGCGTCTGACTTGGTTTTGGCTCAGGTCATAATCTCACGGTTCATGGGTTCGAGGGTTTGAGCCTAATGTAGGACTCTGTGCTAATAGTACAGAGCCTGCTTGGGATTCTCTCTCTCTCTCTCTCTCTCTCTCTCTCCCTCTTCCCTGCTCTTTCTCTCTCAAAATAAACCAGTAAGTATTAAAAATAATAAATAAATAGATAGATAGATAGATAGATAGTGAGGAGGGCAATGGAATCTTAATGAAAGCAAGGTTTTAATACTACAAGTAGTAAAACATTGCTATCAGTAGACTGTGATGAGTTACAAATGCTACAAATGTGCAGAGCAATTACTAAGAAATAAATACAAAAGCAATACACTCAAAAACAATATAGATAAAACAAGATGGAATCCTTTAAAAAAGGATTCTTTAAAAAAAAAATAGTGCAAAATAAACCCAAAGCAAGTAGCAGGAAGAAAATAATACAAGTAAGAGCAGAAATCAATGAAACTGAAAACAGGAAAATAACAAAAATAACACCAAAAGCTGGTTCTTTGAAACAAATCAACAAAATTGGCAAGTCTCTAACAAAACTAACACACTAAAAAGAGAAGAAAGAAATTACCAATGCCAGGAATGGAGCAGGGGATAGCACTATAACTGCTACAACCATTAAAAGACTAATAAGAGAATACTATGAACAGCTTCACCCTCATAAATTTGACAACTTAAAAAAAAATTGACCAATTCTGACAACCACAAAATACCAAGTTCAACCAAGATGAAACAGATGGCCAGCATACACCTATAGCCATTAAAAACACTGAATTTATCAATAGAAAGAACCCCCCAAAAAGAAATTCTTAGGCACAAATGACTTTACTGAAAATCTTTATCAAACATTTAAAGGAGAAATAGTACTAATTTTACATAATCTATTCCAGAAAATAGAAGATGGTAGTATTTCCCAACTCACTTTATGAAGCTAGTATTAACCTCATATCAAAACCAGACAAAAACATGACAAAAATTTTTTTTAAACTACTGGCCAATATCCCTCATTACCTTAGATACAAAAATCCTCAATAAAAAGAACTAGCAAACTGAATCTAGTAATGTGTAAAAGGAACGATATATACACCATGACTGATTAGGCCTTATTCAGTATATGCAAGATGGACCCAAATATTTAAGAATCAGTCAGTGGAATCCACCATTGACAGCTAAATAAGTAAATTGCATGATCAAAACAACTGATGCCAAAAAAAAAAAAAAAGCTTTTGACAAAATTCAACATCCATTTGTGATACAAATTCTCAACAAAGAATAAAATGGAACTTCCTCCATATAATAAAGAACATCTGTTAACATCGTAATTAATAGGGAATGAATGATTTCCCCCTAAAACTGGGGAAGAAGTGTGGCTATTGTTTTCGTAATTCTTATTCACCACAGTATTAGAAATTCTAGCCATTGCAATTAGAAAAATAAATAAAATGCATACAGAGCAAGAAGGAAGCAAAAACTTTCCCTATTTGCAGATGGCATGATGGTTTATGTAGAAAACCCAAAGGAATCTGTAAAAAACACCAAAACTCTTAGAATAAGTGCACATTCAGTAAGGTAGCAAGATACAAGATTACCCCAAAATTAGTAACATTTCTGTATACTAACAATGAATATATGGATACCAAATTAAAAACAAAACACCATTTACAATCAATCCAGAAAAATAAAAGGTATACACTTAACAAAATATATACAGGATCTATATGCTAAAAATTATAAAGTGTGGATTAAGAAAAAAGACCTAAGGAAATGAACATACACTATATTGAGGGACTATAGTTCTCACTGTAGTATAAATGTCAATTTTCCCCGAATTAGTATACCGATTTTGTGCAATTCCTATCAATACCTTAGCAAGGTATTTTATAGACATAGACAAGCATATTCTAAAATATACATAGAAAGGCACACTCCTTAAAGTAGCTAAAATAGTCTTGCGAAATAAGAATAAAGTAGAAAGAATTACTCTACCCAATATTAAGGCTTATTATAAAGTTAAAAGCAGTCAAGGCAGAGTGCAACTGGAGGAGGGATATACACACGGATCAATGAATGGGATTCTATACAGAACCCAGAAACAAACCCACACACAGAGCCCTAACCGATTTTGACAAAGGTGCAGAAGTAATTCACAGGAAGGATAGCCTTTTCTCAACAAATGGTGCTAAAGCAATTTACAGCAATTTAGTGCCTTAGAACAAATTTATTTTGCTTCGCTGGGCTGAAATGTGAAAGTTACAAAATAGTTACAATGTCTCCTTGGATAATTTGTTGATTATACAAATAACACTTTTTTTTTTTTTTTTTTTAATTCCATTCCTTGCTTTAACTCACATCTCCTATACTCTGATCAAACAGTTTTGGGTGCAAATTAAATTCCAGTTTCTTTCAAGGAACTCTCAAGATCATATTCGAAAACTGGTAAAAGAATAAAAGACTTAAAGTTAGAAAAGATTTTCTTGGGCGCAACAGTAATTGGGGGGAAAAGAGAAATGCCAAATTGAGAGCGTGTTATAATTAGAAATAAAGAGTTAAAGAATATTTCTTTTCTTCAGTAAGCAGTGGAAACTAGATTTTTTTTTTTACTATTAAACGTGATTTTTATAAATGCATGATTTAATATTTTTGTTCACTCAGTCTTTAGTTTCTTTTTTAAGTTTATTTATTTATTTGGAGGGGGGGGCATAGGGTCAGGGGAGAGAATCCCAAGCAAGATCCATGCTGTCAACACAGGGCCTGACATGGGGCTCAATCTCACAAACCACAACATGATGACCAGAGTAGAAACCAAGAGCCGAACACATAACTGACTGAGCCACCCAGGTGCCCCTTTAGTGGTAGCTTCTTTAATAGCTTATTCCCCACCTCTGACATAAATTTTAAGCTGAAAAAAATTGTTGGACATTAATTGAAAAATGAAATTAGATGTTCAAACAAATGTGACACTTTTTACAAAGAGAAAAAAAATCAAAGACACCAATTTTGTAGGTTCCAAACCAACAAAAAATAAACAAAAATCCTACTATCATTAAGTACTTAATGTTTTACTTAAATGTTAATTGTAGCAATATTACGAATTTTATTACTTTAAAAATTATTTATTTTCATGTTATCATATGATTATATGAACATAAAAGTCTCATTATATATATTTTTCCCCTCTAGTAATGAGACACGAATCTTAACTTCCCTCTAGTCTGTCTTGGTTTGCTTCGAAGTTCTAGGGATACCATTTTTGGCACTAACCACTGGCTATAAACAGAAGGTACCAGCTAACTCACAGGACAGGGAGGGCCCAGGTTACTGTATGTTCTCATCGTGGGGGTGAGTCACTTACAAACCTAAATTTTAAAAAAGAAACCAGTTACCTCTTCGGACATTAGGGGAAAAAATGTGTTCAAGTGCTAAAACTTCTATTTGAAAAGGACATATATTTCCTGTTTTGAAAATGTGCTGGAAAGTTTCCCATCTGTTGGTATGGCTGCCATGTACGCTGACAAACAAGGTTAGGAAGAAAATTTCAAAATTAGGCCTCCAAGATACAATTACCTAATGCTACAGTAGGTTAGCCGGTAATTTATTTTTAACGTTTATTTATTTTTGAGACAGGGAGAGACAGAGCATGAAAGGGGGAGGGTCAGAGAGAGGGAGACACAGGATCCAAAACAGGCTCCAGGCTCTGAGCTGTCAGCACAGAGCCCGACGCGGGGCTCAAACTCACAAACCGTAGGATCGTGACCTGAGCCAAAGTCAGAAGCTTAACTGACTGAGCCACCCAGGCGGCCCTCCGGTAATTTATTTTTAAAAAGCAAACAAGAAAAACTTTCATTGGGAAGCTACTACACACAGGCTAGGGGATACAGCTAGACACTGGCCATCTTGAAGGAGCTCACAGACTGAGATGGATAGGTACAAACAAGTAAATCAAATACTGGGGGCTCCTGGTACACTAACACCCCCCAATTTAGCCACAAGTCTTCAGATGCCTCCATGTAGTGGTTACATGTGAATGCCAGACAAGTGAAAGTCAGCACAACAGGCCAAAAGAATTAGGGGTATGAGAAATTATGGTACTCTCAGAAAATAACAGTCATTTAGTAAGTCTGAAATTTAGGAAGTATTGGAGGAATTAGAGAAAAAGCTGGCTAGGGAAGCAGAGGCTGAGTCACACCCCATGCTAAAGCCCTGGAAGTTATATGCTATTTTCCCCATTTTTCTAGTAACTTGCGCAAAACCACACAGCAGGTAAAGGACAGGGTCAGGATGAGAGCTCAGGTCTGTTTTTTATACAAAATTCAAACTCAGGCTGCCTCTCAACAATTTTCCATAATTGGGGGTGGGGTTCTCTCAACAAGACTGGCTTCTTGAAGATAGAGGAATTCCATGGTGAACCATAGTACAATAACCCTTAAGTTGATCATCAAAATAGCAGTTCTCAGAGCAGGGCGGGGAGGGGGGAGGGATGGGGTTGTCCTTGGATCCCTGGATCAAATCACCTTAGCATTCAGTAAAATGGACATTCTGAGTCTACTTCTAACCTACTGAATCATGTTCTTTGGGATTGAGCCTGGGACTTTGCATTTTATAGTGATACACACACAAGCTTTAGAGATTAGTGATTTAAAGGCCTTTTCAACTGAAGCTAGGTGGATGACCAGATTTGAAGGGAGTATGAAGAAAGAAAAAGGCTTAACTCAACCTCAGACATACAGGATTTGAGATAACAATGGAATATGCAAGTGAAAATGCTGATGCAGGCAGTCCCAGGATAGTATTTGAACTTGGGGAAAGAGGTCAGAACTAGAGACACTCCTGAAACAAAGATGAAAACTGAAGCTCCTAAGCTTTAAAAAGTCACCAAGAAAGAAATGGTGCAGACAGTCTATACACAGTCTATACAGTTCAGGTATAGGGTAAGTATATACAAAAGTCTATAGATTAACACAGGGCAGAACTTCCCTCAGGCAGCAATGGAGCTACTGACAGTAGAGGTGTCTGAGAAAGAAGAACAGAAAAGCAGAGCGTGTGTCATGGGGGCCAAGAGAGGAAGGTTTGATAACGTCAAAAGCTATCATACAGAGAAGATGGAAGGAAGGGGAAGCAAAGACTAAAATGAGCCACCAGATCTGGTCAACTGGAAGCCACCAGTAAGTCTTGAGACAGGTTTCTGACTGGCAGAGCAGAACGACTAGTTTCATGTTGATCATGCAGTACATATTTAAGTTTACTGCAATTGTCCACCTAAGTGTCTGATATTTTTTGCAGTTCAGAATCCAATCAAAGATCATGTATTACAAATAGCTGTAATGTTTCTTTAGTCTACTTTCAATCAGAACAGTCTCCTCAAAGGGGCACCTGGGTGGCTCAGTCAGTTGAGTATCTGGCATTTGATTTCAGCTCAGGTCATGATCTCTCGGTTGTGGGACTGAGCCCTGCATCCAGCTCCACACTGGGTGCGGAGCCTGCTTGGGATTCTCTCTCTCTCTTTCTCTTTGCCCCTCCCCAACCCACATGTGTACACACACACACACACACACACACACACTCTCTCTCTCTCTCTCTCTCTCTCTCTCAATTAAAACATTAAAAAACAAAGAGAGAACAGTCTCCTTAAATATTTTTTTTTTGTCTTTGGTGACATATTTTTGAAGAATCCAGACCTAGTATTTTACAGAATATCCCACAATCTTGATTTACTTTACTACTGCCACATGATTAGATACAGATTAAACATTATATAGCAGACATTGTGCATCCCATCCTAAGGCAGATATGTTGCTTTGTCTGACATTACTGGTGATGCTAAATTGGATTACTTTGTTAATACAGTATCCACCAGATCTTTCTATGAGAAAGATGACATTTTCCCTTTGAAATAACAAGTAGTATATAGGGGAGAGCATTGAGCTACTAAGCATCTAATCAACCACTTTTCACCAATGATTTTGGTATCCACTGGTGGTTCTTGACTGAATCAATTATTACCCTTGTGGTTGTAAAACAGTGATTTTCTAATTCAATCATTCCTTATATGTTTGCTACATGACATTTTTTGGTAATGCTATTTTCATTGCCTTCCACCCTTTTCATTTTTGAGGATCACTATGGACTCGTGTATTTTTCTCCCAATATAACTGACTACTGTTATTATCTTTTTTGATGCTCAAAATGTTCCAAATTTGGTCAAGTGGAGTCCCTGCAAGCCAGACTTATTGATATGTTCCCATTAGTCCTTGAGCACATTTTTGCTTGCTGGCACATACACAAAAAAATGTTCCAGGAGCACCTTATAGTTTTCCTGTGTGAGTTCTAGATGATTTCCTGAAACAGCTTTAAAAAAGAAAGAAAAAAAGAAAAAAGACCAATTCTAATAAATATTTCAACATTAGAGGAGAAAATACTTCCTAATTAATTTTATGAGGCCAACATTATTCTGTCACAAGAAACTGACAAAAAGGTTTTATTATATTTATTTATTTTTGAGAGAGAGAGAGAAACAGGAGAGAGAGAGAGAGACATGTGTGTGCAAAGACTCAAGCAGGGGAAGGGCAGAGAGAAAGAAGGAGAGACAGAATCCCAAGTGGGCTCCATGTTGTAAGCGAGGAGCATGATGTGGGAATGATTCCCATGAACCTTAAGATCATGACTGGAGCTGAAACCAAGAGTTAGATGTTTACTTGACTGAGCCAGCCAGGCGCCCTGACAAAAATATTTTAAAAAACTAAAACCAATATCCCCCATTAACACGGATACAAAAATGCTTAACAACGTTTTACCATACTGAGACTGGCAATATTTAAAAAATGAGTAACATAATGACCAAATGTGAGGATAATACCAAGAATGCAGTGTTGGTTAAACATTTTTTAAAAAATGTTATCACATTAGTATTTAATATTATTAGCTATTAGTATAACATACTTAAAAAAAAAACTGTCTAACCATCTCAACAGATAAGGAAAAGACATTTGACAAATTCGCCCATTTGTAATGAAAACTATCCATGAACTAAGAACAGAAAGGAACTACTTCAACCTGATTATGAGCATCTATGAAAAACCTACAACCATTATCATATAAAATGGTGAAAGACTGAATGAACATCTTCCCCCTAAATTAAGAACAAGGCATGGATGTCCATTCCTTATTCAACATTGTTCTGGAAGTCTTAGCCATCGCACTGAGGCAAGGAAAAGAAGCAAAAGGCATATAGATTGGAAAAGAAGCTGTAAAACTGTTCTTATTCACAGACATGATCATGTGTGAATCCACCCAAAGTAGATGAATCCATATATGACTCTACCCAAAGAAAGGCATTATTAGAATTAACAAGTAAATTAATTAAGGCTGCAGGATACAGAGTCAATATACACAAATGAATTACATCTCTAACAAATGAAAAATAAAATAAAAATATAATTCCATTTATAATAGCATTCAAAAACATAAATTTAACAAAATATGTGCAATACTTTTACACTGAAAACTATAAAATACCACTTAATGAAATTAAAGGCCTAAATAAATAAAGATGCACTGTGTTCAAGGACTGAAGATTCAACATTATATTAATTCTCTCCAAACTGACTCAAATATTCAAAATTCCAGCAGCCTTTTTTTTTTCTTTTTTAGGAAATTGACAACTTAAGTCTGAAATTTATATAGAAATGCAAGTAAACTAAAATAGCTAAACCAATTTTTTAAAATAACAAACTTGGAGAACTTCTACTACCTCTTTTAAAGACTAATTAAAACATCTCAGTAATCAAGACCATGTGGTACTGACAAAATGACTAAATCAATGGAATAGATTTAAGAAAGCCCAGACAGGGGCGCCTGGGTGGCGCAGTCGGTTAAGCGTCCGACTTCAGCCAGGTCACGATCTCGCGGTCCGTGAGTTCGAGCCCCGCATCAGGCTCTGGGCTGATGGCTCGGAGCCTGGAGCCTGTTTCCGATTCTGTGTTTCCCTCTCTCTCTGCCCCTCCCCCGTTCATGCTCTGTCTCTCTCTGTCCCAAAAATAAATTAAAAACGTTGAAAAAAAAAAAAATTAAAAAAAAAAAAAAAAAAAAAAAAAGAAAGCCCAGACATATACATGATTTTCAGAAAGACTGAGAAAAATTAATTAACTTCCCCCAATTAAGCAGGAAAAAGGAACAGCTAAATACCTATATGCGAGTAATGAATATTTACTCTTACCTCATAACATACACAAACATTAGGTCTGAATGGATTAGAGACCCTAAACAGAACAACTAAAATTATAATACTCTGGAAAAACACACAGAGTAGTAAATCTTTGTGAGTCTGTGGTAGGTAAAAATTGTTACAGGTCTCAAAAAGCACAGAACCTTAAATGAAAAAATTGAAAAAATTAGACTTCACTTAATTTAAAATATTTGCTCTCAAAACACACTTAAAAAATGAAAAGGCAAACAATACACTTGGAAAAAATTATGTGAAGTATGATAATAAATATGATATTAAATAAATGATAAAAATATAATACATAATAAAATAAAATATTACCTATATATATCTGATAAAAGAATCATATGCAGAATATTAAAGAATTTATAAAAGCTAATAAGACAAGTCAATAAAAAAGAGGAAAAGATTTAACTAGAAACATTACAAAAGATCTATAAATAGTCTAGAACCACATGAAAAGATTCTCGTATCATTAGCTATGAGGCAAAAGCTAATTAAAACCATAATGAAATACCACCACACATGCACTAAATGACTGACAACACCAAGTGGGCAAGGACATACAGCAAGAACAACTGGAACCCTAATGCGCAACTGGTGACGGTTTGGTCATTTCTTATAAAGGTAAATATGATCTTACCAAACACTCAATCCTACTCCTAAGCTATTTACTTACAAGAGATGAACATATTTGTTTAAAAAAATGAATAACACTTTTATTTGGATGTTCATAAAAACTTTAATGGTAATAGACCAAAACATGAAACCACCAAAATGTCCATTAGTTGGTGAATAAATTGTAGTATATCCTTATAATGGATCACTACTCAGCAATAAAAAGAAACAAACTACTACTATATGTGCAACATGAATGAATACCAAAATCATTACGCAAAGTGAAACAAGTCAAAGTCATTATGCAAAGTGAAACTGCAGTATGATTCCCTTTATATTAAATTCTATAAAAGGCAAAACTATGGTGACAGAAAACAGATCAGTGGTTGCCTGGGGCCAGTATGAGAGGAAGGCATTGACTGCAAAGAGGCACAAGGGAACTTTTTGAGATGGTGCAAGTGTCACGTATTACTCCAGTGGTGGTTTCATAACTGGGCATGTTTGTGAAACTAATCAAAGTATACACTTTAAACTGGTGAAGTTTACTGTACACAAATTACACTTCAGTAACGCTGGTTAAAACATGAAAAAAAGAAAGCTGGCACAAGTTCAATAAAGTTTATTCACTGTTGTAGGTACGTATTACTCCAGCCATACATGCTGTAAATACCCCTCAGGCATACAACTGTCACCTAGTTTTGTCTTTCATTATCACCTATACAGTAAGGGGAAAGGAAAAGAGGTATGTTGCTTAATTTTTTTTGTTTAAGGTCTCAGGAAGTAGCTTAAAAATTTTTAAGATTGCTAAAACAATTTGATTTTCACTTTAAAGACCAAAAAAAAATTTTTTTTATACTACATCATGTATTGCATACTTCTATGCAAATGTATTGTGGTAAATTTCTGTTAAAAGTTTAAAATTTTTAAGATTGGATACGGGATGATCTAATACTTGAAAGAATGTTATCTTTGCAAATAGAAACATTTTCCTCAATCCAGTTTTCTGACCCACAGGCTTACATAAAGTGGCATAGGTACATTAATGTTTTACGACACTCCAACCTGCCTCCCAGAAAACTGGCAAACCAAGCTTTCACATTCTGGAATGTTCTGCCAATAGGACAGTAGCAATCCCTACACACCCATTACTGTAACACAGCTCAGGCAAAGGTCTCTTTTTCTTTCTCAATCAGAACTCCTATGTCCCCAGGAAAAAGAAATAAAGGAGGCCACCTCTAAAAGTTCCAAATACTTCTCCAAAATTTAGGAAATTGGGAGAATTGTTATGGCATTCTATTGGGTTTATTCAAGGCTGATCCTTGACCTCTATTTCCTTGCAATTTTGCTCATGTCACTTTCTATTACTTAAACTGGTATGCAAGTCGCACAACTCCCATTTAGAGTAAATTCAATCCTACTGCAATTATAGTTTGGGGAATATAGTTAGGGAAGAAGTCAATATTTTCTATAATTTCCTTAAAATACTCAAATAATTCTTGCTGAGTAAAGCAAAAATCAGATGTAGCTATGAATGGAGCTTGTTTAATACACAGTTAAAAGATAACGTCCTTGACTAAGTCAACCCTATAACCAGATTGTTACATCCTTATACTATACCTTTACTTTGACAGAAAAACATATCAAAAAACTACATCTGCTAAATGCCACACACTGAGCACTGAACTAGACAATTTGCATGCACTATTCTTATTTAATCCCAACAAATCCTCAGGAGATATTAATCTCTAAAATAGGGAAACATTATCAAATGATTAAGATTATTAAAAACATGCTATTTAACCACACTCAGGAAAATTTGGGAAAACACTGACACACATAATCTTTAAGCCCCAGTCTCCTCTAAAATATGCATGCATTTCCTGTTATAACAGGCACTATTGTAGAGTACCTGGCATATAATAGCCACCACTTACTGACTAAGTACCTACTATCAAGACTATTTATGGGCTACTCACATGCACCAACTAGAAACCAGGAATGATGAATGTGGACGGTGTGACAAGTCCTGTGACTGGGCATCAACTCATCTGATTTCCCAAACAGCATCGATTGTTTAAAAATTCCCTAGTGTAATGAAAATTACTGCTTCTGGAAATATGAAGATTCTCCAGTGAATTTAGATTTGTAAGCTGGCTTACCCCTAGACAGGCTAACTTCAAAAGCTAGCTTCTAGTTTTCTCTAGTCTGCCATGGAGAAATGATCTAAATACAATTCTGAAATTCACATAAAGGCAGAAATAGATGGCATTAGACAAGTTTCGTAGTGTGGCTCTTTCAACTACATCTAAAAATTTAAGTGAGTAGACAAAAAACAGTAATGTAAGGATAATCCAGTAAAAGAATAAGCAGAACCTAGAGAAAAAAATTAATCAGAAGCAAAATTAGAACTTAAAGAAAACTTCATATGTGACACTAACAAATTTTTAAAATTTAAATTGCCATCATTAACTTGACAGGGCTAGCTATATTTTTCCTGGTCATAAAATACATTTCTATCATAGATATCTAACGTCAATCTGTCTGATTACTAAAGCTGACACAATGCATACACCAAACATGTAAACCTGGCAAAGTAGAGTGGTTGCTCACTGCAACATAATTCAGCAGATGTTAAATTTGCACAGTATCTGGCATTCAACTCTGATGAAGTCTTTCTGGGGCAGTTAATAAGGTCTGGGAGAGGCAATTCACTTAACTACCTGATATTTTACTTTAAGAGAACCCTTTTTAAATTTTCTTCTTTCTTCCACTTTTCAAATATAACTACTTAAATGTCCTGATCTTAAAAGTACTCTGGGAAAGCAGAGTACAATACCAAAAAAAAAGTATCAACTACTTGAGGACAGGAATCACCTCTTACTTGTCTCTGAGGCCTCAGTGATCCAATGTCTGACATACTACCTGGCCTTCAATAAATGTTTGTTGAGCTGAATACATGGAATACCTTGAGTCCAAGGAGTCAGCGTGGTCCAACTGAAAACAAATTGCAATCTGGCTAGGTATTACACAAGCAGTCCAGATTGAAACACAATATGAATATGTAAGGACAACACGAGCTAGCACTAATCTAGCACTTACTACATGCCAAGCCCTACAGATGATCTCATTTGGTCCTCACACCAACCCTAGAAGGTAGGTACTCCTAATATCCTTATCAAAACATATCAGAAAGCTGTGGCATGCCAGCTGGATAACCACCTCCAGGTCACAATGGAAGTGGTATTCCAAGCTACCTATATGTTTAATCTCTACGGGGAGATAGGAAGCCAAGGCTCCATGCAAGACTGATCACTTATCAGGAAGACAGGAGCTTGCTCTGACCAAACTTTTTCCAGGAGTGTTCATAGGTCTAAATGCAGACACACCTACTCACCACTTGAAACAAACAAAAAAGGCACATGGATGGGTGGCAGGGGTGAGTCGAATGGAACTATGAAGCAGTGTTTTGACTCACTGTAAAACTGGGTTACGTGGATCCAGACCTAACATCATTACTAGTATTGTTCTCTCCATTATATAAACTGACCAACATAACTTTATTTATACAATCAACCTAAGTCCTTCCTGTGGGTACACAACCTTGATACATATCTTCAACCCTACATTGTAATTTGTTTATGCCTGTCTAACAGAAATTCTTATAAGTTTCTAAGTCTTACTCATAAACATACTCCCAGAGCTCCGCGGTGTGCTCAGTAAATACTGGGTGCATGAGAGAAGCAAAGTAATAGGTAACAGGAAGTATAACAGCACAGTGTGTAAATTTATTCACACGTGACTACAGAATGTAAGGCTTGAGATGGTTCCATTTATTTAAATTCCCTGGGTACAGACCAACCGGCAGAAAGGAGAAGGGAATAAAAAATCAAAATATGAAGATCACATAGAAATAAGGAATTTTAATAGATAATTAACAAATTATCTATAATTAAAAATTATACACTCACTATTCTGAAGCTTACAATGGGGAATTTTTCAAGAGGGTTGATATTGAAGGAGAGACGGTGTTGGTAGATTTACTAAGCACTCTCAAACCAAAAGTTTAGACTCCTCAACACTGCATAAAATATTTTCAATTTAATCTAAGAGGAAAAAGACTAAGTAACTTGTCCAAGGTCACAGGGCTAGTTAAATACTAGAGACTCAATGCCTTTTTTTTTTTTTTTTTAAATCAAACCATGCTGTCTTCCCACATAAAACATCCTGTTGAGATATCTTACCCAATTTTTAGTGTTTTTTTAAGGTGAGGGGAAGGGAAGAGGAAAAAGGAAACCCCAAACTCCCTCTTTGAGGCATACACATATCATGACAAAGCTACAGTGTCGAGCCTAAGACCGAAAAATAGGTTACCTAGTCCGAGCAAGGTCAGTTCACAATGTGTTTGCTTACTTATGGACCCCAAAAGCTTTATTCAAAGCTAAACCTTTGGCTTCTAAGGAAGAAATGATCCTGATAAGAAATGTGCACACTGGATCACACTGAATGTCTTTTCTCACAGTTCCCAATGAAGGTCTACTGCCTCCCGCAACAACCCTAGTACACTTATTCCTGCCCAAAGCAACTGGCCTATCCTGGGCAACCACTTGTAACCCATAATTCAGATGTCTGCAGGCCTGCTCATCCTACTGTGCTGGAGGCTCGTGTGGGGCCACAACTGTGTCTTTAGCTTTCTAGACCTAGGGTAGGATACAGCACTAAATAAATAAAAATTAAAGAATTAATTTATCAGTATTCAGCGTAGTCTGGTGACCTCGTCTGGTGAGGTATGGCTACCAGATAAGGGCTCACAGGGTCTGTGTTTATAAAAATAATAATAATCAGGGGTGCCTGGGTGGCTCAGTCAGTTAAGTGTTCAACTCCTGGTTTCGGCTCAGATCATGATCTCACGGTCTGTGTGTGCAAGCCCCGCATCAGGCTCTGCGCTAACAGTGTGCCTGCTTGCGATTCTGTCTCTGTCTCTCTGCCCCTCCCCTACTCTCTCTCTCAAAAATAAAAAATAAACATTAAAAAATACTTAAAAAAAATAATAATCAATGTTGTGTTTTAAGTATTCACATTTTGAGAAACGAACATAAAGTTCTGAAGTAAACACGGGGATGGTCATGAACTCACCCACAGTGTGTAATTCAATTTTCAAATGAGTCAAGATTTTCTGAGCACTTGCTGTGTGCCATGCACAATGCAGATAACAGTAGGTGCTCTTATCTCTCCATAATGAGGTCTCTAAGAACCAACCAGTTCTACCCTCAGAAGGAAGATGTTCAGACGAAAACATAAATCGTCAGACAGTATGCCAAGCAGTGTTGGCATATGCCTGCAGGGAAGACTGTGCAAAGCAAGAGTGACTCCTAGCAGCTTCTACTTGTCTGTGTGGTGAAGACAGAGACCTGAACACAGCAAGCTTCTCAGCTGCCCTCATAAGAGGGATCCCTTCCCCAACTCACTACCCAAGTCAATTCTGTTTGTTTTAGGAGATCATCTGCTTTACTTATTTTTGAGAGAGAGCATGAGTGAGGGAGGGGCAGAGAGAAAGGGAGACAGAGAATCCCAAGCAGGCTCCTTGCTGTCAGCACAGAGCCCAATGAGGGGCTCGATCTCACAAACCGTGAGATCATGACCTGAGCCAAAATCGAGAGTCGGACGCTTAACCGACTAAGCTACCCAAGCTCCCCCCCAAGCCAGTTTTCTAAGACACAGCCTTCCCATCAGAACAAGAAGGATATGGCAAGTTAGGTTACATAGCTGATTTAACTCACTAAAGCACAATTTGTTGATATGACTACTGAGAATGTATAAGACTTTTATTTTCAAGACTTTTATTATCAGAGTACAAAGGCTCTGAAGAGAAATCATCCTGTACAGTGATGCATATCTTAAGCCCCCTAAAGATACCCTGGGGGTGGGTGGTAGTGGGGGAGGCTAGAGACCATTTTTTTTTTTTTAATCACCAGTTTCTTCCAGGCCCCAGGCCAAGCTCCCTTGCTTAGGTCTTTCACCCTACCCCCAACACCTCCTTCCAAACTTCTCTCTGCTAGAATTACCTCTTTCCTCCCCTAACTCTGTCTGCAGACACTAATGCCTATCTCATGTTTTTGAAAACTTTACCTTTTCAGAATCTAACTAATGATACATTTAGGCCTGCTCTGTTATCTTCAAATGTATCTTTCTGTGCTGATGCTCCTCTACCCAGGCTGCTATCCCAAGGTCTTGGAGCACTAATTCTACAATGGTTCAGAAACCTACCCACACACCCATCTGACAAAGATTATCAGTATATCACTGTATACAACCTGATCCAATTTAAAAAAATCTGACACGGCAAGAATCTAGAGGTACAGAACCACTAAACTGAAAGCCAAAGCCAAACACCTTCTCCCACAAGTAGCTGGTATCCACCATGGGCTTTCACTTACAAAGTACGACACTGGACTAGCTGGTTCACCATAGTAATACAAAATTGTTTATTTCTCTAAATTTTACTCATTGCCTTTCACAACAGCATGTCTGATGCTGAGTTGTGCAGGGACCCCAGGTTAGCAGTCAGCCTCCACAAACCAAGACCCCGGCAACATTCCATTCCATTCTCACTGTTGACTAAGAATTGCTTTAATAGTGATGCTATAGCCAGTAAATAAATGTTTCCAGGGGCCGGCGCCTGGGTGGCTCAGTCGGTTGAGCATCCAACCGATTTCAGCTCAGGTTATGATCCCAGGGTCGTGGGATTGAGCCCCATGTCATCAGGCCCCACGCTGACCATGGAGCCTGCCTAAGATTCTCTCACTCTGCTCCTCTCCCCCACTCATGCTCTCTCTCTTAAAAAAAAAAAAAAAAAAAAAAGAAAGAAAGAAAGAAAAGAAAAGAAAAAAGCAAAATTCCCAGGAATGTGCTGCTGTGAACTAGAAGTAGGAAATATGAGACATCTTCCAGGAGAATCTGCTTAGGAAAAATTGCTTGCCAATTGAAATCAGCATGGAATGGAATGCAAAATTTTCCTATATGATTAAAATAAAAACACAACAACCTTAAAGAAATGGCCACCTCTTTGAGGTATGTCCTTAGGATTACCTTGCCCCCAAGGAACTGCTTGGGAGGGAGCAAGAGACAAAAGAAGCTCTAGGCACAGTTCCTTTCCTGAGGTAAAAGGGGCAGGAAGATGTAAACAGAGTCACAGGCCAAAGGAAACAGCATAGAAGGAAGTATTCTCTAAAGATATCAAGAACTAACATTTGAGTACCTATGTAAAGTGCCTAACAACTCTGTTAAGAATGTGTATGCCCATTTTATAGCTGAGAAAAGTCCACAAGTAATTAACTTGTCCCTTAGACACACACAGCTAGTAAATGATAAACTAGTATGTGAAGTGAAGTCATCCATCCACAAAGCCTTGAACTTGTCTATTTACCAGGTACCAGACCTCAGTCAGAAGCCAGCCAGATGGGAGAAGTGGTGCTCAGCCAATTGGGGTCCAGGTCCCAGAATTGTGGCCAGAGGACGATAACAACCCCAAGTCTTTTCCTGCAACAAGGACAAAGTGCTGGGCTCTTCGGCCAACTTCTTACTGGTCTGCCATGCTGAGCACACTGAAATCACATCCACCCAGGGGTGTGCCAGTGGCAGCAAAACAGAAGAAAGCAGCAGCTAAAGGCTTCATCGACAAATGTCCCTGGCTCAACTGTGTGGTGTAAAAACTGGTCCTACTGACCTTCAAAAGCCTGGTTTGTTTTTAATGCAGGGTGGGGGGAAGGGGTGGTGGTAATAAAGAATGATTAAAATTTGCTTTACCATTCTGCACTATTAATTGTTTTGAGCCTTGACTTCTGGCTTAAATAGTATAAAGAAACATTGTATTAAACTACTTTAGAATTTCATCAACAAGTAGATAGACATATGAGGAATATGGGAGCCACAACACAAAGACAGCTGTGGAAGGGAAAGTGAAATTTAATCACTCAGAGCTGCTGAACATAAATTACTCAGTCAATATTAAGTACACATAACCCTTCCCACAGAACTACGGGTAAAGGTCAGGGAGAAGATCATGGGTCTGCAACACTGACGTTTGTCAAAGAATACTGAAACGGTTGACATGTGGGGGGGTGACACTGCTAAAGACCTAATAGGAAAAGAACACACACAAGGACTTCCCAGCTGCTCCACGTGATAAACTACCACAAAGCACAAGAAGTTAACTGTGATGGAAGGGAGAGAGGGGTAATACATGATATTAAGAGAAAAAAAATGTTGAAATACAAAGAAGATTAACATCGGTCTAAAATTACATTTGTGGCAATAAATCAACTTCACAAGCTTGGGAAGTTTCTATAGACTGCCAGATATAATGGGCTCAAAAATTCTCAAATCACTACCTTGTGAAATAATCTATAAAAATTAAGATCTAAGGGGTGCTTGGGTGGCTTGGTTGGTTGAGGGATCAACTCTTGATTTCAGCTCAGGTCATGATCTCATGGTTTAGGAGACTGAGCCCTGCGATGGGGTCTGCAACAACAGCAGGAGCCTGCTTGGGATTCTCTCTCTCCCTCTCTCTCTCTGACCCTCCCCGGCTCATTCTGTCTGTCTGTCTCTCTCTCAAATAAACATTTTTTAAAAAGGCAGATTTACAGTTTCATTGTTTTTAATAGTATTTATTTTATTTTTTACTTTTTTAATGTTTATTTATTTTGAGAGAGAGAGAGAGACAGCATGAGCTGGGGAGGGGCAGAGAATGAGAGGGAGAGAGAGATCCCAAGCAAGATCCATGGGGTCATTGCAGAGCCCAATGCAGAGCTCAATCCCATGAACTGTGAAATCATGACCTGAGCTGAAACTAAGAGTTGGATGCTTAACCAACTGAGCCACCCAGCTACTCTTCTAATAATATTTTTTAACATGCACAGGTTAAGAAGAAAATCTTTTAATATATCGTTTTTCTTCACTGGAACAAAAAAGAAAAATGTCTAAAGCAAAGGAAAAGGATGCTGAAAGCCATCTATCAGCGGCAGGTAGACTAACGTCCTCCCACCCCCTAGATGTTCACATCCTAATCTCAGGACCCTGTGAATATGTTAGGTCACAAAGCAAAAAGTTGCAGATAGAATTAAGATTGCAATCAGCTGACTTTTTAAAATATTTATTTATTTTTATTTTCAGAGAGAGAGAGAAAGACAGAGACAGTGAATGAGCAGGGGAAGGGCAGAGAGAGAATCCCAAGCAGGCACTGCACTGTCAGCACAGAGCCCCACGTGGGGCTCCATCTCACAAACCTGTGAGATCATGACCTGAGCCAATATCAAGAGTCAGACACTTAACTGACTGAGCCACCCAGGTGCCCACAATCAGCTGACTTTAAAATAACAAGATTATTCTGGATTATCTAGATAACAAGAAGGAAGCAGAAAGGGGAGGACGAAAGACATGGCAGCATAAGAAAGACTTGGCCACCTGAAACGAATATAACACTATATGTTAGCTACACTGGAATTAAGATAAAATAAAATTAAAATTAAAAAAAGAAAGAACTTGGCCAGATGTTGCTGGCTTTGAAAACAGAAGAAAGGGCCACAAGGCCTCTGGAAGCTTAAAGAGTCAAACAGATTCTCCCCTAGAGCTTCCAAAAAGGACACAACCCTACCAACACCTTGATTTTAGCCCATGGGATCCATTTCAGACTTCTGATATCTAGAACTATAAGGTAATAAGTGTTGTTTTAAGCCACTAAGCTTGTGGTTACTTATTAAAGCAGTAACTGGAAACTAATACACACCCTGATATTAATTACCAAACTGTTTTCTGTAGCAAGAGGTTCAGGAACAACACCTGAAAATAACAATGTCGGCTATACTGAAGAATAATAACTGATACAGAGATCTAGACTTCTGCTTCTGGGCATGATGGCACAGCAAGGGCCATAAATACCCTCCCACCAGAAACAACCAAGCAGTCAGACAAAATGCATGAAATGACAGTTTTCAGACCCTACGTATCAGTTAATGAAGGACAACAATCCCGAAGATATGGGAAACAAACAAGGTGAGCCCTATGACTGCCCCAATTTACTACCAGGAGAGAGTAAGACCACAGTGCAGGCAGGGGAAACTGACAGAGCCTGATGGACTGTCTGGGTTGTTGAGACAGAGTTGAGAGTCTAAGGAAACCAAGGTAGTTGACAGTTCATAGGACAGAGTACCAGAAATAACAGCCCTGCACAGAGAACACTGGAGAATCACAGAGGGTGTCCACTGAATACCAGCAAAATCCTGATAAGCACATGTATGTGAAGTAACTACCTAAGGCTGGGGAAAAGACATCCAAAAGGATTAGAAGGACCAGCACCTGGTGCTCACACAGAGCCACTTATGGTGCCTGTTCCCACCAGTCAAACTGGAAAAACCTATAATTTATGAGATATGGACTAGAGTACTCATTAAAGTCTTGCCTCAGCTGTGGGGAATTTTCAGTCCTAGACTAAGCACTGCTCCAAACCCACCTAACAAATCTGAAAAGCAAGACCCAAAAAAGATCAAGCTGTTCCGAAGTAACTTAATTGCATCTTAGAACAAAGCTCAAGAATAGTTCTAGGAATTCAAAAATATACCAGCCAACAACAAAATAAAATTCACAACATCTGGCATTCAATTACAGGTTAGTGAGCAAAGAGATAAGAAAACATGAACCAGGGCACCTGGGTGGCTCAGTTGGTTAAGCAACTGACTCTCGATTTTGGCTCAGGTCATGATCTCACAGTCATGAGATGGAGCCCATGTCAGGCTTCATGGGGGCGTGGAGCCTGCTTGAGATTCTCTCCCTCTGTCCCTCCCTGCCTACCACATGCACAGGCAAGAACTCTCTCAAACAACAAACAAAAACCAAAATGAAACATGAACCAATAGGAGAATAATCAATTGAAACCAATCTAGACTTGGCACAAAAGTTAGAATTAGTTAACAAAAGAGGCTTTATAAATGTGTTCCACATGTTCTAAAAGGAGAGAAATAAAACATATAAAAAAGACTGAAATTATACTTCTAGAGATGAAAACGACAATGTGTGAGATGAAAAATACACTTGATGTATGTTGGCTAATTTGACAATAAATTATATTTTTAAAAGATTTTTAATAAAAAATTACAAAAAAAAATCTTAGTGGAAATCAATATAAAGAAACAAAAGAAAGAAACACCAAAAGCTGGTTCTGAGCAAAATATTAAAATTGACAAACTTCTGAACAGAATGATCAAGAAAAAAGAGAGAAGACACAAATTGTATCAGGAATGAGAGAGGTGTCACCACTTCAGATTCTACAAATATTTAAAAAATACTAGAACATTATGAACAACCTTGTTGATAAATGTGACACCTTACACAAAATGGACACAGTCTTGAGAAGACTTTAATTACCAAAGCTCACTCAGAAAGAGATAACTTGAATAGTCTTAATCTTAAAAATTGAGATTATAGTTTAAAATCTCCTCACAAAGAAATTCCAAGCCCAGATGGTTTCAATTCTTAATTCTTATCACACATTACACGAAAAATACACCAACTCTATATAGACTCTTCAAAAAAATTAAAAACGAAAAAATACCTCTCAACGAATTCTATGAGGCCAGCATTACCAAAAGCAGAGACTTTGTAAGAAAACATAACACTATCTCTCATGACCATAGACATAAAAATTCTAAATGAAATATTAGACACCCCACCCCCCAAACCCAATAATACATTACAAGGATAATACATCATGATCAAGAAAGAAACTCAAGGCTGGTAATTCACCATATTAACAGCCTAAAAAAGGACCCTCAAGAGCCACAGAAAAACCATTTGAAAAATTCAACATCTATTCCTGTTAAAAACCCTCATCAAACCAGATACAAAAGAGAACTTCCTCAACCTGAGTAAGGGTATCTGAAAAAGGTGCAGCTAAAACCACACTTAATGGTGAAAGACTGAATGTTTTCCTCCTAAGATGAGGTACAAGATAGGGATGTTCACTCTTACTATCTCTGTTAAACACTGTCCTAGAGGTTTCAGCCAGTACAATCAGGCAACAAAAATAAAATGTGTCCAGACTGGAAAAGGGGAGGGAACATTGTCTTTATTTGCAAACATAATGATCTATAGAGAAAATATAATGGATTCTATAGAAAAGCTATAGAACTAAAGGTCAGTTTAGGAAGATTACAGAAGATAAGATCAATAGACAAATATCCAATTCATTTCTATATGTTAGCAAAAACAATAACAACCGAATTTAAAAAATACCATTTAGGATAATATTAAAAATATACAACAATGGAGATAAATCTGATAAAAGATATAAAAAGACTGTTACACTGAAAACTATAAAATATTACTAAGAAAACTTAAAGACCTAAACATATAAAATTTCCCTTGTTGAGAAGACTAAATATTAATATGTCCATTCTCCTCATACACTTAACACAATCCCAATCAATATCCCAGCAGTCTTTGTTACATAAAGTGATAAGACTCACATTCTTAAGGAAATGTGAAGGACCTACAATAGGCAAAGACAACTCTGCAAAAGAACAAAGTTGGAGGACTAACACTATCTGTTTCAGTAATTATTATAAAGCTACAGTAGTGAAGACAGTGTGGTTCTGGCACCTAGATAGACAAACAGATTATTGGAACAAGAGACCAGATATAAACCAATACATGCATAGGCAACTGATCTTCAACAACTGCACTGACTATGCAGTAAGAAAAGAACAGCGTTTTCAAAAAATGGCACTAGAACTGGATATCCATATACAAAAAAGTGAACTTGGATCCATACTTTGTCCCACATGTAAAAACTAACTCAAAATGGACCATAGATCTAAATGGAGTACCTAAAACTATAAAACTTCTAGAACACAGGAGAAAATTTTTGATACCTTGAGTTAGGCAAAGATTTAGATATAATACCAAAAACATAATCTATTAAAGAACAACTTGATAAACTGGAACTTAATCGATTAAAAACTTCTCTTCAAAAGACACCTCTTAAAAGAATGAAAATACAAGCCACAGACTTGGAGGAAATCTTTGCAAACATATACCTCCAGAGGACTTACAGCCAGGATATATAAGGAATTCTCAAATCTCAATTAGAAAACCAATAATGGGGCATTTGGGTGGCTCAGTAGGTTAAGCATCTGACTTGATTTTGGCTCAAGTCGAATAATCTTACAGTTCATAAGTTCGAGCCCCACACTGGGCTCCTCACTGACAGTGCAGAGCCTGCTTTGGATTTTCTCTCTCCCTCTCTCTCTGCTCCTCCCCCACTTACGAATGCTCTCTGAAAATAAACTTAAAAAAAAAAAACAAAAACAAAAAAACAGGGGCACCAACTTAGGCGTCCGACTTCAGCTCAGGCCATGATCTCACAGTTAGTGAGTTTGAACCCTACATGGGGCCCTGTGCTGACAGCTCAGAGCCTGGAGCCTGCTTCAGATTCTGTGTCTTCCCCAGGACAGTGGAGTAATATGAGCCAAGGAATGCAAGTGACCTCTAGAAGCCCACAAAGGTGAGAACACATTCTCCACCAAAGCATCTAGAAAGAACACAGACCTGCCAATATCTTGATTTTAGAATTCTGACCTTCAGAACTATAAGTGAATAAGTTTGCATTGTTTTAAGCCACTAAAGTTGTGATAATTTGCTACAAAAGCAATAGGAAATTAATACAGGGTTCAAGGTTTTAATTGGGGGCTGATCATATAAACACTCTCCACTCTCCACCTAGCACATTCTAGACTCCCTGAAGGAAACCAGGTATATAGCATAAACCATATGGACTTCACATCCACTTATTTCCATTTATGTAAGAAATTTCTATTCTATTCCACTTATCTATTTATATATCAATACCTTACTTTTTCCAAGTATATAATGGCTTTACGGTATATGTTTAATAACTGCCTGTGCTAATCACACCTCATAACTTTTCTTTTTCGGCATTTCCCCAGCATTCCTACATGTTTATTTTTCCATATGAACTTTAACATCAACTTTTCTAACTCTATAAAAAGTTGTGTTGGTATTTTTTAATTGCATCTGTGTTAAATTAATGTTAGCTTAGGGAGAACTGACATCTTTATGATGTTGAGTTCTCCTACCCAAGGGCAAGGAATGTCTTTCCACTGTTCAAATCTACTTCTCTGCCTTCAAGAATGTTTTAAAGTTTTCCTCAGATTCTGCACATTTCTTGTTATTCTTAAAACCACTTTTTGTTGGTACTATTAATATTGATAGCTTTTGAAATATTTCAGGCACTGTAATTTCTGAAATATTTTAAAAGCTTTTAAAGGGTTTGGTAGAAAGAGAGAGAGAGAGAGAGAGAAATAAAGAAAGAAACAATGAATAAAAATACACACATTGGGGTGCCTGGGTGGCTCTGTCGGTTGGGCATCAAAGTCTTGATTTCACCTCAGATGGTCATGATCTCACAGTCATGAGATCCAGCCCCAAGTCGGGCTCTGCACCAGCAGCATGAAGCCTGCTGGGGACTTTCTCTCTCTCTCTCTCTCTCTGTCTGCCCCTTTCCCCCACGCATGCACTCTTTCTCTCTCTCAAATTAAAAAAAAAAAAAATTATACATCAACTAGAGGGAACAAATGTGAATGTCTGTGGGAGTTAGCAGCCCAAGCTCAATGGGCATCCATGAACAGGTTTCTAGAGGGAAGAGAAACATGGGTTAATTGACCAAGAGAGTTGAGTGGAATGAGTTAAAATAATTGCTTCTGTAATTCAAACAGCCAAAATCAACAGCTTAAAGTAAAAAAAAAAAAAAAAAAAAACAAAAAACACATAAAATTTGAACTGATAAAGTATAACATCTATCCCTAATAACTCTTAAGACTAAAACTCTTAAAAATACAAGAAATTTTCTATTATCAAGAACATCTAATTCCAACCAACTGCCACAATCATACTTCACAATGAAACACTGAAGGTATTTCCCTAATGAAGACCAAAAAAACATAAGTAGGCCCACTTTTTCACCACTCTTATTTAATAGTGTTCTAAAGCTCTAGCCAATGCAATAATACATGCAAACATATATGTTAATATTACTGAATAACTACACTGTTATTCAATCATTTGGGGCCCACAAAAATGGCAATTTCATACAGTTCAACTTAATATGTGTGTGTGTGAAAGGAAAATAGAAAACATTAAAAATGATGTCAAGTTTCAAATTTTTCTAACATTTTAACACAATCCTAATCAAAAAGCAAATAGAAATTTTAAATTTTTTTCAAAATGATTTTACGGTTTGTAGAGAATGAAAACAAGATAGACCAGAAAATGCTTTTGGAATAACAGTAATTTAGGGGGAGGTAATAAACTGTCAAGCCAGCTAATAATAAAATGGACAAAATAAAATAAAATTATCAGTTAGGAAAAAAAATAGAAAATCAAGTAACTCATCCAAATATATAATAGAATTTGCATGAAAAGAAAATATTGTGTATAACTCATTAAGTGGTATGAAGGCAACTAACCATTAGAGAAAAATAGGTTCCCTACCTGATAACAAAAGATTGATGACTTACAGATTTTCATTTAAAAATAGAATCAGAGAGAAAAAATATTGGTGAATACACTTTATGCATAAGACTTCTTACACATGACAACTATAAAGGAAAGCATAAAGGAAAAGAGTGACAGATTTGGTCAATAAATTTTAAAATAATAATAATAAATATTAAAATATAGGGTGCCTAGGTGGCTCAGTCATTAAGCATGTGGCTTTGACTCAGGTCATGATCTCACAGTTCATGAGTCTGAGTCCTGCTTCTGGCGAGCTCAAGCCCTGCTTTGGATGAGCCCTGCTTCTCTCTTTCTGCCCCTCCTGGGATTCTCTCTCTGCCCTATGCTCACTTGTGCCCTCTCTCTTAAAAATAAAAAAAGAGGGGTGCCTGGGTGGCTCAGCGTGTTGGGCATCCAACTTCAGCTCAGGTTATGATCTCGTGGTTCATGGGTTTGAGCCCCACGTGGGGCTCTGTGCTGACAGCTCAGAGTCTGGAGCCTGTTTTGGATTCTGTTGTCTCCCTCTCTCTCTGCCCCTCCCCAGCTGGTGCTCTGTCTCTATCTCAAAAATAAATGAACATTAAAAAAATTTTCTTTAAGAAGAAAGAAAATTCAAATATAGAAAATTCAAATGCAAATGAAAATTTAGAAAAATGCAACTCTTAATCTTTAATTAAGTGTTCATCGAGTCACAAAGGAAAATCCAAATACCAATGGAAAAACTGAAAAAAGACATGATTGAACAATACAAAAGTAATACAAATGAGCAAATCTATAATAGTATTCAACCTTACTAATTTTTTTTTTAATGTGTCAAGCAATGTGCTAAGAGCTTTCCACCAACTCAGTAAACCTCTGCAAAAACTCAATGACAAAAATGCTATCATTATCCCTACTCTATCTATGAACAGTGAAGCTTAGACACAAAGTGGTCAATCATACTTACCAAAGTCGCACAGCCAGAAGGCAGATGACAAGAGTCCAGAGCCACACTCAATCACCATTTCCACTTTTCAACTATTACCTCTTGGAGTCCTAGGCAAGGCCATGATTCTCACTCACTGACTTAGGTAACTCACAAAGCAGTTTTGGTATGTTCTTCCTACCCCAACTCCTTGCCATACTCAAAGAATAGTGGTTTCCAGAATTCTTTCCTTGCTGACACACATTATGACTTTGGTACATATGTAGCATACTACCTAGAGTGGCCCAGGAATTTACCACCTAGAGCACTCTTCCTCTCTCTGAACTTGAAGTACTTGTTACACCTAACTGTATCACTCTAACAGTGGTATGAAGCCATGGTTAAGAAACAGTAGCAATTTTTAAAAAATCAATTAAAACAATGTGACAACTTTTCTCACCAGATTGGTGAGGACTTAAAAGAAGAGTAATAGCCAATGAGGAAAAGCAGGCACCCTCACAAAGTATTATTGAAATGTCAAATGATAAGTTTTCTTCAAAGGCAACGTAGCAATATCTTTTTTTTGAATGGGGAGTGGGGGGGAGGGAAGAGAGGGGGAAGGAAGAGAGTTGGGGAGGGCACAGAAACCTAGAAAACTGATGACTGATGTTGGTTCTTTGTACTTGATAGATTACAGAAAATTTCTCCATTTACTCGTTTGTATTTTACAATTTGTTTCAACATGCATTTTTTTGTGAAATTGAAGAAAAGTTTTCCAAACTGACCTCCAGACTGTATGCACAGGAAGAATTATTGTATATTATATTGTCCCATTTCAGTGGAGATTTAAAATTGTGTATTATACTATCACAAGCAAGCCCACACCCTGTACCCCGCTCCCACCAAGGAGCAGTGACAGCCACAGAGGAACTGTAACCAAAAACAGATCTGAAGGGTGAGGGAAGAAGGACTAGCACCCCACATAGGGTTAATGTGAAGATTAAATGAGATGAGGCATGCAAAGCAATTAACAGTGCTGGATACAAAGAAAGTGCTTGATAAACATTAGCTGTTGTCATTAAGTAATTACAACCATTATCAATTACAGGCAATAACTGCTTACATAATATATTCCTGAAGTGGTGAGATGTCAAACTTGGATAAACACTATCATTTCAGAAATACCTTTTCTTCACTCCAGTTCATTTTTAATTGGTTATGGTTCACTGCCTCTCCTACCAAGACAGGACTGAATGTATTGAAGCACTTAAAATGATAGGTGCAGGAAGAACATGACCCAGACCTCAACCTCCAAAAGCTCAAGATCCTATACAAACACAAATAAACCCAAATGCAGTTGGGAAGAAACTGACAATACTCAGAAATTTTCCTATCTACAAGAATCTCTAGGATCTTAATAAAATTCAATCTAATTCCAGCCTGCTGCTTCTTTCTTACATCTTCCTCTCTTCAACTCGAGTCTCGGTTACCTTTTTTCACACCCAGCTATAACCAAGAGAAGCCCCAAGTATGGTGAGATAAACCTCTAAATATGAAATAACTCCCCTACATATGAAAGATAACTACTGCTGCACCAGTTCGGGAAAGACAAATTGCCTCTTGGTAGTGCTAACCACTACTTCATTCCCTACTTGCAAACCAAGAAGCAATACTTCAGATGGGTCCATGCCACCAATTCACACAAGCATTTTTTAAAATGATCCAGTTTGAACAGCACACTGCCTCTCTTATGCACTGCTCTACCAAACAACTTTTAGAATGATAAACTTTATTTATAGAGAGCTTTGAGATAGGGTTTAAGCTCTAGACAGCACCCTTCTACTATAAATTCCCGAGAAAATCCTCTGCTTCCAATTTAATCATTCCCTGCCACCCACCCCCCACCGCCACCAAAAAAAAAAAAAATCCAAGTAGGGCCATTGCCATACCATGAATACAAACTGCTAATTAATTTGTATCAGTAGAGCTGGCTTAGACTATTTCTCAAACTTTACTGCTGAGATAGTTTTTTACTATCATGTTTTGATGCAAATGTAATACTGTAACTATATAGAAAAAAATTAGTTCTTAAGAACCAAAGTTAGACTGTCATATGATTTTGCAATCATAAATGATTCAGAAAATAGTCACAGTTTGTTAGAACTTAAAAGGACTTAAAATGCATTTCAATTTATACATAAGTAACCTAAGGAAACACTTTAAGCATGTACAATTCTTTGTTTCAAATACAGAACATGTTTCTTTTCTCCAAAACTACATGTTCACAATGCTTAGTCATGTATGAATTGAAATAATTTGTTCAAAAATGCAGGTCTGATTTATAGCAGCATCAATAATAATATATCTAAGAATAAATATAATAACCAAGGAGGAGAAAGACTTACTTACACACATTGAAAATACAAAAACACTGCTGAAATTAAAGACAACACAAATAAATGGAATGACATCCTGTGTTCATGAAGTGTTAGACTTAATACTGTTAAGATGTTCACCCTCCCCAAAACAACCTACAGATTCAATATAATCCCTATTAAAACCATAACAGCACTTTTTGAATAAACAGAAAAAAAAAATCCTAAAATCCATATGGAATTTCAAGGGACCCCAAACAGCCAAACCAAACTTGAAAGAGAAAAAAGCTTAAGGATTTGCACTTCCTGATTTCAAAACTTATAACAAAGCTACAGTAACTGGAACAGTGTGGTAACTGCCTAAAAAGACAAACAGAATAGAGAACTCATTGGGCGCCTAGGTGGCTCTGTCGGTTAAGCATCTGACTTTGGCTCAGGTCATGATCTCACAGTTCATGGATTCAAGCCCCACATGAGGCTCTGTGCTGACAGCTCAGGGCCTGGAGCCTGGAGCCTGCAGCCTTCTTCAGATTCTGTATCTCCCTCTCTCTCTGCCCCTCCCCTACTCATGCTTTGTCTCTCTCGCTCTCAAAAATAAACATTAAAAAAAAAAAAAAAAAGGAATAGAGAACTCAGAAAGAAATTCTCATATATATGGTCAAATGACCCTCATATAAGGGTTGCAAGACCACTCAATGAGGAAAGGATGTCTCTTCAACAAATGGTGCTGGGAAAATGCAGTATTTGCATGCAAAAGAATGAATCTGGACACTTACCTTACATCTTACAAAAATTAACTCTAAATTGACTGAAGAACAAAATGTAAGACCCCAAACTGTAAAATTCCTAGAGGAAACAGGGGGAAAGCTCCATGACATCGGATTTGACAATGTTTTCTCGTACGGCATGAAAAGCACAGGCAACAAAAGCAAAAATAGACAAATGGGACTACAACAGACTTTAAAACTTACGTGCATCAAAGGTTACACTCATAAGAGTAAAAAGGCAACCTATGGAATGGGGAAAAAATATTTACAAATCTTCTATCTGATGAGGAGCTGTTACCCAGAATATATAAAGAACTCCTACAACTCAACAATAAAAAAAATAACCCAATATAAAAATGGGCAACGAACCTGAATAGATATTTCTCAAAAAACAAAAAACAAAAAACAAAGATACAAATGGTCAACAAGCATATGAAAAGATGCTCAATTAATATCACTTACAAAAATGCAAATCAAAACAAGATATAACCCTACATTCATTAGGATGGCCACTATAAACAAACAAACAAACAAACAAACACAGAAGATAAGTATTAGTGAGGATGGGGAGAAACTGAACCTTTGTGCACTGTTGGTAGAATTGTAAAATGGTGCAGCTACTATGGAAAACAGTACGGTAGTGGTTTAAAAAATTAAAAATAGAACTACCATATGATCCAATAATCCCACGTATGGGTATATAACCCAAAAGAATTAAATGCAGGATCTCAGAGACATTTGCACATCTATGTTCATAGCAGAATCACTTACAACAGCCAAAAGTGAAAGCAATCCAAATGTCCATTGATGGGTAAATGGATAAATAAAATAGATAAATGGTATATAAATACAACGGAATATTCTTGAGCCTTAAAAAGGAAAGAAATCCTGTCACATGCTCCAATATAATGAACCTTGAGGACATTATGCTAAGTGAAATAAGCCAGCCACAAAAAGACAAATCTTGCATGATTCCACTTAAATGAGGCATCTAAAGTAGTCAAACTCATAAAAACAGAAAGTAGAATGGTGGGGCTGGAGCAGCGGAGAGAGAATTGGGGAGCTGCTATTCAATGGATAGAGTTTCAGTTATGCAAGATGAAAAAGCTCTGGAGATCTGTTCCACAACAATGTGAATATACTTCATAGTACTGAACTGTACTCTTAAAATGGTTAAGATGGTAAATTTCATGTCACGTGTTTTTTTACAATTATAGAGAAACAAACAAGGCAGGTTTGACACTATCATGACAGGCATGTCAAGGATCCTCTTAGACAGTAGGGATTTTTCAGACCTTTGCCATAAGTGCTATATGCAACAAGATGAATCATGCAAAGAGTTAGGGCTTTCTAAAAATCTTTCTAAGGCAATCACACAGGAATGAAAAACTGATCTAGTATGGCAAATTAAACTAATGACCACCTAATCCAAAAATGCCTTCATAAGAAAGAACAAAGCCCCACAAATGAACTTCTGGAGCTCCTGGACCTCTAATAGAAATCTCAAAGAGATTTTTCCACTGTCAAAAGCTGATGTCACCACCAGCCTCTGGATTATCTCCAGTTCCTTTTAATCAGGGCCAGTTTCTGAGAATATTCCACATATCTAGACTAACTTGTCACACTAATCTAAAACTAAGGAATGTTCACAGAATTCAAGTTAGTCTAAATCTTAATCCAAGAATATATCAGAACCTAAGAGCAGGGTCAGTAGCTTTCAATACCAAATATCTGTTCCCCAGATCACACATTCATGGGTCCTCAATTTCTTTTTCAGAATATACATGATCCAGAATGGCCTAAGATTAAGATCATTTTAATGGTTATCAAGTCAATAGTGGGGCACCTAGGTGGCTCAGTCCGTTAAAGAATCCGACTACGGCTCAGGTCATGATCTTACAGCTCACGAGTTCAAGAACTGCCCCACATCAGGCTCTCTCTGCTGTCAGTGCAGAGCCCGCTTTGGATCCTCTGTCCCCCTCTCTCTCTGTGGCTCCCCCACTCGCACTCACTCTCAAAAATAAATGAATGTTAAAAAAAAAAGTTAATGGTAAGTGATATGGATATGTATTTACAGCTATAAAAAAAAAGTGCACTTCACGGGAATATTTAATACATTGCTTCTGCACAAACTGGCAGTTCTGCTCTTTCTCCAGTTGGTGTACAACAGAATCTACTACATTAAGAACTCATCCAGGATTATACAGCTTGGTCTAGGAACAGATGGCTTGGGATGGAATCCTGGCTCAACTACCTACCAACTCTTTTACCTTCAGAATACTACTTAATTTCTCTGTACCTGTTTCATGATCTATAAACGGGTATATGAGAATCTGAAATCTTAAAATCCAAAAGTTACGACAGTGTGGTTTACATAAGTGTCTATCACTCGGTTACAATGGAAAGCAACATGTAGGGAAGAAAAAAGTGGTGTCACCCTATGTCTTATTACAGCAGAATTCTTAGTGAGACCAGCAACCGAGTCAGAGTTTTACATGTACTCTTGACTCTCAGCCCAGGTCTCAGGTACTGGGGGAAGATAAGGTCATTTTAGACAAACCTTCATTTAAAACTGAATGCCTACTATGTACATAATGCTGCTATTGACAGAGGTTCAGAAATTCCAGTCTGGGTGAAGAAATGTCCCCCATAAAATAATTAAAGTAGCTAAATGTGTCAAAATGAATGACAGATGAGTAACAGACAATGCAAACAGAAATGGAGAAAGTGGAGAGGGGAGAGCCTACTGCAGTGCCCCCAGGCGGGAGGCTGTTGGGAGAGTCGCCCAAGAAAGTAAACACACATTGACACCACTTGCTAAGGGGTCAAAAATGAGACCAATGTGGCAGAGAGAATAATCACAGCATTAATAAAAACTGGGAAACCAGAGGTGGTGCGAGGTAATTCTGCCCTGGACATGTGCAGTGTGTGCTGGTGGCTGGACACACATAGGAAAGAAGACAGTGGGCGGCTGGAGAGCAGTGACTGACAACTAAGGCAGGATGACAACCAAGAGGCACAAAATCATAGAAACGGAGAAAAGTTCCAAGAAGCAGCTATCAACAGTGTCTGATGCTGCTTAAAACAGATAGTGAAGAAAAATTCAGCCATAGAAGAAAGGCCTCTGTCTGCCAAGGCCAGTCAGAAAGCTCAAGCCACATGCAGGATGAAAAAGAATTTCTAAAATATCAAGCACTCAGTAATGATTTAATTTTTCCCCAAGAGTAGGCTGGCTTATTACTACTCCGGATGATAACCAATTAGATAATTTTACATCTACTTCCAAAGCTGATCTTTTTGGCAAGTGTCTATGAGGACCCACTGAAAGGATTATAAAGAAAAAGAAAATAGTCATTAACAAGAGAAAGAGAGGGCACACTTTTTCCAACTACAGGATTCCAAAGCTTCTGGCAGTAGCAAACAGCTTTTAGTAAAAATAAGCCAACAAAAGTTTATTAGTGAAGTAGTATTAACAAAATAATATTCATTTACTAGGCTCTAAATGAAAGAGTAGCCACTCCACCACCATACAAAGGATTAAAATACCTCACTCTTAAGAAAATCACTTCTAAAAATATTTTTACATTATAAAGTAATAATTTGATTAGAAAAAGTAAATACTACTCCTGATCAATTCTGCCTTCCTAAGACAAATCTAATGATTATGTTTAATCTCTTCTGGCCTTTATTCCCAAGTACAGCATTTTGTTCATATGCTTTGTATATAAAACACTTTTGTACCCTCCTCCTGCATCTGTCACAAATACAACTTAAAACAAAAATTTCTGCACAAAACTAATGTATCCTGCAAACAAATTTAAAAGTCCTAATAAACACTATCAAACTTTGCCTTGCCATTAATAGCCAATTTATGAAAATACATGTGACACTGAAATTTAATTTGCCACAGACTAAAACAATCATATTCCTGAAAATCTATTCAAGTTTATATTTACTAGCTACACGAGATGTAGCTTTTTATTTACAATGAATTAAAAGACAACCATGCCTTCCAAAGATCCATTTCACAATGAAACTGTATTAGCTGATAGATGATGGTTTTTTTAAAAAAGCTCTTATTTGCTGGTCACATTGGGCCGATTTTTTTTTTTAAGTCTTTATTTACTTATTTTGAGAGAGAAAGAGAGAGAGCGAGCACGGGGGAGGGGCAGAGAGGGAGGGAGAGAGAGAATCCCAAGCAGGCTCTGTGCTGTCAGTGCAGAGTCTGATGCAGGGCTCGAACCCACAAACCGTGTGATCATGACTTGAGCCAAAGTCGGATGCTTAATGGACTGATCACCCAGGTGCCCCACAATGGGCAGATTTATAAATCGAATACTACTAAAAATTATATGTTTAACATATGTACACATATTTTCACTATATATTTTTATTACATTTTCACTACACACATCTATTTCCACTGTTCTCAATATCTAGATCTTAGCTTCAAGAAAAATCCTGACACCAATCCAGGGTAAGTGAATTATTTGTAGTAATTATAGTAGCTTCTACCTCTCCCAACTCTTTCAAAATCCTTACAAACTATAGACCACAGCCAAAACATTCTCAAAGGTCCCTTTTCTCTGAAATAATAACATACTACCATTGAGCTGTAAAAATGGCTGTTAAGATATAGGAATGTTAAGACATCTAGGATGTTAAGACAGGGAAATGGCTCATGCTTCTGACATAAGAAAATTAACATCTAGTCCAAACATAAAAAAAAAACTGCATTAGGTAACGCAATTAGCTATTTCCACTGTTTTTCTTCATCAATGAGTTTTATTTTGTTTTGAAGATGTTCTAGTGAAATTCTGCTGCAATGGAGTAAAAATATACCAAATACAAAGTACTCAGAGAACCATCATTAATATTGCAGGGAAATCTTAACTTTGAAAAATTACTAGTTTATACTACTAAAATAAACACAAACAATCCTCAGGGTATAAACTGACAAACTGAACTCAGCCACCTCCAGAAATTTGCCCAGGTTTCCTGAAAAAACTCAACAGCACATTCTGGGGGGCAAATGGTGTATTTGTGCCCCATCAGATGCTAAACTCATGGTATCACTCACAATCATTTAAGAAAATCAATCCCATTTCTTCTACTTACTCAAACAAAAACAACACCAAAGTTTGATCAGGAAGAAGGCTGAAAGCATAGGCCATTTTTGGAGCAACCTTCGCAGAATATTTTATTAGAACCAGATTTTATCTATGATGGGCAGAGGCTTGTGTTCTGTATTAGTGTAACTACCAGCAATAGCTTGACTAGCTAGTTTGTACATTCAAACTGTTCATACAGACACAACATGGGCCACCAAAGATGTCTGATTCTGCCAGGACCACTGACAGATTCAACCACATCTTTTCATACTTTACACCCTGGCAAGTAATTTTTCTCACGTGAGCCCTACATTCATGAGTAGAGAGGTACACTAAAACTTATAAACAAATAGGAAATTAGCAAATATAATTTAGGCTGACATTTCTCAAACAAAGGAGTTGTTAACTATACACAGAAAATTAGCATATATAAGGCTGTTGGGGTAAAAAAAAAAAAAAAAAAAAAGGCAGCAGAAAGATAACCTTAATGTTTTACAAGACTCAATCATTATTTTAGTTCCCCGTGCTAATGGCTCATGAAGATAGTCATTCACTCAAACTAGTGTTAAATCCCTACTGTGTGCCTGGCAGTGTACAAGGTAAGCAAAAGAACAGAAAATCAAGACCACAATACCTGCCAAGGACTACTTGAAATAAAAGGAGACATGCCCATTAAATTGCTGTACTGTTTTAGCTTTACTGGATACAAACCACAGGCCAGCCGGTGCTGGACACCATAGGCACACAATAGTAACAATCATCTAACTGCAGATCTGTAACCAATCAATGAACTATGACAATACCAGGCCTGACTAGTCCTAAAGCAGCAGTATTTCATTCTGGAAATAATCTTGCCTCTGTCGATTAATTCTTTCAACAGATGGCAATTCTCTGAATAATTTCCACCGTGAACCCAGACTAAGGTTGCTTACAGAGTTAAATGAGAGAATGTAATGTTTTGAGCAAAAATTGAAAAACAGTAAATAGAGGCACATTTGCACTTCAACATTAATTTGGTTTGCATTTAGCCATTGCCTTCAAAAATGATAAAAAAGCAAGTGACTTTAGTCATAAAGCAGAATATCAACCCGAAAGTTACTGTGGAAAGACATTATTTTCTAGTAGTGGCAGTTTAGTGGGAAACGGAAGCTAAACAGGTTTTGCTTAGCTTTTTAAAAACCATTCACTTTTAGTGATTTCTTTGTGAAAGCTATGACCACCCATTTCCTTAGGCTCAAAAACAGGTAGTCCCAACACAACTACAGATTTGGTACAGTCTTCAATACTAACGAGTTTTTCTTAAGTAGGTGTCATTTCTTAACTAAATTATAAAGGCTTGCAAACTAGAAACAACATCTGCTTTTAAAATCTTTCACGTTAAAGATGACACCCGATCTTAAATTAAAAATGTAAACAGACTTCCAATACCTTAACTAGAGAACTAAACGGAACTGTATTATGGATATAGAATTGCTAGCTAAACAATCTACTGCAAAGCGATAAAGGAAAGGGAAGATGAAGAAACAAGATTCCTCACCAAGAAATGTTTGAACAAATTCAAAGTAAAATTCTGTGAGCTATGTTTTGAAGCCTTTCCACCAGTCTTGCCATTTTTACTACGACATTTAAAAGTGAGCTCTGTGTGCACGCCGTTATTAAAACCGCAACCAAAGGGGGAAAAGGGTCCTAAAATGTGCCCATTAACAGCAATCAAGACTACAAATATGCCCCTCCTACATAGTGAGCCAAGTGGCAAGAAGATACGAGAACTCAGGAAGTTTTGAAATGGCAGTGACAGGAGTCAACAGGGAAGGCAAGGGGAAAGAATCACGAACAAGAGCAACTCCGTGCGGCCAACGCCACGAGTTGGCATCCGAACTGCAAGTTCCCGGCTCGGGACGGGACTCGAACGGGCAACTTCGCGCCGGACGGAGCTGCGCGTTCGGCCGCCCTCCGAGCCCCGAGCCGCAGCCCTTCGTCCCCGTTCGTAGTCCCGCTGCCGCGTCCGCGAGGGCGCGCTGACAGCCTTGGGGCCGGGCCTGGGAGATGCCGGCCGGCTGACACCCACCTTCCTTCTCGGCCCGCGCCGCGGCCACTACGAGGGTCATCACCAGGTGCAGCGCTCCCAGTAGGCCGGCGGCCCCGCTCCGCGGGCCCCCGCCGCGACTGGCCGCGGGCTCCACACCGGCCCCTGCGGACGTGGAGGCGGCGGCGACTCCTGCTGCTCCTCCTCCAGCCCGCTTCCCCATCCCTGCCGGCCGGGGGCCGCCGCGCTCGAGGTCCGGCGCGGCCCTTCTCGGCGAGGCGGCAGCGGCACGGGAGCCGTGGTCCGGGCTCTGACCGCGGCGCCGGGGGCGAGAGTGGTTCCGGGCCCAGGGCTTGGGCTCCGGGCGTGGGTCTGGGTCCGTACGTGCGTGTGAGCGAGAGTGTCAGTCACGGCCTCGGCCTCAGCATCGCCTACGAAGAGTCGAAGCAGAGAGGCCGCGGGTCAAGCACGGCGGGCGGCCATACTGGAAACGGGCACGGGCCGCGGGCTCTGGGCGCTGGCCTGCGAGGGGCGGGGCGCGGCCCTGGGCACCGCCCCCGCCGTGCCGTCACCTGAGGGGCCAGCCGGTCAGTCTGCCCCGGAGTCCGTGAGTCTTAATTTCTCGTCCGGCTCTTGGCGACCCAAGGCTTCACTAGCCGGACAGGACGCGGGCAGTACAACTCCAACCTGTCACTTCTGCCCCGCGGAAGAGGAGAAGGGGGAGGGAAGAAGGACCAGGCCCCGTCGCCAGGACTTATGATGGCGGTTCACGCTTCGTGGAAGCAGTGACGGCAATCACGTGGAGACGAGGGGGCCTAGTCGCGCAGCCGCCCTGGAGCGTGGGCGGGGCCGAGAGGGACTGCGGGGCGCTAGGGGAGGCTTGCCCGCTGCTCCCACGCGGGAACAAACCTCTTGCATCTCTAGTGCTGCAATGCTAGAGCCTACCAGAGGACTGAGTGCGCATCCAGACCTCGAGGCCCCGTGCGGAAAATCCATTCCAGTGACTCCTTCTGGTCCCGCGTATGCCTCTCGGCCTGACAATACTCCGAGCCTGATTCAGTTCCTGGTGGCGCTTCCTTGAGATCTGGGACTTGCTCCATTCATCTTTGTATCCTCAAGTCACAGTACCCAGAAGCGCTTAATGGAATCCTCTTGCCCTTGGAATTGTGCCTACTTTGCTGCAGGAAAACCCTTTGCTTTGTGTATATAAAGCAGCAGTGACCCTGGAGGGAGAGGGCAGGTTGTTCTTTAGAAAAGTGCCCGATGGCCATACTGGCTTTCTCCGTCTGGGAATAATTCTTAAGACGTTTTATACACATAGTTCCTTCAAAGCCCAAATCAAAAGCCTTCTTTAGTCTCCTTCAGGAAGGCTTCTCATGCCTCTTAACACCTTAGGTCGAGGTTCTTGGTGGGCATGGCTATACTCTTCAAAATTTAAGGTCCATGAGAGTCCCTTTTCTTAATAACTTCCCCTACCTCCTAACTTAGTAACTATTTTAATAACTTTCCCTAATTCCCCAGCCATTTGCTTATGCTTAGCAGTATTGGTTGGGTGAATCAATGCATTTTTAAGGCCACATAAGGTCTCCACCTCAATACGTCTGAGAACAAACTATAAAGGAAAATAAGATCAGACTTGGAAAAGGAACTCAGAGTGCCACCCTATGCTGTAGTCTTCTTTGTCAAGCAAGCACTTAAGTTATTTGTAAATTAATACATTTTTTATAGTCTTACCCTGATGATTTTGAAAAGCAATTTTGTTTTCCTGAGCATTAGTGTTAAAATTGAGAAATCAAACTTTGTTCGTGATGTAATGTAGTAGGACTTGTTACAATCTCTTAAGTTGGATTTTCTGTATGTATATATGTAAGAAAAGATTTCCGGAAGGCTTTTAACTCACAGAAGAAATCAAACCCAAGGATAAGTAACTGAGTGCCTTAAATGGGTCAAAGCTTACCTTCCAATGTGCAGTACAAAGAGTTGGCAACCCTTCCCCCATTACCAGGTTCAGGGCAGGCAAGTCTCTCCAGCTATGAAATGCTCAGGTTCTCTTACACAGGAATCAACCACATCCTCTGATTAGCCTGAGGCTCAAGAGCCGCATGGGAAATAACTTGCATATGTCTGTAATTGGAGCTTAGACATATACCAGGCATGTTTGATCAGAGGCCAATTTCCCATGAAGCTAATGAAGCTTAAGTTTTAGGGCTCCACTCTTGCACAAGTTCCTTCCAAGGCCTTACACCTAACTGTGTATTTATAAGTTTTAATCTTGTTCTTAACGGGCACCCGCCCCTCTCCAATAGTCTTGTAAGCTTTTAAGGCCCACTATACCTGAACCTCCCCTGTACCTGATGGACATTAGGAGCCAGAGGGGTGATAATGGAAGTTCATTTCACAGAAAGGGCAAGGAGACTTCTGGGAGAACAATAATAAGAAGGACTTACTAGACAGCATGGTAAACTTTGTTGAGCACCCAGGGTTAAGCCACCATCACCTCATTACCCCCTCTCCCACAACACTCATGTGTCTTGGGAAGGAGAAAACTATGAGGTAAAACAGAAGAAACTATCACCAAGGACCCTTCTGAAGTTCTTGATTAGCTCCAGACCTTCCTTCTCCCCTTGAGAAATTAGAGAGACCTGGGCATTTGGCAGGCCAGTGTTTATCAAGGTGCCACCCCCAGACCAGCAGCATCTGCATCACCTGGGAACTTGAGGTCCAGCAATCTGTCTCAACAAGCCAGCTGAGTGATTCTGGTACATGTTCAAGTTTGAAAACTGTTGCCCTAAATTGATATAAGCCAGGAACTACAGGTTGTTGGGACTCCTCATCTTCCACTTGCTTTGCTCTCGAGCCAGATTAGTAAACTACTATTGGAAGCAGAGTTAAAAGGGACTCAGATAAATTTGGGCTTAAATCCCAGCCTTGCCTTTATTAGCTATATGATGATAGGCAAATTATGCAACTTTTCTGGCCTCACTTTCCTTATATGTAAAATGATACCTAATAAATTCGGGGAGATTGAGCAAGATTTGTCTGTAAACATATATAATATGTCTGGCACATGGTAGGAGATTGGTCAAAGGTAGCTATTATTGAGTACTTACTTGTGCTCGCTTCGGCAGCACATATACTAATATTGAGTACTTACTTTTTCAAAACACCATATTGGGCACAGTGAGAGTTTCAAAGACCATTGATCATACTCCCGCTTCATTCACAAAACACTTGAGGAGGTTTACAAGAATACTTTCATTTAATGTTTATTTTTTTTGAGAGAGAGAGACAGAGTGCTTGCAGGGGAGAGGCAGAGAGAGAGGGAGACACAGAATTCGAAGCAGGTTCTAGGCTCCGAGCTGCCAGCACAGAGCCTGACACAGGGCTCAAACTCACGAACTGTGAGATCATGACCTGAGCTAAAGTCAGGCACTCAACTGACTGAGCCACTCAGGCACCCAAGAATACTTTCATTTAACAAAAATATATATGAATTAAAATTTGGGACCAGGAGGAGAAAACGTTGTTGGAAGTCCCCACAGCTCTACCTCACTGGCTCCCTAGTTGACTGCATGTAGTCAGTCTCCTGGTATTGGGCACCATCTATGCTCTTGCAAGTCCCAACTTCAGGTCACCAGCCAGACCTCACTGTGTCTATTACTGGTCCCACCCTGGCATCTGACAGACATCTTAAACACGCATGAACTTCTCATCTCCCTGAGTGTGCTTTATCCGCAGCTTTTCCTTTCTCCAGGACAATTCCAACCATCCAGTTGCACAGGCTGTAAACCTAAACGTTATTCTTTACTTATCTCTGCGTATCCAGAATCTAGCCACTTTTCACCACCTTCATGGCACACTCTGTTATGAGTCCCATCATCTTCTGCCTGGATTTCTGTAAGAACTTTACAACAGTTTCCCGTGTCCAACTACTTTTATAGTGAGAAGTTTTCACTCACAGCACTTGCCTAGAAGATATAAAAATCTGAAGCTGATAAAGGACTGTGAACTTTGAGTGACCCGTAGGCCAGATCCTTATTAGACCTGACTGAAGACCTGTTCCTGTCCAGTGAACAAAGGGCCTTGTTTTATCCAACACTGTTCCTTCCTACCCGGTTTTCCATCCTTGATTAGTACAACCATGCAAATCCCCTTCCCTTCCTCTAGCACTTAAAAAAAAACCCTGACTTTTCCTATTTCATAAGTTATTTACTCAGTGAATTTTTTCACTGGTGCCTTTCCTTTCCTGACAAGTATATAGACTCAGCTTTGATTTTTCTTTCTTTTAGTTCTGGCACTCTTTGCTTTATATTCTGACAGAAATTTGCACACTTATTGTCAACACAGCAGCTAGAATGACCCATTTAAAACATAAGACATTTCATCCTTCCTGCAGTGGCTCCCATCTCAGAGTAAAAGCCAAATCTCCTATGATGACTCACATGGCTATACATGATCTAGCTCCCTGGGATCCTTGACTTCCACTGCCCTCCTCCAGGCTCAGCTTATTTCAGCTCAATCACCACCATTTTGTTCTACAAACATACCACAGATGCTTCTGCTCCAGAGTCTATGTCCTAGCTATTCCCTCTGTCTGAAATGCTTTCTTCTCCAGTTTTCTGCTTGCTCACTCTGGCACCTTCTTTCAGTCTTGGCTCAGTTACCACCTTCTTGGTGAAGCATACTCTAATCACCCTTGTTAATACTGCAGTTCAGTATGCCCACCCCCAAGTCCCAATCCTCCTTACTCTGTGCTCATTTTCTCTTTTCCCCATAAAACTTATCACTTTCTTTAATACTATATAATTTCTTTGTTCATTATATATTATCATTATCTGTCTTTCACTCCCATCTGTTTTGTTCACTGGTGTATCCCATGCTTCTAGAATGTATGAAGCATTTACTAACACAGAGTAAATGAACAAAAAGGGGATGGAAGGATGAATTAATTAATAAATAGAACCAAAAGATAAAGAGCAGTAAGACACAGTCCTTCTGCTCAATGGAACTTAAAACCCCATGGGTAAGATAGACATGTAAACAATATAATAGGAAGGAGAGAACCCCAGGAGAGAAGAGGAGAGGGACTATGAAGGCAACCCTGGATTCGACCAATTCCTTTATTTATCCAGCCTTTGCAACATCCTCAAATGATTTTTCTTTGTTCTCATTTCTATGTCTCTTTCATCTAGTTCAGGGTATGAATAAAGCCTACAGCAATCAGAGGTGAATAAGAAATGTAGCATATTGACAATCTTCTTCAATAAACCAAGTGATCTGTTCATTTTGTCTGCTGTGTGCCTTATTCCTTGGTCAGTTTCCCTTGGTTGTGTTCTTTTAAAAAAGAATCAATTCACAAAGCCCCAGGTTTAAGTCTGCTCAACTTACTAGGTAAATTGCTGCAGCCTAGGGTAGAGCAAGGAAATGGAGAGCTTCATGCTGTAGAATGAGGATAGTTGTTTATGAGGTGGTGAGCTGAGCTCACTATCTGTGTGGACTCTATCCTATTTGAAGCTCTTTACCCCATATATTCGTCCAGAAAACTAGATTCCTTTTCAGTTTCTAACTTCACATGAACTAAGGCCTCATCAATGACAGTAACAGCTACCACATATACACCTCTGCTAATAAGCATATTGATTTAGATGCTATAATTAACTACAGTTGTGTTTAATATTTTCCTTCCAAGCTGACTGACACATCTTACAAGCTTTTAACACTCTAGCATTCGTAAGAAATATTTTTGTGGTAAACATTCTCATTTGAAATAAACCAAAACTTGAGCCTGCCATTCAAATTCTTCACAACACATTCCAATATCTAATTTTTCTCTCCTAGAAGACGTCCTTAATCTTATGACTTTTTGAAATGTTTCCTGTGGTTTAGCGGTCTTTCCATTTAAAGAAAGGGGAAAATATTCTTTTTTTGTTTTTAACGTTTATTCATTCTTGAGAGACTGCATGAGCAGGGGAGGGGCAGAGAGAAAGATGCACACACAGAATCTGAAGCAGGCTCCAGGCTCTGAACTGTCAACAGAGCCCAACGTGGAGCTTGAATCCACAAACCATAAGATCATGACCTGAGCCAAAGTCGGATGCTTAACAGACTGAGCCACCCCAGAAGGAAAAAATATTGAGGACAGAGGATACCCTAGTATTTCTTTTCTTCTTCCCACATCTTCTACCATTGTCCTCCTAGTACTCAATACTTTGAAATAGACTTTTAGGCTGTCCTGAGTTTCTGAACTGTCCTAAACACCATTATTAAAGAAACTTATTCCAACCATCATTCAATTGTGCTTAAAATGTCATGGTTTGGTGGTAATTAACAGCCTTGAAAAGCCATTCGGTGGGGGGTAGGGGGGAGGGCATTGGAAACACATTGAACAATGTGTTGAGGGATTTTTGTGTTCCTACCTCTCCCTGTTGTTTAACTGTTTGTAAAAATTCTGGGAATATTCAGTAAAGGCAAGGACCAACATATTCAAGATGCTCAGATGCACATTAGAAATGAGGAAGCACAAAATTAAAACAATAATGTACAAGAGTAAAATAATGACAACTGCTGAGATGAAGGCGCTATAGGAAAGACACACTTTTATCTGCCAAGTCTAGTGTGAGTTCCCTAAAGAAGAATTAAGAACCAGCCACCATAGGGGCGACTGGGTGGCTCAGTTGGTTAAGCATCTGACTTCGGCTCAGGTCATGATCTCACAGCTCATGAGTCTGAACCCCTCATCAGGCTCTGTGCTGACAGCTCAGAGTGTGGAGCCTGCTTCAGATTCTGTGTCTCCCTCTCTCTGTCCCTACCCTGCTCACTCTCTCTCTTTCTCTCTCTCAAAAAAAAAATAATAAGCATTTAAAAAAAAAAAAAACAACCAACCTGGCCATTATGTGTGGAGACTGTAATGGCATTCTGAGGGCAGTTATCAGAGCTAATACACACACATGCCTGGGCAGTGTTTCTATAAAGTGAATTCCACTTTCTGTAAACATCATTACATTAATTTCTGGCATTTTAACCACAAGTTAAACTTTGCATTTTAAGTCTGGTATTTTAAAACCATGTAACATGGCTGGCAAAATGTTTTTATGACCACAAATTAACAAGTCTTTGAATTATTCTTAAAAGAAAAGTATCATCAAAGAAGTAGTCTGTGCAAACTCTCAAAAGTAATATTTGTGTTTCGGAGTTATTCTACATTATGGTGAACATCTGTATTCTATCATTAAGGTTTGATGCTTTGAGTCCCTTTGATAGCGCACAGGCCAGGGAATATTAATAACAGACTCCTTGATTTTCATAAAATACGTGTTTTGTCACACAATGGAAAATATGATTGCAAATAAGAGAACTTTTTTTGTTGTTGGAGAAAATATTGTTTTCTTTTCGGCAATGTGGTTTCACTTATGAATAGCGCCACACCAAAAATCCAAAGGATTTTAGAGCAAGAAATGACCATATATATATATATATATATACAGTTAAGGCTTTGGAAATATCCCCTCCACGTGCAGCTATTGTTTGGCAAATTACTGAGCCTTTCTAAATCTGTTTCCACAGTTTGGTGTTTTAAAAAATGGCAAAAAAACACAAAAAACAAAAAACACCACAAGCAAACTACTGAAGGCTAGTTGTAAGGATTGAATAAACTAACTTTCATGTAACTATCTTGCATATGACAAGTGCTCAGTAATGTCCCTGTTGTAATAATGATTATCATTACAGAAAAGGAAACTGAGGCCCAGAAATGAAGGGACCTGTCAAAGACAACGACAGAGTAGAACCTCATTTTTTGTTTCATCTTTAGGTCCGTTTAATTTAATATGTCTACAGTGTTTTATTTGGCAGAGTGCTCTTATAATTTTTGTATTAATCTTACAATAATGCCAAAGGCTAAGAAATTAAACTCTACAGTTCTACCTAAATGATAGCACAGATCAATCCAGTTATATCATAAGAGGTGAATCAAATGATTCCTCAAGGGGGCTCTCCCTAAAAGGTTACTAACCAGAGCTTGAACTTCCCTGAAATCACCAATTCAAGCCTAAGCTCTTTTTTTTAATATATGAAATTTATTGTCAAATTGGTTTCCATACAACACCCAGTGCTCATCCCAAAAGATGCCCTCTTCAATGCCCATCACCTCCCCTCCCCTCTCTCCCACCCCCATCAACCCTCAGTTTGTTCTCAGTTTTTAAGAGTCTCTTATGCTTTGGCTGTCTCCCACTCTAACCTCTTTTTTTTTTTTCCTTCCCCTCCCCCATGGGTTTCTGTTAAGTTTCTCAGGATCTACATAAGAATGAAAACATATGGTATCTTTCTCTGTATGGCTTATTTCACTTAGCATCACACTCTCCAGTTCCATCCATGTTGCTACAAAGAGCCATGTTTCATTCTTTCTCATTGCCACATAGTACTCCATTGTGTATATAAACCACAATTTCTTTATCCATTCATCAGTTGATAGACATTTAGGCTCTTTCCACAATTTGGCTATTGTTGAGAGTTCAAGCCTAAGCTCTTTATGTGAGCCAAGGTAGGCTTGGTTATTCTGTGATAACAAATAACCTTCAAATTTCAATGATTTAAAATAATAGATTTGTTTCTCTCTTCCGCTACCTGTGCGCCCAGGACCACAGCTGATGCAGTAAGCTGGGTCGCTGTAGCAGAGTGAAAAGAGTGCTTTTGAGGGTCTCCGAATGGCAGTTAAACTCTATGATGGAATTGATTTTCATCCATCTACTTACAACACATTGGTCAAAGCAAGTCGTGTGGCTACACCTCATTTCAAAGGACGGGAAAGTGTAATCTTGCCTATGGCTGGATTAGTGAATAGCCCTGATGACTACCACAGGCTTGAGCTTATGTTCTCTTCTCTTTGGAAAATAAGAAACAATAGCCTGAGAAAAGATGGTGGAAACAAGTTTCACTTTCTCATGAATTATGAAGTTGTACAGAACAGCCTTAACTTTTTATCATTTATACTTGGTTGGTTTAATATATTTTTGTTTGTTTAAGTTTTTGTTTGAATTCCAGTTAGTTAACAAAGAGTGTGATATCAGTTTCAGATGTAGAATTTAGTGATACAACACTTGCATACAACATGCAGTGCTCATCTCAAACAAGCACCCTCCTTAATCCTCATCTGTTTCACCCATCCCCACTCACTTCCTGTCTGGTAACCGTCAGTGAAATATGAGTGAAATCATATGGTATTTGTCTTTGTCTGGCTGACTTTTTCGCTTAGCATAACACTCTCTAGCTCTATCCATATTGTTGCAAATGGCAGGATTTCATTCTTTTTTATGGCTGAGTAATATTGCATTGTATATATATATATACTACCTCTTCTTTATTCACTCATCAGTCGATGGACATTTGTAGATAATGCTGCTCTAATCATTGGGGTGCATGTATCCCTTCAAATTAGCATTTTTGTATTCTTTGGGTAAATACCAAGTAGTGCAGTTGCTGATCATAAGGTAGTTCAATTTTGAACATTTTGAAGAAACTCCATACTGTTTTCCACAGTGGCTGTATCAGTTTGCATTCCCACCATTGTAAGAGGGCTCCCCTTTCTCCACATCCTCGCCAACATCTGTTGTTTCTTGTAGTGTTGATTTTAGCCATTCTGACAGGTGTGAGGTTTTATCTCATTGTAGTTTGATTTGCATTTCCCTGATGATGAGTGATGTTGAGCATCTTTTCATTCTGCCCATTTTTAAACTGGATTATTTGTTTTTTGGGTGTTGAGTTTGATAAGTTGTTTATATATTCCGAGTTGTTTTTTGGGTCTAACCCTTTATCAGATATGTCATTTGCAAATGTCTTCTCCCATTCCATAGGTTGCCTTTTTGTTTTATTGATGGTTTCCTTTGCTATGCAGAAGTTTTTTTTTTTTTTAATGTTTAATTTTGAGAGACGGAGAGAGAGCTCGCACAAGAGAGAATGAGCAGGGGAGAGCCAGACAGTGAAGGGACAGAGGATCCAAAGCAGGCTCTGTACAGGTAGCAGAGAGCCCAATGTGGGGCTCAAACCCACGAACCTTGGGATCATGACCTGAGCTGAAGTCGGATGTTCAACCAACTGAGCCATTTTAATTTTGATGAAGTCCCAATAGTTTATTTTTGCTTGTTTCCCCTGCCTCAGGAGTCATATCTAGTAAGAAGCTGCTATGGCTAATGTCAAAGAGTTACTGCCTGTGTTCTTCTTTAGGATTTTAATGCTTTCCTGTTTCATATTTAGGTCTTTCATCCATTTTGAATTTATTTTTGTGTATAGTGTAACAAAGTGGTCCGGTTTCATTCTTTTGCATGTTGCTGTTCAGTTTTCCCAACACCATTTGTTGAAGAGGCGGTCTTTTTTCCCCATTGGATATTCTTTCCTGTTTTGTCGAAGATTAATAGACCATATAGTTGTGGGTTCATTTCTGTGTTTCTATTCTGTTGTATTGATTTATGTGTCTATTTTTATGCCAGTACCCCACTGTCTTGATCTCTACAGCTTTGTAATATAGCTTGAAGTACAGTTTAACAATATATTTAAAAAATACTTTTTTTAACGTGTATTTATTTTTGAGACAGAGAGAGACAGAACACGAACGGGGGAGAGTCAGAGAGAGGGAGACACAGAATCCGAAACAGGCTCCAGGCTATGAGCTGTCAGCACAGAGCCCGATGCAGTGCTCGAACTCATGGACCGTGAGATCATGACCCGAGCCGAAGTTAGAAGCTCAACCGACTGAGCCACCCAGGCGCCCCTAACAATATATTTTTATTTAAATGTAGTTACCAATGAAATATGAATGCTTTTAAAAGCACTTGGAGAAAAGTCAAATTTTAATTTTTGGAGTTTGCATGTTTAAAAAAAAGCAGTAACAGGCAATATTTGAATACTGGCTAGAGTTTTGGTTAAGAATTGTTGATTATCTTAGGTGTGATCAAGGTTATTATGGATTTTTTTTAAGATACTTTATCTTTTATAAATATATACTGAAATCTTTATGAATGAAACGATATGATGGGTTTGCTTCAAAATAGTCTACAAGGTAAGTGGACGCAGAGGGTAGGGTTACAGATGAAAGAAGATTAGCCTTGAGTTGATTATTATTGAAGCCAGGTGACTGGTACATGGAGGTTCATTATACCAGTCTTTCTGCTTTTAGGTATGCTTGGAATTTTTCATAATAAAAAGTTTTAAAAAAGCAATAATGGGCCTTCAGCTACTTCAGCCCCAGATCTAGCTTCTCTAGATATGGCTAACAAGGGATCTTAAACCATCACTGGTGTTAGTGGGGCCTGGCTTGAAAGATCAAATCATCATGCTTCATCCAAAGAATGTGTGCACTTGCCATACATTTTTAACAACCAAACTTGGCCCAAGGTGGCAGAAGATAATGCCCATGCCTTGCAACATCTGACAGAACCTCAGAACCACCTACGCTTGCCCACTAAAGAGGTTGAGTGTTTAGAGCCTCCTGAGGCTATGGTTGCTTGTCCAGCCTAACACAAGGACTCAAGTCCAGCTCTGAGCTGAACCCTCTTCTCAGATTACTGAGTAAAGGCAGGACACTAAAGTTTCTTTGGTCATTAACACAGTGCACAGAGACTGTTGATGTCTCTGAGGTATGTAGAAATGTGTGGGACATGAATGTGGGCCACAAACGGACCTGAGATGTGACAGAAGGGCACTACAAATGCTTCTCCTGCTTTTTAAGGCCCCTGGACTTCATCAAAGCTCTTCTCCTTTGAGGCCAGCCCAGTCTCAGCTCTAGCCACTGCCTCCCTGTTCCTAACTGAGGTGCTTGTTGTAAGTATCACCAGGTTGGCACCTGACATGTAGGGCATCCTCCCTCTATGAGCACTGCTCCCTTGACCACAGTTGTGTATCTTTGTCACATGGATTTATTCTTCATGATCTTGCTTACCCTGCCATAGCTGATCGGCTATCAGCTATTGGACTATCCTATCCCAGGCTAGTCCAATCAAATTCTCTTGAATTTTTTTACTAGGAGATATTCATATTGAGGGTGAATTCTGGGTTATGAAAATGGCAGAGCTTACACATGACCATCTACAAACTTTTGCTGCACAGTCCCTAGAGCTTCCTTGAGTCCTACTCTCCAGAGGACTGGTTGCTTGGCATTTCCATGGATTCTGTGAAATAATCCAGTACCATTAAATATGTATATACATAGAACTAAGTTTCCTTTCTTTGTTGAGTGCCTTGAGGGTGTGGTGGGAAGGCTCTAAGATGGAATCCAATTATCTCCACATTATATTATTCACAGCTTTCTATAAACCCTACCCCCCACCCCACCTGGAGTGTGAGCTAAACCTAATAACACTTCTAAAGGATAAAATATGGCAAAGCGATGTGATTGTACTTTAAGATTATGTTACAAAATCTGTCTCTTCTGGGAGAAGAAAGCAGTCCTGCTGTGACTATCACTATGGAAAAGCCCTCTAGGCAAGGCCATAACCCACAGCCAGCAGGGACCTGATGCCTGCCAACAGCCACATGAGTGGGCTTGGAAAATAACTGGGAGCCTTGAGATGAGCAGGACTACAGGCCAGGCTGACATTTTGATGACAGGCTTGTGAGAAACCCAGCCAGAAGCACCCAGGTAAGTTATACCCAGATTACTGATAATAAATGTTTGTTGCTAAGCTGCTTAGTTTGGGAGTAATTTGTTACACAGCAACAGGAAGCTAATATGAGGGGTTATAAATATTCAAAATAAAGAGGAAATCTTAAAAACTGAGGAAAATGAAAGGAGAACCAGCCTAATTCAAAGCTACAACACTGATTTTAATACTCCTCTGTCAGTATTTAATAAAAAAGGTAGACAGAAATCGTAAAAACAGAGAAGACTTATGTCACACTTTCTGCCAATTTGACCTAATTGATGTTTATGGAGCACTCCACCTTGAGCAGAACACACAATCTTTTCAAGTACACGTGAGCTCATCAAGATACACCATCTGCTGGGCTGTGAAACAATCCTTGATAAGTTTACCAGGACTAAAATCATAGAGTATGTTCCTTAATTATGATGGAATTAAAATAGAAAGCAATATTAGAAAGATATCAAGAAAATGAAAATCCTCACATTTGGAAACGAAACACTTAAATAATGCATGTGTCAAAGAACGAATCACAAGAGAAATGAGAACACATTTATGACTCAAGGATAATGAATACCTGACATAGCAAAATTGGTGGGATGAAGCATAAGCATTACTTACAGAGAAAAGGATAACTGCAATGCTTACACTAGAAAAGAAGGAAAGCTTAAAATCAATGATATACGTGTCTGCTTACAAAACCAAAAATTAAGCTCTTATAAATAGAAAGAAATAGTGAGGAGTGAAAAATAATGAAATAGAAAATAGAAACAATAGAGAAAAATGAATTAATCCAGAAGTTGGTTGTTGAAGGATCATTCTCCTGGTTTCCTGCTTTACTCACTCTTTCCTTCATCTTGGAGCTCATCTTGACGATTTAGACATGACGTTCAGCTCTGTCCTCAAGACTGACTTCAGCTTCTGTATTCCGTATCCACTCTAATTAGTTTAAAATGGAAGGAACTTATTAAGAGGTATTAGAAAAATCACAGTGTCCTTAGATGGGCTGAGCTTTTGGGGACACAGTCTACACCCTTGTCATAGGACCAACCTGGTAAGGAAGATCTGACCCCAGAACAATACTGCCTCTGTCTCCACTGTACCAGCAACATGGGTGCCCTGGGCCCTGTCTGTTTCCTCTTGCAGTTGGCTTCCAAATGGTTTCTCACACTGATTTCATCTGATTGGTAGAATCCAGTCAAATAGCCATACCCAAGTGGGAAGGAAGGCTAAGAAAGATAGGATCTGGCTTCCATAATTGAAGGTACAGTCACAACCTAGGAAGTCATTAAAATATGGAGAGGGTGTTTAAAAGATTTTAGATAGGCATTAATGACAGATGAATATCTTAACTTTCAACTAGTTCCCACCACATTAGGCTTCCCATCTAAGATGTTCTGTCATATACCTCCACCATCCCGCCATCATACCCACTGAGCAGAGAACTCTCTTCTGGCATGCTTCTTTCCCGCTTACCCCATATATGCTTGGCCAGGGTATTATTCATGCGTTCAGTGTATATTAATTGATCCCCTACTACATGCCAGGCACTGTGATGGGCACTGAAGACACAGTGCTGAGGAATCAGCACAGTTCATAACCTTATAGACTCTACCAGTATTCATTAGGACACTTCCATGGAAGGTAAGATAAAAACTGACACAAGCCAGATTAGCCAGAAAGGGACACATTATTATTATTTTTTTAAAAGCATCTCACAGATTCCCAAGGACAGGACCATAGGTGGGTTTCAGAAAGAACAACTCTGAGAACACTTCCCCTCTATGTACCTCTCATCATGTTCATTCCGGTCCCTGAAGACCTATGTTCTCTATTATCCCATGTGGGCCGCAGTGTCTGTTCAAAATACAGACAGACACAACCAGAATTTCAGACTGATTGTCAATATGCAGGAAAGAGAAGCAAGGCCCATCAGATGTCTTGGGGGGGCAGGTGTAGTATTTCAGGATATTCAAGGCTACTGCGGGGGGGGGCTCTTCCATTACTGGTCAGAGGGGCAATAAAAGGATCACCATGGACTGGGCTGATACTCCCAAATATTATACCAGTGCCCAAGTCGCACAAGTAGCAATGTGATAGTGTTTGCACTTATTGATGGAGGCTGTAAAATAACTGACATTTGCCTTGATTTGGGTTCAACATAACTTTATGGAAAAATCTGGAATCAAAGACAAACGCTTAAAGCAACAAAGATAATTTAGCCACAACTCAAATCTTCACTCTAGTTGTCTTCTCCTGTGCTCTGATACCCCACCACCATCAAAGCAATTGTCATTGTCACCTGGCACTCAACTTCTGGGACTCACACCCTGCAGCTACCAGGGTTCCAAGAGCATGTAGGAAGTGTTTTTCATTGATTAAAAATAATAATAGAGTCTTGGGCTTGGAAATCCATATATTTTTTAAGTTACCATTAAAACATCCTTTATATTTGTTCTAAAACCGTTTCTATCATAGAGGGAAGAGTTGGGCAGAGGAGGTGAAGGAAAAGCAGGTTTGCAGGGTCTTGCACAGTGTGATGTCCCTAGGCCAGCAGTGCTTGGTGGCAGAAAGAGTATCCTCACCCAGGCTCAGCTCTTCCTGTGATTTCTGAGGTCAGGCTCACCCTTATCCTGACCTCGGGTTCCTTCGGGCTGTCATGCTTCCTGAGAATTTCCTCTCCTGTTTCTCTGACCCAGGTTTGTAGTTTCCAGACCCACTCTGGCAGACCCACTCTGCCTCCGTGTCCTTGGTCCCTGCAGTGCCTCATCTTGAGCCATTCTGTATCTGCTGTTTAAATGCTAGTTTTCAAAAATCCACTTTCCCACAATTAAGCATAACTGTTTGGGTAGATCGTTAAAAACAAATATACCTGAAAACAAACAAAACAAAAAATGTGATACAGTGTCCTCCAGTGCCTATAATGTAAAGATTATAAGGTAAGGGTGAACAAAAGGTGAGTTACATTTCCTTTGGACTTGGAATGAAGCTTTAAGACTGCTGAGCAAAAGTGTTCCTTTCCTTCTACAACCTTCCAGGAATACAGAACAGGAGCAAGCATAGGGAGTTCAATCTATGTTGCTAGACTTTGAGATCATTTCAAAGCTTTTTTCCTGTTGATTATTTTCTATCTGTTGAGGTTTTTATTTTAGTGGGAATTGTGGAAGGAATGCAAATATTTCAGAGTCTGTGTTTCCCCCTACACTGAATTGGAATGTTTTGTGTGTATTACTACACTGAATTGGAATGTTTTATGTGGATAATTGTCATGAGAAAGTAAAGATTTAATTAAAACATTTAATAAATGTATTCTAAAACTATTTAAAATTAGATTTATTCTTCTTGTCCATTAGAGAGGCAAACATCTCAGAATAATAAACACTGTAAAATGTTTAGTTAACTGTATTGTTTAATTAAAGAATCCCTTGACACATAAAATTGTAACCACTGGTCCTACATTGTGGGTTGTTAGGGCTTAGGCTCAGGGTTCAGATTGCCTGCATGTTTGGTTTGTTTGCTTTTTAACTTCTAATTTTGAAATAATTGTATTCACATATAGTTGTAAGAAACGAAAACAGGAGAAATCCTGTGTACCCTTCACTCAGTTTCCCCCAGTGGTTACATCTTGCAGAAATATAGTATACTGTCAAAGTTAAGAAATCGACCTTGGAGCAATTCACAGAGCTTTATCAGATTTCACCAGTTTTGATGCATTCGTGTGTGTGTGTGTGTGTGTGTGTGTGTGTGTGTATTAATTCCATCCAATTTTATCACATGAAGATTTGTGTAACTACCATCCCAATCAAGATTCTGTTCCACTACCACAAGGATCTCTACTCTTTTATAGCTACAGTCATCTCCCTCCCTAACCTCTGAAAACCATTAATCTCTTTTCTATCTCTATAACTTTGTTATTTCAAGAATAGAATCATTTTTGAGATTGACTTTTCCCCCCCTCTCAGCGTAATTCCCTTGAGATCTTCCTGAGTTATAATCCTGGCTTCATGACTTACTGGCTATGTGATCTTGGGAAAATTATTTAACTTCTCTGTCTCAATTTCAATTCAAACCAAGGTCCACCTGATTTCAAAGCCTCACTATCTCCAACTACACCATCTTGCTTCTTACATGGAGTTGAGAGGTGGACTTGTGTTTGCTATATTTTATGGTTCTCTATGGAACTTTGGAACATGATTGGGACCATGAACTTCCAAACCTTCTCTCAATATTTCAAACCAATACAGAGTAAGGAAAAACACTATTCTGAAATGCCAATTGGATAGTTTTAGGTATTTAGATATTTTTTATAATCTTACTCTTTTGCTAAGTAATTTTACATACGTGTAAAGGAACATTGTTTTGAATGGAAGCCCATTTCTGCTGCCTCTAGTGTTTATTTTTGATCCAGTGTTTATTTTCTCCTTCATCAATAAAGATGTACAGACAGGTAGCATTTACCTGGTTTTGTTTTGTTTTTTTTAAGTCACTTGATTTAGCCTTAGATTGTGACATGGCTCTGGGTATACTGCCAAGGGAACAGTCCCCCTACTGTGCCAGTTGGCTGATTATCTGTGGTTATATGTGTATAAAGCATTTTTATAAGTTCACAGAGCTCTCTGCTCAAATGTCAGCTCTACAGAGAGGCCTCCCTGACCACCTCTAAAATAGCATCTGCCTCCTGCCTCTCTTCATTCCTTTAACCTACTATATTTATCTTCAGAGCACTTGCCACCACTTGCCACATTATAAATTTATTTGTTTACTGTCTGTCTCTCACCTTCAGAGTGTAATCTTCAGGAGGGAAGGAACTTGCCTGTTCCTTGCTATGTTTCTGCTACCTAAAGTGGTCTCTGACACATGACATTTTTAGAACAAATGAATGAAATGAAGGAGTGAATGAATGAATTCTCCCACTGTTAATGGAGGGAGGGAGGAAGGGGACAATCTATCCCTAGAGAAATGAAAGGATAGATGGTAACTTGATCAGGAAAGACTCAGGGCATGTCAGTAACCTCCTTTTGGGCCACAGAGCCCAAAAGTGCTCCCAGAATGAAGTTGGGGATGACAATAACAAAGGTAATGACAATAACAACTCTGTGGCAGGAATGGATCCCAGTCCATAAACTTGGGCATGCAAGAAAAACAACTTTATTTTTCTGTAACTTAACACAATTCCTATTCTGACACTTGATGTTGACATGATGGAGTCACTTAGTAGGCAGTAGAGTTACTACTGCCCTGCCCCGACTTTTGTCCCGTGATGGGGTGGTGCATTGACGTCATCCACAGATGGCTGAGACAGTGCTGCTGCCTGTCTGTGCAGACTAGAGAGTCTGAGACCCATCTGTGTTCTGAGCCTATCTCACCAGGATTTCTCCTTTGTCAGCTATTTCTGACTCACCCACTGGGTTCTGCTACAAGAAGGTCATTTCCCTACAGCTACGTTCTCCTTTTCAGGCATGTCCGTAATTTCTGTTCTCAATTCCATGGTAAGTTTTGGTTCTTTATTCTCATCCCTGCTATAAGACCTTTCCTCTTATTCTCAGGTCTAAAGGTTAGGTAAGGAAATGAGGTAATTTTGCCTGGAGAACTCCTACAGTGCCCTTATTCACCATGAGTGTTATAGAACATTTGCTAATTAAGACATCTTGTTTATTTCAGTAGCATTGTTCCTAAATCAAATACTTCATTTAATTTAAATGATGAGTATTATATTACAGCTCTATAGATTAATAAGGCATTAGTACTTGGGTTTCTTTTACTATAAATGAATTATTCATCTGAATAAAGTGTGTTTTGAAAAGAAAACAATTCAAATGCAATCATAGTACCAAAATCTCATGAGTGAAATTTTAGCACTATTATTAGACAGGTTTTACTTTAAGCAAACTGGGGGTATTAATATCAAATGTTGGGAAATCAAAGAATCTAAGTCAGTAACCAGTAGTGTATGTCAGAATCAATTGTGGAGGCCTGGGTCCTTCCCTGAAACATCTGATTTGGAGGGTCAAGGTGAGGTCTGAACATGTGTGTATCTGTGATTGCAAACCCAAAGGGTAATCCAGCTCCCTCATTTATTTTACTGATGAAGAAACTGAAACTCAGAAAAATGAAGTGGTTTGTCTAAACCTCACACACATGAAAGAAGCATATTCCATCAAGTATATTCCATCAGGCGGGTACTCCATGCTTTTTTGGGCGGTGGTATTTAAAACTCATTACAAAACTCAACTTTCGTCATGACCTCGTAATTCTATAAATGAAAATGATGAAGAAATTCCTAGTTCCCTCGTACTGGAAGTCAATCCTCAAGTATTCACGTTAGCAGTTCTCAAAGGTCATATTTACATTTTTCCAGAGTCAGTCGTCTAAAAAGAAAATGTCTTGCAGTCCTGCCCGAGTTGGGGCTGAGTTTACAACAGGGGTGGGTGGTGTGCAGTGGACACAAACATGGTTAGAAGTGCTGTATAGATAGTCCATCCTAAAATGACCTGTTGCTCAGGATGACACTGGTTGTATCCTCACAGTACAACTGGCTGCATTCCTTCAGGCCATGGATAGAGAAGGTCTGATGACATCGGACTCATCCACATCATGCATGTCATTCTCTAAGAAGTTTAAAACAAAAACTTCCTTTGGTTTCTCTTTCCAAGAACTTACCTTCTTATACCTCTTGACCATCAATTTTCTCAACAGAAGAGTGCAAATTTGCCATCTTAACCTCCTCAACACCCATTATTTATTGGGTCCACATCCCATTATCTGTTTCTGTAAGCTAGCACTGTTCTGTCATTCATCCAATTAATATTTATAAAGTGCTGAATTTGTGCCAGGCACTGACCTAGGCTCAGGGTGAGCATAAAAGACATAGTTGTTATCTCATAATAATTTAAGACACCACCACTCCCCAAAACACAGTTAGTGGGTGAAAGCTAAGCCTACATTATCAACAGATCTTAATAAAGCCCTGCAAAGTGGCTTTGATTAAATCACCAAAGTACAGAAAGGAAAGAACAGAAATTATGAGAGTAAAATCAATATAATGTGAAGAGAATGATAGGACCCAGTGTAAATCTAATAGGAGTTCCAAAGGAACCTCTTTTTGAGTCCAGTGTCTCTCTCAAATCTCCTATCCTTCATTTGGGGAATACCTGGCTATTTCTCAGTTCTTGCTGCTTTTTCTGGCTTAAAGCTAAAGAAGACCACCAGACCACTAAGCAAGACAGGATGTGGCTTCTCATTAACTTACTCTAGTTCCCTTTCTGAAGAGTATCTTAATATTTTGCCTTTGTGTTTGATGCCCTCAGTTTCACTATGATGTGACCATAAGTAGATTTATTTCTATCCTGATCATAACCCAGTGTGCTTTTTCCATTTGAGCACTCATCCTCCTTCAGTTCTGGTAAATTCTCTGCCATTATCTCTGAAATGTGTCACATCTCTCTACTTCTATTTTCTCCTTTGGAACTCTTTTTGTAAAGTGTATTTATTTATCTTGAGAAAGAGAGAGCAAGCATAAGTGGGGGAGAGGCAGAGAGAAGGAGAGACAGAATCCCAAGCAGGCTTCATGACATTAGCACAGAGCTCGATGTGGGGCTGGAGCTCCTGAACCATGAGATCATGACCTGAGCCAAGATCAAGAGTTGGACGTTTAACTGACTGAGCAACACAGGCATCCCTCCTTTGGAACTCCTATTAGATTTATATTGGACCCTATCATTCTCTTCTTCACATTATGTTGATTTTACTCTCATAATTTTTGTTCTTTCTTCTCTGTACTTTGGTGTGATTTCCTCCAACCCATCTTCCAAACCAATAGTTCTCTCTAATCACCTAGTCTGTTTAACTAGTCTATTGAGTTTTAAAAATTGTAATGACTATAAATTCCATTTTCAAAATTTCTTTTTGCTTCCTTATTTTCCCCAGTGCTGTCTTCCTGCTTTATGGGTTTTATTCATTCTTTCATATTTTTTGGACATTTTAAATCTCTCAGACTATTTTATTATCCTTAGTTCTTGGAGTGTAAATCCCACCATTGGTTGTGTCTGCTCAGTCTCTTATGATTTCCTACAGGCATGTGTAGTAACCTGACACTTCTGCAGTAACATAATCTGCATATTGCAAGATAATATTCACTGTCTTCCTACAATAAGTGGTCAGTTTAAAGAGTATTGCTTTCACTGATGTCCAGACCTCACATTTTGTATAAAATAATCCATATCATTTTAATGTCCTGAACTGAGGAGAATGCTGTAGGTTGGTTTTTCTAGAATTAAGATTGGGATGGGAAAAATGGAGGAGAAAGTATCTTTCCAAATCATTTGGTCTATAGGTTTCATAGAAGGTAATGAGATAAAAAGCTTCTTGCTAAGTTGTTGCAGCTATGTTACTGTCAAGCTAGATTTTAAGGGTTTGAAAAAAGTCTGACAATCTTTATCAAAGGACCTCACACTAAGCCATATGTGTTTTCAACGAAATACCTTCAAGTCTTCCAGCTCTTCACCCTCTGGTGCCATTTCTAGATTACTAAACATCTTTGCTTCCTTCCCTTACATGTGCTTGGGAATGTCACTACCATCCATTAGCATGCAAGGATGGAACATAATATGTCTCACCAAGCTGAGAGAACATGGAACTCTTACCCTTGTTCCAAACCAGTCTTCTATTCATGAAGCTCATGACCATCAAACCTTTTTAAGCAGCACATTACAACACTGAGTTATAATGTTTAGTTATTTAAAACCTTAAGTGTCTCGCACACAAACCTGCTGCTTGGACTCTAAAGGCAGCTCAAGAGTATGACTTCTGTTATACATACAATCATTGCAACACCAAAGGACAATGATAGAGATGCTTTCACGCTCTACTACATTCCAAATATCCTACAATGGCCCTTTCCTGGGTCTAAAGTAAAAAAAACAGGCCATCATAGAAGGAAATAAAATAAGCTGAGGTCCCTGCCCAGAAGGACCACAGTGTATATGAGGAAAGAGCACTTGGGAAACAATGGGAGAACACAGCCAAATGCCAAATCATGTGGACCAGACAGATGCAGAAGGGAAGGGAAAGATTAAGAGTTGGTAAAACTTCAACAAAAAATGGGGGGGGGGTTGTTAAAGCTTCATGGGCAGACTCAGCTCTCATCCGGCTTTGAGGGTTGGGCCTGTACATAAAACATTACAGGTGTATGTGAGGATAAATGCAGGCTTGAATATGCTGACTGCTCATGCTGTCCTTTTGGTGTAAGTGGGTAGATAGGTATTGGTAAGGCAAGGCAGTAACAGGCAGGGAGTTGGGTGGGTAAGGAAGCTAGAGAGAAGAATATTGATAACTAACTGATGGTTAGGAGGGGAGGTGTTGGTGGGCAGATGACAAGCAGAAAAATGTAATATAAATAGCTCACTGAGTATTTCTTATGTGTAGGGTTTTGTGATAACTATGTTGCATGAATTTTCTCATTTAATCCTCACATTTCCTATGAGGTAGAGGGTGCTAGTATACCCATTTTCCAGTTGAAGATTCTGAGGCTAGGATATACAGGTAGCAAGTGATAAAGTACAGATTTGAACACTAGCAGTCTGGCCCCAGAGTATGTGTTCCTAATCTCCAGGAAATACTACACCTCAGAGAATTATAGTGACTTGCCTTAATGCTAATAAAGAATTATAAGTGGAGAATGTATCATCTTGATTATTGCTTTCCACTGGTTGTCATCTGAAGTAAGACCTTGCTCACTCAACAAGTACTTATGCTGCCAATCCCTAGCCTTATGTTATATATTGAGGATATCAAAATGAGTCAGATTGATCCTTGCCCTCAAGGAGGTGACAGTCCCCATAAGGAGATCACAAGAAGGAGAGTCATGCAAACACATATTTATAATGCATTATGCAAATGGTGACTCAGTAGATATTTCTACAGTGTGCTGGGGAATCTCAGAAGATGGAGTGGCTAATTCTATGAGAGGGAGCTTGGGAAGGCTTAAGACAAAAGGGGATATTTAAAATAATTTTCAAAGGATGAATAGTTAATCATATGAATGTGGGTGTGTGAATAGTTTTAAAGCAGAGAAAGTAATGTTCAAGGTCATGGAGGTATGGGTGTGCATGGCAGGTTAGGGAAAGAGCACAGTTAGAGGAGAAAGAAGTATAAAGTTCAGTCTTTAAAATATGTTCTTCAGACCATATTCCTGAGTGATGTGAGTTCTCCAGTCAAATATGTGTGGAAACTATTGTGTCCTTTGTCTCTTTTAGATATTCATAATGCATATAAGTATATTAAAGGCTTTATGAAGTACCATAGTAAACCAACCTGTTAAACTCTTTTACAAAAATATCTCATTTCAGTTGTCCACTGAGTCCGTTTTTTTTTTTTTTTTTTTTTTTTTTGGTCCCGAAACAACATTTTTACTTTTCTCTTGAAGAAATTTGATTTTACATAATTTTTACTTTTCTGTTGAGAATTCTTATCTGCTTACTAAGATCATATTTTCCTCTAATTCTTGGTACAGAAGTTTTAAAGCTTCTTTAAAATCTTTTTTGCTAGTTCTAAAACCTGGTCCATTTTAGATTTGCTTTCAACTAACTGCCTTTAAAAATTTACTGTGGATCACATTATCTTGTTTCTTTGTGTGTCTAGCAATTTTTGATTGTTTACTAGAAATTGTAAGAGTACATTTTAGAGACTTTAGTTTCTGTTATCTTTCCCTGAAGTGTACTGATTCTTGTTTTAGCAGGTTGATTAACAGATTATTACTGGGAACTTATAGTCTTAGTTTTATACTTGGTTAGTGCCAATATGTGGAAAGTTCAAGATGTTTCCCAAGCCATTCTAACTTGGCAGAACTCAGTCTCAAAACTCTTCTTAACCCATGTGAATCTTGTGAGACTTGGCTTTAAACTTTGTTAGGCTGAGTTTGGAGTACATATTACTACTAGGTTTGGAGTACATCCTTACTCCTAATGTTTAGGATTTCCAGTGTCTCTGCTGGATGCCAGGGATATTAATGAGGTCTAAGATCTCTACTCTGGCAGGGTTGTATTCTGATGTCCTTAAGTACTGTTCAGCCTCTACTATTCCTTTGCTATATTCTAAGCCTTAAGAAGTCTTTCCCTGCACATTAACAGCCCATCTCTCATCATTGTATTCATGGGGGTTTCTCATATAGACTTCTAAAGTTCCCTCTCTTTATAGTTCCCTCCTCTGCTATGTTCCACACCATAGATTCCACATGCTACAGCTGACTCAAACTATGATTTATACCTCCTCAGCTCAGATAGACTAGTATTTTGCTTGACTCCAGCTCTCTGCTGTGGGCATTTAGAAAACTTTTCCCAAGCAGAAATTTGGGCAATAAAGACATTCACCTTTCTTTCAGGAATTACAGTCTTGTGCTACTTGTTGTCAATTGCCTAAAACAATTGCCTTTATATTTTATACAGTTTCATAGTTGTTTATGGGGACAAGGGTTACTCCAGCACCATTTACCCTACCATGGTCGGAAATGGAAGTCCCATATCATATTATTAAACAGCACATAAAGCTGGCAAACTGCAAATTTTACTTTGAGAAATACTGAGATAAGTTTATTTCTATTTTTAACTGATTTTTAGGAATAAGGACTCATGTACTCTAGCAGCTTGCTTTACAACTCCATTTGGATGTCCAATAGGCCTCTTAAACTTAGTATGTGTAAAACAAGTATTAATTTCCAAAGACTTTTTTCCAAATCTGCTCTTTCCCCAGTATTCCCCATTTGAGTAAATGGCAACTTCACACATTTAGTTTCTCAGGCCCAAATCCTTGATGCTTGTGTTATCCTGGACTATGTTCTTTCTCTCATACTCTACATTCACTACATCAGCAGATCCTGTTGCTCTACAATCAAAATACATGCAGAATTTGATAATTTTTTACTACTTCTACGTATCATCTTATATCAAATGATCATTTCTCATCTGCACTATTGCAATAGCTCAAAACGTGTTCTCTCTGCTTCTTTCTTGGCCCCTTCAGTCTATTTTTTTATTTGACAGGGAAAGTAACCCTCTTAAAATGTAAGTCAGCTCATGTCATTCCCTTACCCAAAACCTCCCACTAACTTCTCAATACACTTAGAATGAAATTCAAAGATGTTCTCAGGGCCTAAAAAAACCTGCATGGTTTTGAGCCTTGAATATCTCTCCTTCCTCTCCTCCTCTTACCCTCCCATTCCATCATGGCTCTTCAGCTGTACTAACCTTCTTATGAATATGTCTGGCATGCTCCTGTCAAAGAGCCTTTGTATTTGCTGACTCCTCTTCCTAGAATGCTCTTCCTCCCAACATCCACATGGCTCACTCCCTCACTCCTTACGTTATATCTTCAGAGAAGGCTTCAGTGACTGTCCTATGTAAGAATTTACTCCTTGTCACTCTCGACTGCCTTACATTGTTTCATTTTCTGCATAAATGCTGCAAAATAACTAACATATGTTAGTTATATCTCTTCATATACTTTTCCTTCCCACTTAAAGTAAGCTCCATGAGAACAGGGACCTTTGTTTGTTTTGTTTATTGCTATGTCCCAGGCATCTAGAACAGTGCCTGACACTTAATAAACTCTCAATAAATGAAGTTGAATCAATTATGTAAATCACAATAAATGCATTCATTGTAATTTTTGTAAGGTGATTCATAGGGATAAGGAAATATTGAAAAAGACACCTTTAAACTTCAAATACGTTGGAAAAATTTGAATATTTTATTGGCTCATAAACAAAGGCCATAAATGCAAAAATACTTGTAGGTTGCTATCTCTCATAGTGGGGAAATTACACTGTTTATCTAAATGAAGTATCCTGGGTTCAGTCATCTCCTAACAGGTTAATTTTAATAAAAGTCCAAGGAAAAGAACATATAAAAATAAGAAAAAGCTGCAGCATCCTGGACAATGCTATTACACTATCTGTGTCTTCCAGAAGAAACAATTTTTCCCCCTTCTTAAAGAGAAACAATGGTATTCAGAACCATAAATAGCCTCCATTATATGAAAGGTTTGCTATGTATAGGTTTGCTCTGGAGTATGAGAAAATGTGTCTTTAGAGGAAAAAAGCTTCTTGTGTTTGTGTTCACATAAAATGAGCAAATAACCAGAGACCCTTACAGGAAGTGATTACCTGAAGAAAATCTGCCAAGACACATTGATCCCCATATATAGTGGGGCTCTTGTAAGGCCAAAGGGCATCTCCTGAAACAGATGTAAGGCCAAAGAAGCAAATGCAATTTACCTTCTTTGGTATGAACTCTCACCTGGGACTCTTCTATTTGTTCACTATTTCAGAAGAACAAACCATGATAATGGTAGACATATTATTCCAAGTCATCATGATAAGCAACTCAAGGACTATTGGTTCCAATTCCCACAGCTTCTTAATGATCAAGAAAGGTCCTCAGGTACTTCCATTTTCTGAAGTTCCTGACATGTTAAGAAAGGATTAAATTCCACAGCCGGGCCACAAAAAAATTGTGGTATATTTTACATGCTTCCATTTAACAAATTAATGCTTTTAAAACAAGAACATACAATGTGGTGTTATTATGCCATTTGGAATATCTCTGTGACTGTTTGGAGACATTTATTTGCAGATAATATCAAGAGTCTAAACCTGAGCTCCTGAACACATCCTGAATGTTGCTAAGGTTTTTCACTGCTCAGCCAATGGTTCTGAGCTTTCCAAGCTAAGTCTCTTTAATTCTCACTCACTTCATAGCAATTTGATGGATAAATAGATGCCTTGATACACTGAGGCTAGTCTTGGTGAGTAGAAAAAATTAATTATTTGACCAAATTAACCAGTCTCAGGAATATTACTCAAATATTCCAGTCAATTTATTAAAAAATCTATTCCTAAAATCTTACTACTTACTCTTTATTTCAATAGTAGGCAAAAGATTAAAACTAGGACTTATAATACTAACATCTCAAAGTGTGTTCAGGGTTTGTAAGGTAAACCTTAGTGAGACCACAGCTGTATACACACAGAGGCTTGTGGGAAATGTTAAGGCATGGAGCATGAAAGTGATCAAATTTGGAATCAGGTGGTGTAGCTTTGACTGAGGATGTTAATTAATCCACCCATCTATCCAACAAATGTTAATTCTTCCTTATGTCCATTTATTTATCCACTTAGCAATCCAATTCAATATTTACAGGTGCCTACTTTATGACAGACACTATGCTAAGTGTTGTTGGTACAGAGAAGAGTGGGACAGTAGTTCAAAGTATTCATTCAGGTTTGGGGTAGATATAGCCCAATGACAGCCCAGGTTGTGTGTGTTCTCATAAATATGAGCAGATTGCTCTAGTGTATACAGGACAGACAGCTAACTTAGCCTGGGAAGATGAACAAGAGCTATGACTGAATTCTTAGTTTGTTTCCATTTTGTCTTTTGCAAACAATGCTCTTGGAGCTCTAAGTAATAGAATATTGATAAAAAGAAACTGGAGGACAAGATTTGAGAGGAAAATGAGGAACAAGCTCATCTATACCTACTCTAAATGAATTTGGATTTCTTTTAATGTTTTATGGAGTCTCCAGGGGAAAGAGGTTCTATTTATTCTGTATATTTCCAGTGGGAAAAACTAGGATCAACAGAAAAAAGAAAGAGGTAGGAAGATTATTGCTCAATATATAAAGGGCCTTTAACTAAACATGTCTTTGTATTGTAAAAGTTGTGTATATACCATATAGAAAAAGTGAAAACATGAAGATAATTAAAATTATATATAATCTCACAACTCAGACATAATTTTAATTGTTGACAATGTGGTATATTTCCATCTAGTTTTTTTAAAATATGAAATATATTGTCAAATTGGTTTCCATACAACACCCAGTGCTCATCCCAAAAGGTGCCCTCCTCAATACCCATCACCCACCCTCTCCTCCCTCCCACCCCCCATTAACCTTCAGTTTGTTCTCAGTTTTTAAGAGTCTCTTATGCTTTGGCTCCCTCCCTCTATAACCTCTTTTTTTTTCCTTCCCCTCCCCCATGGGTTTCTGTTAAGTTTCTCAGGATCCACATAAGAGTGAAAACATATGGTATCTGTCTTTCTCTGTATGAGTTATTTCACTTAGCATAACACTCTCCAGTTCCAACCACGTTGCTACAAAAGGCCATATTTCATTCTTTCTCATTGCCACGTAGTATTCCATTGTGTATATAAGCCACAATTTCTTTATCCATTCATCAGTTGATATTTCCATCCAGTTTTGAGATGCATTATATGGTCAAGATGATGTAATATACGCAAATTCTATCTATCTTTTTTAACTTAACATTAAGCATTTTCCACATCATTACAGATCTTCACAAAAAGTAATTTCAGAGTTCTGGTTCCAACCAAAATGGAATAGCTGTATTCTTCCCAAGATCTCCCTCTTCCAAATAATAATAATAATAAACCCTGGATATAACCCAACAAGCAAGCATAGGAAGACTCTGAAAATTGAAAAGAAATTAGACTGTTTAAGGTTGTAAGGACTTGAGGAACAACACAGTTGTGAGTTTCATGGGTTTTCTTTCTGCCTTCTACACATCTCAAAAGGAGTGTCAGAGAATCCTGCAGTCTGGGACCACCAATAAGCACAGTGAAAGACAAGACAAACAAACAAACAAACAAAAAAACTCAAACCCAAACAAAACAAAAACAACAAAAGCAGTCCAAGGAAATCCTATTCCCCATGAATGAAGGACCAAAACAACAACAACAACAACAACAACAACAACAACAAACCCCAAAAAGCATAAAAGAACAGAAAACTTTTTTGATAATATCTCCCCTACTCTATCTGAATATCAATGGACAAATATCCCCACCCAAAGCAACTGTCATGCCAATGGAGAGCTAATCTTCCATTTCCCCTGATAGCCTCAAGGAAGCAGGAATCGAGTTCTGATTTATCCATCCAGTGGGGTTGGCAGGGCCAAACAGGGAGCTGATTTCTACCTGCCATCCAGCAGAAGTAGCCAATGCTCTGATTTTTCTGCTTTGGTACTGTGTAAGATCCAGTGGATAGCACAGCATCTATCCCCACATGGCAGCAATAAAACTGATGGAGGCAGTTTGTGGTGGGGCTAGTCAGCCCTTCACATCCCTACCTACGGATGGATGTGTCACCTAAGTCTAGCAGGGAGATGAGTTTACACCCGACTTGGAGACAATGAGGCAGTATGAGTCAGTGCCAACAAGGTTGCTGAGCTTCCACCCCACTCATTTGCAGTCATAGGCTGCATGAGTCACTGCTCAACCTTTGTCAGGATTGTGTCAGTGGGGGTCCAGCAGGAACGTGAATGCTTACTAACATCTTCATCTGTATACTGTATCTGTATGCTAAAATGAGTGACTGCTAAGAAAAGATCAAATAGAATTCAGACTCACAATGTAATGATTAAAATGTTCAGAATACAGGGCGCTTAGGTTGCTCAGTCGGTTGAGTGTCCAACTTTGGCTCAGGTCATGATCTCACGGTTTGTGAGTTCCAGCCCCATGTTGGGTTCTGCGCTGACAGCTCAGGGTCTGGAACCTGCTTCGGATTCTGTGTCTCCCTCTCTCTCCGCTCCTCCCCTGCTTACATTCTCTCTCTCTCTCTCAAAAATAAATAAAGATTAAAAAAATTTTTAATTAAAAAAAATAGAATGTTCAGAATACAACTGAAAATCACTCATCATGCTAACAACCAAGAAAATCATAATTTGAGTGAGAGAGACAATTAATAGATGCTAACACTGAGATGACTCAGATGTTGGAATTATCCGATGAGGAATTTAAAGCAGCCATTCAACAAGAAAAACAATTCGACAAGAAATTACAAACATGTTTGAAACACATGAAAAAAATAGAAAGTCTTAGAAAACAAGTTGGAAATATTTTTAAAAGAACTGAAGCCAAATCAAATTATAAAGCTATAAGTACAATAACCCAACTAAAAAGACCCTCACTGAATGGACTCCATGCCAGAAAAAAAAATGTGGCAAAGGAATCAATCAGTGATATTGAGAATAGAACAATAGCAACTATACCTGAATAGCAAAAGAAACGCCACTGGGAAAAAAAAAGAAGAGAGATGTAGGGTCCTGTGGAACTATGATGAAAAAAATTGAACATTTATATTATTGGAATCCTAGAAGGAGAGGTGAAAGAAAATGGAAATGAAAAATATTTGAAACAATAATGACTGACAATTTTCCAATTTTGGCAAAAAATACAAAACAACACCTAAAAGAATCTGAGTGAATTTCAAAGAGGATAAACCTAAAGAAATTCAAACCAAGACACATCATAGTCATACCTAGGGACAGATAAAAATTTTTTTTGGAGTATCCAGAGGAAAATGACATTTTACCTATATGGGAAAACAATTTGAATGACCACAGATTTCTTATGAAGAACTAAAGAGGTCAAAAGGAAGTGGCACAAAAATTTTTTTTAAGTACTGAGAAAAAGAACTGTCAACCATGAATTCTACATCTGGAAAAATGATCCTTCAAGATTAAAGAGGAAATAAAGACATTTTCAGACAAAGAGAAACTAAGAGAACTTTTTCCTGGCAGATCCAGCCTTAAAGAAAGACCAAAGGAAATTTTCTAAGGAAAAGATCACAGAAGAAGGCTTGGAACTACAGAAAGGAGGGAATGATAAAATGTTTTTCATTCAGCTTTCTCAGTCAGTTGAATGTCTGATTTCAGCTCAGGTCATGATCTCATGGTTCATGGGTTTGAGCCCCCCATCAGGTTCTGCACTGACAGCTCAGAGCCTGGAGCCTGCTTTGGATTCTGTATCTCACTCTGTCTCCCTGCCCCTCCCCCACTAGTGCACTCTGTCTCTCTCTCCCCCCACCCTCAAAAGTAAATTAAAAAAAATGTTTTTTTAAAGGAGGGGTGTGTGTGTAGATATAATAGACTATCTCATTCTTCATGAGTTTCTTAAATATTTAATGGTTGAAACAAAAATCATAACAGTATCTGATATAATCCATAAAAAGAAATATCAAAGAATTATATTTTTAAGGTGGATAAATAGAAGAAATATTTCTGCCCTTCCCTTAAAGTGGTAAAACAAAGAAGACATATAAATGATGAATGGGTGTATAAAAAGATTCTCAAATGGAAATGGAAGTGGAAATCAAAACCACATGAGATGTCACCTTGCACCTGTTAGGATGGTTCTAGGTGTTGGTAAGGATGTGGAGAAATTAGAACCCTGGTGCGCTATTGGTGGGAATACGAAATGATGCATCTGCTATGGAAAACAGTATGGAGGTTCCTCAAAAAATACAAAATAGAACTACCATATGATCCAAAAATTTCACTTCTGGGTCTTTATCCAAAAGAATTGAAATCAGGATCTGGAAGAGATATTAGCACTCTCATGTTCAATGCAGCACTATTCACAATAGTCAAGATGTTGAAACAGCCTAAATGTTCCTTAATGTATGAATAAAGAAAATGTGGTATATACATACAATGGAATATTATTTGGCCTTTAAAAAGAAGGAAATCTTACAATATGTAGCAACATAGGTAAACTTTGAGGATATTAGGCTGAATGAAATAAGCCAGTCACAGAAGGACAAATACTACATGATTCCACTTACACGAGGTATCTAAAACAGCCAAAATCACAGAAGCAAAGAATAGAATAGTGGTTGCCAGGGGCTGGGAAGAGGAAGATGAGGAATTTCTAATCTAAACTATAAAATTTCAGTTATTCAAGATGAATAAATCCTAGAGATCTGATATATAGCATGTTTATAGATAACAATATCGCATTATACACTTAAAAGCCTGTTTGGAGGTAGTTCTCATGTTAAGTATTCTTACCACAATAAAAGATTAGTTAATAAAAGTTAAAATAAAATGTCACTAACAGTAGACTATATAAGATATATACATATATTTATAAAATATAGTAAACAAGTATTATAAACAAATCTACAAATATACTTGAGGATGTCACCCCATTCTCAGCAATTGATAGAACTACTAGGCAGAAAATCAGCAGATAAAGATCTGAACACTATCAGCAATCGATAAGATCTATGTGATATTTCTAGAACACTTTACCCAGGAACAGAAAAGTACACATTATTTTCAAGTGCCCACAGAACATTCACATAGATCCTACATATCCTGGGTAATAAAACAAACCTCAACATATTTAAAAGACTTGAAGTCATACAAAGTAATTTCTTGAAAATAAGGGAATCAAGGGTGGAGTCAATAACAGAAAGTCAATAGGAAAGTCTCTGAACACTTGGATATAAAACAACAGAATTTTAAATTATCCATGGGCCAAAGAGGAAGTCTCAAAGGAAAAAAGATACATGTAACTGAATGAAATAAAATACAACATATCAATATTTGAGGGATGAATCTAAAGGAGTGCTGAGAAGAGAAATAATAAAAATAAGACAAGAAATCAATGAAATTAAGTAGTGTCAGCAAAATAGCAGAGGAAGGGTCAGCAAAACTCCATTAAAGCAATAAGAAAAATAGCACACTTTTCAGAATCAATGCTTTTCAGAACTTTGGAAATAAACCAAATACTTTTAGCAGTCCAGGAGTAGTGTTTACTTAATAAAAAAAGACTGAATTAGAGCATGATCAGTGATTTTTCTGTGTAAATGTGACAGCCTTGAAAACCAACTACCTAGAATCATGGAAACCATGTGTAAACAACTAAAGGAAAGCATGACAGTGATGTCTACCAATAAAGCATATTAATAAAGAGATAGAAACTATGAAAAGAGTCAAATAGAAATGTACAACTAAAATGAAAATTCACTAGAAGAGCTCAACAAATTTAAGCAGGCAGAAGAATCATTGAACTTAAATACAAGTCAAATGTGATTCTCTAGCTTAAAGTATAGAAAGAAAAAGGAATGAAGGAAAATGAGCAGAGACTCCTAGAATGTTTTGGCATCCCAAAAGAGAAGAGGGAGAAAGGCACAGAAATAAAATTTTAAGAAATCGTGGCTCAAAACTTCCAAAATTTGATGAAAAACATTCATCTATACATCCAAGAAACTCAACATATTTCAAGTAGGATAAAGTCCAAAAGATCTACACCTAGAAACATCATGATCAAATTGCTGTTAGCCAAAGACAAAAAAATGAGTCTTGAAAGCAGCAGTAAAGCAGTAAACAACTTATCATACACATGAGATCTTCAATAAGAATAACTGATGATTTCTCATCAGAACATAGAGCTAGAAGGCAGTATGATGAAACATTCAAAGTCCTGAACGAAAAAACTATTGACCAGGAATCCTATCTCCAGCAAATTCTTTCAAAAAAGGAGAAATTAAGACTCTTAGATAAACAAAGACTGTTAAAACTTATCACTAGCAAACCTTCCCTACAAGAAATAGTAAAAGAAGTCCTTCAGACAGAAATGAGAGGACACTAGACAATAGCTTGGATCCATTTAAAGATATGAAGAGCTCCAGGAAATGTTACTACACAGGTAAATTTAACAGAAAATATAAATGTGGAAAAAATACAAAGGCAAATAAAATGCTCTTAATCAAAATTAAAAACTTCTGTGCTTCAAAAGACACTATCAAGTGAATGGACAAAGAAAATGTGATCCATTTATTTGTTTATTCCTTGGTTGCTGGTGCTTTTAGTGTCATAGCTAAGAAACCATTGTCATTCTCTCTCTCTGTATATATGTGTATGTATATGTATATATATATACACATATACACATATGTATATGTGTATTTATGTATATACACATATATATGTGTGTATATGTGTATGTATATATATATGTTTATGTATATACATATGTGTATGTATATATATAAAATAAGTCAGAGAAAGACAAATGCTTTATGATGTCACTTATATGTGGAATCTAAAAAAGAAACAAAGAAAAACCAAGAGCCAAAAAACCAAATACATAGAAAAAAGATCAGGTTTGTGGTTACCAAAGGCAAAGGGGTAGGGGTGGGAGACTAGATAAAGGTGGTCCAAAGGTACAAATTTCCAGTTATAAGATAAATAAATACTGGGAATGTAATGTACAACATGTTGGCTATAGTTAACACTACTATATGGTATATTTGAAAGTTGCTAAGAGAGTGGATCTTAAAAATTCTTATTACAAGGAAAATTTATTTTCTTTTTTTTGTAATTATATGAGAAGATGGATGCTAGCTAAACTTATTGTGGCAATTATTTTGCAATATATGTATGTCAAATCATTATGTAGTGTACTTTAAACTTACACAGAACTGTATTTTAATTCTATTTTAATAAAACTGAGGAGAAAAGTGAAAAGACACTCATTGAATGGGAAAAATTTTTGCAAATCATAAATATGATCAGTGTCTAATGTATGGAAGATGTAAAGAACTATTACAATTTAACAATAAGAGGCAAATAACTCAATTTTAAAATAGACAAATGTTTTGAGAAACACTTCCTCAAAGAATATGTACAATGGCCAATAAGCATATAATGTTGAACAATAAGGTGTTCAACATCATTGGTCATTGATGAAATAAAAATTAAAAGCACAGTGAGATATTGTTTTCACATCCACTAGAATTACTATAATAAAAAAATAAGACAATAACAAATGTTGGCAAGGATGTGGAGAAATTGGAACTCTTATACATTGCTGATGGGAATGTAAAATGACGCAACCACTTTGGGGAAAAATTTGACAGTTCATTAAATACTTAAATATAGAGTATGGTCCAGCAATTCCACCTGTAGGTATATATCCAAAAGAATTGAAAACAAATATCTTTATATGTCCACACAAAAATGTGCATGAGTGTTCATTCATAGCAGCATCCTTTACAATAACAAAAAAATGAGAAAAATCCAACTTTCCTATCAACCAACAAATGGATATATATAATGTGGCATATCCATACAATGGAATATTATTATTCCACCATAAAAGAGAATGAAGCACTGATTCATGCTATAATATGGATGAACCTTAAAGACATTATTCTGAGTGGCATAAACCAGGTATAGTGGGCACACATTATATAATTCTATTTATATTAAATGTCCATTGTAGGCAAATCCATAGTGGGGAAAAAGTAGATTAGTAGTTGCTAAGCACTGGAGAAGGAGCAGATGGAAGGTGACTACTAATGTAGAGGGGGTTTCTTTTTTAGGTGATGAAAATGTTCTGGGATTAGACAGTGGTAATGTTGCACAGCTTTGCAAATATACTAAATAATACTGACTTGCACATTTTATAAGGGTGAATTGCAACAAGAAAGCAGGGGAAAAATCAATGAAACAAAAAGCTGGTTCTTCAAAATAAAAATCAGTGAAATGGATAATCCTCTAGCAAGATTGACAAAGATAAGAAGAATACACAAATCACGATGATCAGGAATAATACAGGGGATATCATTACAGATTCTTAAATCATCAGAAGCATAGTAATGGAATACTTCAAACAAGGTTATGTTGATAAATTTGACACCTTAGAAGAAATAGACTATTTCCTTGAAAAGCATAAACTTCCAAAATTCAATCAAGATACAGTAGTCTAGGGTTCTATAATCATTAAAGAATTTGAATTCAAAATAATAATTTAAAAGTCACCTCCAAAGTATCTCCAGGCCCTGCTGTTTTCACTGGAGAATTCTAACAAACATTTAAAGAAGAATTAGCACCAATTTTACACAATGTCTTTTTGAAAATAGAAGAGGAGGGAATATTTCTAAATCATTTTATAAAATCAGTTTTACTGTAATATCAAAACCAAAGACAGTACCAGAAAAGAAATTTGTAGGCCAATATCTCTTGTGAACTTAGTCATAAAAATCTTTCATAAAATATTAGCAAATCAAATCCAGCAATATATAAAAAAATTATAGGGGCACAAGGTGGCTCAGTCAAACATTCAGATTCTTGATTTTTGGCTTGTGAATTTGAGCCCTGTGTTGGGCTCTGTGCTGACAGCACGGAGCCTGCTTGGGATTCTCCCTCTCTCCCTCTCTCCCCCTCTCTCTACCCCTCCCCTGCTCTCTCTCTCTCTCAAAATAAATAAATAAACATTAAAAAATTTATACAATACAACCAAATGGTATTTATTCCATTTAGTATGCAAATCTCATTTAGACTTCAAATGTCAATCAAGAAAATACATTATCTAGCAGGCTTAAACAGAAAAATCATATGATCATATCAATTGATGGAGAAAAAGCATTTTAAAAAATCCAAAAGCCATTCTTTCTAAAAATTCTCAGCAGACCAGGAAGAGACAGGCGATTCCTCAACTTGACAAGGAATGTATACAAGAAACCTACAGCTAACATCATGCTTAATGATGAAAGCCTGAATGCTTTCTCTCTAGCAGGGAATGGGCAAAGATGTCTGCTTTCACCACTTTTATTCAGCAGAACATTGGAAGTTCTAGTCAGAAAAAGAAGTCAAGAAAAAATTAAAATATGTACAGATTATAAAAGGAAAAATAAAACTGCCCCTATTTACAGGTGACATGATTATCTGCTTAGAAAATCCAAAAGCAACTATAAAAATAATTCCTGGAACCAATAGGTGATTTCAGCAAGGTCACAGTATGCAACATCAACACATACAAAATGTAGTCACATTTATGTATGTTAACAAAAACACTGGAAATACAATTTTTAAAAAAATTGCCATTTCCAATAATTGCAAAGAAAATTAAATAATTAGATATAAATCTAATAAACATGTCCAGGATCTGCATGCTGAAAATGAAAACATGCTGATCAAAAAGTAAATAAGCAGAGTGATATACCTTATTTATGGATTGTCATCCTCAACATTGTAAAGATGCCAATTCTCTCCTAAATGATTAATTGATTTAAACTAATTCCTATCAAAATCACAGCAAGGTTTTTTCTACACATAGACAGACTGATTAAATTTATATGAAAAGGAAAAGGAATTAGATAAATAAATAAACATTTTTCCCCAGGGTTACTTCAACGAATAAATCAAAATACACATGGTAGAGGCTCCAAACCACCGCTAGGAGTAGGGAGACAAAGAAATCAGAGTCACAAGAACAGAGAACATGTAACACACTCCAAAAACACCTTCTGAAGGGCCAAAACTGGACAGGGTATGACCCCTTTTTAATATAGTAGTGCTCACAGGTGCAGGACACATAATAAGCTTTTAAAACACACAAGGAACAGAAAACTAGCCAAAATGATGAAATGGAAGAATTCTCCTCAAAAGAAATTCCAGGGAGAAATGACAGCTAAAGAATTGCTCAAAACTGCTATAAACAATCTATCTGATCAAGAATTTAGAATAATAGTCTTAAGATTAATCACTGGGCTTGAAAAAAGAAGAGAAGACAGCAGAGAATCTATGCTGCAGAGATCAAGGAACTAAAAAATAGTCATGACAAATTAAGAAATGTTGTAAATGAGGTGCAAAATAAACTAGATGTGGTGACAGTGAAGATGGAAGAGGCAGAGGGGAGGATAAGTGAAATAGAAGGTAAAATTATGGAAAGTGATGAAGCCGAGAAAAAGATAAAAAAAAAAATACTAGACCACAAGGGGAGAATTAGAGAACTAAGGGATTCAATGAAACATAATAATATCCATATCATAGGAGTTCCAGAAGAAGAAGAGAGAGAAAGGGGCAGAAGGTTTACTTGAATAAATTATAGCTGAGAACTTCCCCAATCTGGGGAAGGAAGCAGATAATCGAGGAGGCACAGAGAACTCTCTTCATACATAATAGGAATGGGTCTTCTCCACGGTTTATCATAGTGAAACTGGCAAAATACAAAGATAAGGAGAGAATTCTGAAAGCATCTAGGTACAAATGAGCCTTAACCTACAAGGGTAGACACATAAGGGTAGTAGCAGCCCTGTGCACTGAAACTTGGCAGGTCAGAAAAGAGTGGCAGGAAATATTCAATGTTCTGAATAGGAAAAATCTACAGCCAAGAACCCTTTATCCAGCACGGCTGTCATTCAGAATAGAAGGAGAGGTAAAGGTTTTCCCAGACAAACAAAAACTGAAGGACTTCATGATCCTGCAAGAGATCCAAAGGGGGACTCTGAGTGGAATGCTGCAAAGACTACAAAGGACCAGATACATCACCACAAGCATGAAACCTACAGATAACACGATGACACTAACCCCATGTCTATCAATAATAACACTGAATGTAAATGGGCTAAATGCTCCAGTCAAAAGACATAGGGTCAGAATGGATAAAAAAACAAGATCCGTCTATATTCTGTGTAGAAGAGACCCGTTTTAGACCTGAGGACACCAACAAACTAGATTTTAAACTAAAGGCTGTAACAAGAGATAAAGAAGGGCATTATATCATAATTACAGAATCTATCCATCAAGAAGAGCTAATAATTATGTTTATGCACCCAATTTTGAGGTACCCAAATATAATAATCAATTAATCACAAACATAAGCAATCTTACTAATAAGAATACAGTAATTGCATGTGACTTTAATACTCCACTTACAACAATGGACAGACAACCTAGGCAGAAAATCAATAAAGAAACAATGGCCCTGAATAATACACTGGACCAGATGTACTTGACAGATACATTTAGAACTTTTCATCCAAAAGCAGCAGTATACACATTCTTCTCAAGTGCACATGGAACATTTTCCAAGATAGATCACATACTGGGTCACAAAACAGCCCTCAATAAATATAAAAGAATTGAGAACATACTACGCACATTTTCAGATCACAATGCTATGAAACTTGAAATCAACCACAGGAAAAAGTTTGGAAAACCTCCAAAGGCATGGAGGTTAAAGAACATCCTATTAAAGAATGAGTGGGTCAACCAGGAAATTAAAGAAGAAATTAAAAAATATGTGGAAACAAATGAAAATGAAAACACAATAATCCAAACCCTGTGGGATTCAGCAAAGGCAGTCCTAAGGGGAAAATACATTGCAATCCAGGCCTTTCTCAAGAAACAAGAAAAATCCCAAATACAAAATCTAAAAGCACACCTAGAAAAATTAGAAGCAGAACAACAAAGAAACCCAAAGTCCAGCACAAGAACAGAAATAATAAAAATTAGAGTAGAAATAAACAATATAGAATCCAAAAAAACACACACAAAAAAACCTGGTAGAACAGATCAATGAACCTAAGAGTTGTTTTGTTTAAATAAACAAAATTTATAAACACCTAGCCAGCCTTCTCAAAAAGAAGAGAGGACCCAAAGAGATAAACTCATGAATGAAAAAGGACAGATCACAAACAACACCACAGAAATACAAACAATTATCAGAAATACTATGAAAAATTATATACCAACAAACTGGACAACCTGGAAGAAATGGACAAATTCCTAGACATTAGGACACACTAGACACACACTACCAAAACTCAAACGGGAAGAAATAGAAAATTTGAACAGACCCCTCACCAGCAAAGAAATTGAATCAGTTATCAAAAATCTCCCCCCAAATAAGAATTCTGAGCCAGATGGCTTTCCAGGGGATTTCTACCAGGCATTTAAAGCAGAGTTAATACCTATCCTTCTCAAGCTGTTCCAAAAAGTAGAAACAGAAGGAAAGCTTCCAGACTCATTCTATGATGCCAGCATTATCTTGATTCCCAAACCAGACAGAGACCCCACAAACAAGGAGAATTACAGGCCAATATCCCTGATGAACATGGATGCAAAAATTCTCAACAAGATACTAGATTATTGAATTCAACAGCAAGTAAAAATAATTATTCATCATGATCAAGTGGAATTTATTCCTGGGCTGCAGGGCTGGTTCAATATTTGCAAATCAATCAATGTGATACATCACATTAGTAAAAGAAAGGAAAAGAACCATATGATCCTGTCAACACATGCGGGAAAAACATTTGACAAAATACAGTATCCTTTCTTAATAAAAACCCTCAAGAAAGTCAGGATAGAAGGAACATACTTAAATATCAGAAAAGCCATATATGAAAAGCTCACAGCTAATATCATCCTCAATGGGGAAATACTGAGAGCTTTCCCCCTGAGATCAGGAACACAAAGGGATGTCCACTCTCACCACTGCTGTTTAACATAGTGTTGGGAGGGGCGCCTGGGTGGCTCAGCTGGATGGGCATCTGACTTCGGCTCAGGTCATGATCTCACAGTTCATGGGTTCGAGTCCCACATCAGGCTCTGTGCTGACAGCTCAGAGCCTGGATCCTGCTTCCAATTCTATGTATCCCTCTCTCTTTCTCTGCCCCCTCCCACTCATACTCTGTCTCTCTCTCTCTCTCAAAAATAAATAAACATTAAAAAAAAATCTTATGGGAGCTGGCTAGGCTGAGGTTTATTTAAAAAAACATAGTGTTGGGAGTTCTAGCCTCAGAAATCAGACAACAAAATGAAATAAAAGGTATCCAAGTCAAACTTTCACTTTCTGCAGATGACATGATACTCGACATGGCAAACCCAAAAGACTCCACCAAAAAGCTGCTAGAACGGATACATGAGTTCAGCAAAGTCACAGGTACAAAATCAATGTACAGAAATCGTTGCATTTCTATACACCAATAAGGAAGCAATAGAAAGAGAAATCAAGGAATCGATCCCATTTACAATTGCACCAAGAACCATAAATACCTAGGAATAAACCTAACCAAAGATGTAAAAGATCTGTATGCTGAAAACTGTAGAAAACTTATGTAGGAAATTAAAGAAGACACAAAGAAATGGAAAAACATTTCATGGTCATGGATTGGAAGAACAAATATTGTTAAAATGTCAATACTACCCAAAGCAATCTACACATTCAATGCAATCCCAATCAAAATTGCACTGGCATTCTTCTCAAAGCTAGAACAAATAATCCTAAAATTTTTATGGAACCACAAAAGACCCCAGATAGCCAAAGTATTGTTGAAAAAGAAAACCAAAACAAAAGGCATCACAATCTCGGACTTCAAGCTATATTACAAAGCTGTAATCATCAAGACAGTATGGTATTGGCACAAAAGTAGACACATGGACCAATGGAATAGAATGGAGAACCCACAAAAGTATGCCAACTAATCTTTGACAAAGCAGGAAAGAGTGTCCAATGGAAAAAAGACAGTCAATTTAGCAAATGGTGCTGGCAGAATGGGATAGTAACATGCAAAAGAATGAAACTGGACCACTTTCTTGCACCATACACAAAAATAAACTCAAAATGGATGAAAGACCTAAAGGTGAGACAGGAACCATCAAAACACTAGAGGAGAAAACAGGCAACAACCTATTTGACCTCAGCTGTAGCAATTTCTTGCTTGACACATCTCCAAAGGCAAGTGAAATACAAGCAAAAATGAACTATTGGGACCTCATCAAGATAAAAACCTTCTGCACTGCAAAGGAAACAATCAACAAAACTAAAAGGCAACCGACAGAATGGGAGAAGATATTTGCAAATGACATATCAGATAAAGGATTAGTATCCAAGATCTATAAAGAACTTACCAAACTCAACACCCCAAAAACAAATAATCCACTGAAGAAATGGGCAAAAGACATGAACAGACACTTTACCAAAGAAGACATCCAGATGGCCAATAGACACATGAAAAGATGCTCAACATTACTCATCATCAGGGAAGTATAAATCAAAACCACATTGAGACACCACCTCACCCTAGTCAGTGTGGCTAAAATTAACAACTCAGGAAACAATAGATGCTGGGGAGGATGTGGAAAAAAGGGAACCCTCTTGTTGGGTTCCTCTGTTTGTTGGTGGGAATGCAAAACTGGTGCAGCTGCTCTGGAAAACAGTGTGGAGGTTCCTCAAAAACTTAGTAGCACTACTAGGAATTTATCCAAAGGATACAGGAGTGCTGATCCATAGGGGCACATGTACCACAATGTTTATAGCAGCACTTTCAACAATAGCCAAATTATGGAAAGAACCTAAATGTCCATCACCTGATCAATGGATAATGAAGATGTGGTTTATATATACAATGGAATACTACCTGGCAATGAGAAAGAATGAAATCGTGCCATTTGTAGCAACGTGGATGGAACTGGAGGGTATTATGCTAAGTGAAATAAGTCAGTCAGAGAAATACAGATATCATATGTTTTCACTCAACAGAAGACTACGGGGGAAGGGAAGGGGAAAAAATAGTTCCAAACAGAGAGGGAGGGAGGCAAACCATAAGAGACTCTTAAATACAGAGAAGAAACTGAAGGTTGATGGGGGGTGAGGGAGAGGGGAAAATGGGTGATGGGCATTGCAGAGGGCATTGTTGGGATGAGCACTGGGTGCTGTATGTAAGCAATGAATCACTGGAATTTACCCCCAAAACCAAGAGCCTACTGTATACACTATATGTTAGCCAACTTGATAATAAATTATATTAAGAAAAAAAAGATAAATCAATTTTGTTCAAGAAGAGTAAAGTAGAAGAAATCACTTTACCTGATATTATGGCTTTCTATATAGCTATATTTTTTCTTTCAAGTTTTTATTCAAATTCCAGGTAGTTAACATATCATATAGCTATATTAATCAAGGCATTGTCGTATCAATGGAGAGATATGTACATAAATCAATGGAATAAAATGGATAATCTAGAAAAATATCCACACAAAGATGCCCAAGTGATTTTCTGACAAAATTGCAAAAGAAATTCAGTGGAGAAATTCAGCACCTTTTCTACAAATGGTATTGGAGCAACTGGGCATCCATGGGCCAAAAAATAAACCTTGACTTTAACCTTGTACCTTATAAAAAATTAACTCCAAATGGACCACAGACTTAAAGCTACACAATTTACAGAATAAAACACAAGAGAAAATCTTTAGATCCTTGATCCTGGTGAAGAGTTTTTAGGCTTGCACCAAAATATACAACCGATAAAAGGAAAAACGAATACTTAGGCCTCATAAAAATTAAAAACTTTATTCTTCAACAGTATGAAAAGTATCAGAAGAGGATTAAAATCTGGGAGAAAATTTTGTAAACCATATATCTAACAAAGGCTTTGCATCTAGAATATATAAAAAAACTCTCAAAACTCATCAGTAAAAAAAAAATCCAACTAGAATATGGACAAAAGAATGAAGAGACATTTCACCACAAAGGACATACAAACGGCAACTAATCATGTGAAACAATGTTTAATATCATTAGCCACTATGGAAATGCAAATTAAAGCCACAATGGGATACTACCACCTACCTATCAGAATGGCTAAGATGAAAAATAGTGACAGCATCAACTGCTGGAAAGATTCACAGAAACTGAATATTCAGATATTGCTAGTAGGAATCTAAAATGGTACAAGAAGTAGCTCAGTCGGTTGAGAGTCTTACTCTTGATTTCGGCTCAGGTTGTGGTCTCATGGTTGTGGGAGCGAGCCCCATGTTGGGTTCCACACTGAGCATGAAGTCTGGTTAAGATTCTCTCTCTCTCACTCTCTCTTTCTCTCTCCCTTTGTCTCTCTGTCGCTCATGCACTCATGTGCTCTCTCTTTCTCAAAAAAAAAGTTACAAACATTCTGGAAACCAGTTTGGCAATTTCTTATAAAACTAAACATGCAACTACTATATACTTAGCAATTCTACTTCTGTACATTTATCCTAGAGAAACAAAAACTTATGTTTACACAAAAATCTGTGCATAGAGGCTTTATTAGAATAGCTTAAAACTAGAATCAACCTATACGTCCTTCAATTGGTTAAGCAAACTGTGGTACATCCGTATCATGGAATACTACTACTCAGCCATTAGAAGGAATGAACTATTGATATACATAACAACCTGAATGGTCCTCAAGGGCAATATGCTGAATGACAAAAGCCAACCTCAAAAGGTTTCATATTATATGATTCTATTAATACAATTATTCTTGAAATAACATAATAATAGTGATAGAGATTAGTGGTTGCTAGGGGTTAAGGAAGAGATGAGGAGATGAGGCTGCTTGTTTTCATAAAAGGGTAGCATGAGGGAGATTTTTGTGGTGATAGAGCAATTCTGTATCTTGATTGTGGTAGAGTTTCATGAATCCATGTGTCTCCCCCCAGTTGTAACAGCTTGTGTAACTAGTATTATTGAAACCAGAAGTCAGGATACTGACATTGGTATAATCCACAGAGTTTATTCAGATTTCACCAGTTGTGTGTGTGTGTTTGTGTGTGTGTGTGTGTGTGTGCATGCATGCGTGTGTAGCTCTGTTGAGTACAGTTAAAAAACAGACTAAAATTTTTCAATAGGTTTTTTCAACAAACTTCAAATTTGGGTCATTTACTATTTCAGTCATCACTAGTTAAAAAAAATTGCAAGTATACATCTTTGTGTACAAATCTTGCCCATGTTTTGACCTATTTCTTAATTTGGAATTTCTAGTTAGTGGAATTTCATAGTCTTAGAGTAAGGAAGAACATTTTAACATTTGAGCTGTTTGAACTGGGATGGGCTTTCCAGGGAGCTAGTTGGGGCATTGTCATTGGTGAAGGTCAAGTACTGGCAATGTGGTCGGTCACCTGTTAGGAATGCTATAGAGGACATGCCCATGTTAGTTGGACCAGGTAGCCTCTAAGGTCCATGTACAACGCAGAGTCCAATGTGGACTGTGTTACAGGCTACTCTATGCAATGGGGATAAAACTGAATTCATGACCCTTCTCCTCAAAACTGCTCCTCCTCTTAGACTTTCTGCCTTAACAGATGACATCACAATCTCACTGCTCACAGGGACTCACCTCAGATACCTCCCATTCATTTATCCTGTTTCTGCCCCTAGCAGTCACCAGGTACTTGGAATTGCAGCCCCCCAAATATTTCTCATCTCTGCTGCTCCTCTCCTTCCTGTCTAGCCCGTTTTTTAGCCTCCAGTCTTTGCCCTTCCCCTACTGCTCTATAGACCTCCACCAATACACCCTTCAAACAATAGTCTGAATGAGTTAAGGAAAAGCATGAAAGATGCTAACTCATTTTAACACTTACTTGCTATCACAGTTTCTGTCTTTTTTAACTTTTTTAAAAAAGCCTTCCACATAGGTCAAGGACGGTGTTGGGGGGAGGTGCTGGGGAGGAGAGGAAAAAAACAGCGTTGCCTCACTTGCTGGTATCCCAAAGTTGACTGTAAGCTCCTTGAGGGCAGGGTCTGGGCCTGGAAGACCTTTAAACCTGACAGCTTGGAGGGGCACCTGGATGGCTCAGATGGTTAAGCATTTGATTCTTGATTTTGGCTGAGGTCATAATCTTATGGTTCATGAGATCAAGTCCTGTGTCAGTCTCTGTGCTGGTGGTGTGGAGCCTGCTTGGGATTCTCTCTCTCCCTTTCTCTCTGCCCCTATCCTGCTAGCACTCTTAAAATAAATAAACTTAGGGGCACCTGGGTGGCTCAGTAGGTTAAGCATTGACTCTAGATTTTGGCTTAGGTCATGATCTCACGGTTCATAAGTTCAAGCCCCATATAGGGCTCTGTGCTGGCAGTGTGAGGTCTGTTTGGGATTCTCTCTCTCTCGCTCTCTCTCTCTCTTTCTGACCCACCCCAGCTCCCTATCTCTCTCTCAAAGTAAATAAATAAACTTAGAAAGAAAGAAAGAAAGAAATGAATAAAGTAAATAAAATAGTAAATAAATAAACTCAGAAAGAAAGAAATGAATAAAGTAAATAAAATAGTAAATAAATAAACTTAGAAAGAAAGAAAAAAAGAAAAAAAGAAATAAAGGAGTAAACTTCAACACCTGACAGCCTGGAACACTAACCATTTGTCAGGTATGGCTCCAAGTTTACTGTGAAGCCCTCAACAACCCAGGAGGTAGTGTTATCATCATTGCTGTTTTACAGATGAGGAAACTGGGGTACAGAAAGCACTAAAAAAAATCAAAGACCAGCTTACACTGGGATGTTGTTATCAAATCAAATTTTAAGAAATGAAAAATTGCACGATTAATGTTGAAGCTTTGTTATACACTAAGGCACACCAATTATTGGGGCTTATCCCCAGTTTAAACATTTTTTATTATCCTTTGCACCATTTTTCATTTTCAGTGACGTTAGTCACTTAGAGGGCATATCTTAGGTCCGTGTACAACTGTTGGCTACAACAAGTAACACTGTAATGCTGACATGGGACGAAAGATACACATTAGTTTTAATTGGCATTTGTATTTTATTTTATTTTAAGAGTATATTTATTTTGAGAGAGAGAGAGCACGCTAGCCAGGGAGGGGCACAGAGAGAGGGAGAGAGAGAATCCCAAGTAGGCTCTGCACTGTCAGCACAGAGTCTGTCACAGAGTTCAACGGAGGGCTTGAACTCACGATTATACCATGACCTGAGCTGAAATCAAGAGTTGGATGTTTAATCAACTGAGCCACCCAGCTATTTGTATTTTAAAATGTGATAGATTATGTAGAAAAAGGGTTAATCAAAGACATTAGGAGCTAAAAAAGAAAGAAAAGAACCTAAAAACAGGAATAATCATAGACTGATCAGGAGTGGGAAGTTTTTCAAAGATTGGGTAGGAACTGCATGTGTGTGTGTTGTTTGCTCCCATTTCTGTGATACAGTAATAATTAAATTAATGGTGAAAGTTTCTAGAGTTGCAATCATTGTCACTGGAGCATTTAACCTCCCTCCCAGGCTCTCACTGACCCACAGTTTCCCTGGGAACCTTATCATCCAGGGTAACCTGACCATACAGGCTGCTAGCCTCCCACATCTCCAAGCTAGCTCTGATTCTAAAAACCTTTCAGCAACATGGTTTGAGTCAGGGTGTGTATTTAGTATCCTAGAGCTGCCATAACAAAGTACCACAAACTGGTTGTCTTGGAACAACGGAAATGCATTGTTTCATAGTTCTTGAGTCTGAAAGTCCAAAATCAAGGTGCTGGCAGGGGCATGTTTCCTCTGGAACCTGTAGGGAGAGATCTTTCCTTGCTTCTTGCTAGCTTCTGGTGGTTTGCTGACAATCTAGTTCCTTGACTTGTAGGTGCATTTCTCTAATATTCTGTCTTCACATTACCCCTTTCCTCTGTTTGTCTCTGTGTCCAATTTTTCCCCTTTTATTAGAACACCAGTCATGTTGGATTAGGGCCCACCCTAGTGACCACATTTTAACTTGATTACATTTGCAAAGCCCCTATTTCCAAATAAGATCACATTCTGCCATACTGGGGGTTAGAACTTCAACATAGTTTTCTTGTGGGGAAAACAATTCAATCCATAACAAGCTGTTAGGTCCAAGGTTTCTGTTACATGTTATATTCTTGCTTCCTACACTTATGGGACTGAGAGGGTTCCATGGTACTGCCTTCCTCAAAATCATCTCCATCTTTGGGCAGTTTGGTTGGGTGCTGCCTGGGGAAGCCTGCCCGGCACTCTGCTGCTATGATATCAAGTGCCTTGGATCCCAGATGTCACAGCAGGCAGGGGTTCCTCCATGTAACTAATGCATGGTGAGCGATGGCTCACCATGGGTGGAGGGACAACCCAGAAGACCTCTGGGCTCATCTTATTAGTTGTCCTTACTTTCCCTTCAGTCTGAAGTCTTTCTATTTTAATCCTATTGTTCTTACAATCCTCCTTAATTCTTTTTGGGATGAAATAAAGTATAAAAGTAAATTAAATGAATGGCAATTCTCTGCTTAATTAAATAGCAGCAGAAGGGTAGTCTGTGATTTCTAAGGACTCAGTGTTGTCATGACAACCACAAGCGCTGCCTCCTCCACTTGGCCCTTCCCCAACCCCCGTTACTAAGTCTAGCTCATCCACATGCCTCAGCCTAGCCTCCACCCTTCTAAGAGGCCATCTCTGAGCAACAGATAGAACTACAGGGTTCTCCGTGTGCCATCCCACCCCCACCCCCAAATCCCGGTCTCCTTCTGTTGCTATACTCACCTTGTGGAAGCCCCAGTTGCCTGTTTAATTCTGTCTGTCTGTCTGTCTGTCTCTCTCTCTGGACAGTAGGCTTCTCAAGGACAGGGATCACTTCATCATTTATTTCTACAAACACCTAATTCAGAACTTTGCCTTCAGGGAGTCACCAGAGCAGTAGATGGAACACCAGCATTTAGGGCTCCTGAAGGCTTACTTCTGGAGCTACCATCACATGTTGCCAGATGTACCTATTAAATTTAGAATTAAAATTGAATTTAAGTTTACTGAAGTTAATTAAAAGCAAAAATCAGTCCCACTAGCCTCATTTCAAGTGCTTAATAAGCTACATATGGCTAGCAACTACCACATGGGACAACACGGCTGTAGAGCATTTCCATCATCACAGAAAGTTCTACTGGACAGAGCTGGTCTCAGAGGAACCCATAACCAGTGCCCCCTGAGGATACTCTTGGTGTTTGTCGATTGCAATCCTAGCCTATCAGAATTACACCTACTAGTGTTAGCCTTGGGAACAAAAGAGAAAATGCAAGCAGTATATCCCTCTGTTAGGACCATGAGCTAATGGCCCCTCACCAAAGAGAGCAACATGAGTGGCATGACATATTTCCCCACCAATCCCTAAACAAGCCTGGACACTTCTGTCTCTGTTTTTGCACATGCTGTTCCTCTGTCTAGAATGTCTACTCTAACAAGAATTCCTTATGTCTTACCTATTCTTCAGCTGTAGTGTAAGTGTATATGCCTTTGCCTGCATAAATGCTTTCTTCCCCTGTCCTCAGTAGTGTGTGTGTGTGTGTGTGTGAAATCTTCCTTCTCACATTACATCCTATATATTATTATGTAGTGGCATCAGAATCTATGAGCAGATTATGTTCTATAATTAGCACAGAGGGCAAAAATCAAGTAGAACCAAAACTGCCCTTGAAATTCTCTTAAATCTGCCATAGAACATGCATTCTTGGTTTCATTTATACAGTTCCATACAGAACTTTTTAGGGACACTGAATCATAAATACAACTGAGACAGACTAAGAAGGAAGCAGTAGGAGGAAGGTCCATAAGCAGATACTCAGACATACAAACCATCTGCCCTTTAAGACAGCCACAACATCCCTGGCAGGGGAGGGGCATTCTACATTGTCCCTGATGGAGAATTATTTTCTCTAGTGTTTTTCTCTACCTTTTTTTTTTCTCTAGAAAAATACCTAGAAAGGTATTTTCTCTACCTTTCTTCAGGTATGCTATGTGGGGCCAGCAGCATCAGCATCACCTGGGAACTTGTTAGAAATGCAAGTTTGGGGACCCCACCCAGACCTACTTGATCGGAAACTCTAACAAACTCTCCAGGTGATTCTGCTGTGAGTTAAATTTGAGAACCACTGGTTCACTCCTCTGGCACTAACACGCAGTCTCTGTAGCTTAGTACAGATTGATGAATTTGTTTGCTATGTGAGGATGATGTTACAGTGAGGATGAAACATGCCAGGCTCTAAGCTGTGAACCACAACTAAGCGCCTAGCATGTTGTGGGCGCTTCATATATTTTTGCTGGATTGTAATCTAACAGCACTACAATCTGAGCGCTGTTTTCTTTAACTGTGACTCTTTGAGGTGCTGGAGAAGATGTTGGCTACCTGCCTGCTGCCCATCTCAGATGATGTTTCCACTGAACAATGTCATTCCTACTCCTTCAGATACTGGTCTCCTCTCAGAGCAAGTAGGAGAGGGGTTCGGTTTTAAAGTCTCCTGAGAACCTAAGGGCATGGAAGATACACAGCACATTTTCTGCCTGCAGGGGCTTTCTCACTCATTCTCACAATCAAAAGCTCTGCAAGGAGGCAGGTGAGGTCATTACTGTGGGAGAGGGGGGGCAGGACTACTGGTGGAGCTTGTGCTGTGTTGCTAGCACTGTTTGTTCTAAGGGCTTTCCATGTAACTAAGCAGTCCTCACAACAACCCTATGAGGGCAACATGGACATCATTCCCAACTCACACAGGAAAAATGCAAGCAGAGAGAGGTTACATAACTCACTCACAACTAGCTACCAGTTGGAGGTAGAGTTGAGATTTGAACCCAGTCTGGCTCCAGTTTCTGAGATCTAAAGACTATCATCTACTTCCTCTCGTACAGAGCTAAGTGAACTTTAAAAAGGGATGTCCAGCGGCACCTGAGTGGCTCAGTCAGTTAAGCATCCAACTTTGGCTCAGGTCATGATCTCACGGTTTGTGGATTTGAGCCCTGGGTCAGGCCGTGTGCTGACAGCTCAGAGCCTGGAGCCTGCTTCAGATTCTGTGCCTGCCTCTCTCTCTGCCCCTCCCCTGCTCACACTCTATCTCTCTCTCTCAGAAATAAACATAAAAATTTTTTTTATTTTAGAAAAAAAGGGATGTCCTGTAGGGAACATAGGGAGCATACTAATGTCCAGCCATGGGGAAAAGGCTAAATGAATTCTGTGGGATCCATAGAATGGCATACTACATGTCTGTTACTATGCTGCCATAGGATTTACTTTGTCCAATAAGAAGATGCTTGGATCTAAAAACAGTGTGTACACACCCTACTTTCACACACATACACACACACATACATTATGGAAGAATAATGTATGTATAGAAAAAAGACTGGAAGGTCACTGTAATCATTTCAGAGAGCTGATATATTAGATGATCACAAATTAAGGGGCTCATAACAACGGAGACTTACTCTCTCATAGTTTTCTGGAGGCCAGAAGGCTGAAATCAAGGTGTTGGCAGAGCCATGCTCTCTCTGAAGGCTCTAGGGAGGAAATTTCCTTTTCTTATAGCTTCTGGTGGTTGACAGCAATCCTTGGGTACTCTTGGCTTGTAGATGCATCACTTCAGTCTCTGCCTCCACCTTCATGTAACCTCTCCCCTGTGTGTCTGTTTCTGTGTCTATGTTTTCTCTTCTTATAAGGACATCAGTTATTGGATTAGGGCCCATCCAGTATGACTTCATCTGAAGTTAACCGAGCACATCTGCAAACACTCTATTTCCAAATAAGGTCACATTCTGAGGTTCCAGATGAATGTGAATTTTGGAGACACTATTTGAGTATAGTCTGCCCTCTGGCACCCAAAAATTCAAGTCTGTCCCACATGCAAAGTACATTCACCCCATCCTAAGACTCCCAAAGCCTTCCTCCATTCCAGCATTAACTTTAAGTCCCAATTCTCATTAAAAAGTCCCAAATCTTATCTTCTAAAATATCTCAATCAAGTATGAGTGAGACTCTAGGTATGATCCATCCTGGGCAAAATTCCCCTCTCTCTGTGGATCTGTGAAAACTAGAAAACAAGTAGTCTACTTCCAAAGTACAATAATGGAATAGGCGGAGGACAGGCAGGAGCATGCCCAATATACCACTGCCGTAACCTCCACAGCTGCTGCCCCTTGACACTCAGTATATAAGATGCCCAGGACCACACCTCCACCAGAGCTGTCCCAGAAGAACCAAAGCCTTCACTACTGCTTTCTGGTTTATTCCATCCCTGAGGATGATCACCTCATCCTGTTCACTTTTGTGTTCTAGTTCTTTTTCTTCTTCTTCTTCTTTTTTTTTTTAAGTAGGCTTCATGCCCAGCATGGAGTCCAACTCAGGGCTTGAACTTCTGGCCCCAAGATCAAGGCCTGAGCTGAGATCAAGAGTCAGAAGCTTAATTGACTGAGCCACCCAGGTGCCCTATGTTTTAGTTCTTCTATTGATGTGTCTAATTAAAAAAAAAAAAAAAAAAAAAACTTAAGTCACATGCTTTGCAGCTTTTTGTGCTGGCAGTTGATTGAAATTGTGTTGAGTGAGTCAATTTTTTAAATTAATTAATTAATTTAAAAAAAAATTTTTTTAACGTTTATTTATTTTTGAGACAGAGAGAGACAGAGCATGAACGGGGGAGGGGCAGAGAGAGAGGGAGACACAGAATCGGAAGCAGGCTCCAGGCTCTGAGCCATCAGCCCAGAGCCCGACTCGGGGCTCGAACCCACGGACCGCGAGATCGTGACCCGAGCTGAAGTCGGTCGCTCAACCGACTGAGCCACCCAGGTGCCCCTAATTTATTTATTTTTGAGAGAGAGAGAAAACATGAGTGGGGAGGGGCAGAGAGAGAGAGGAAGGGAGAGAGAATCTGCTGACAGCACAGAGCCTAACTTGGGGCTCAAACTTACAAACTGTGAGAGCATAACTGAGCCCCCCCAGGTGCCCCTGAGTGAGTCACTTTGAAGTGTTGACTATATTACATTATTTGAGGCACAGATATTTACAACAGTTTGTGAAATTGCACAATTTTGCTATCATGAGGTACATTTCTCTAGCTTGTAAATGCTTTTTATCCTGAATTTTTAACTTGTTTCCAATAAAGATTGTTATCCCTTTGTTTCTTTTTGCTTTTTGTTTTGTTTGTTTACCTTTATTTGTTACCCTTTGTTTGCCGAGTTGGTCTTTGAACATTTTTTTCCAATTTTTAACATTCCTGAGTGCTTTGTTTGAGAGGTATATTGCTTATATGTGGGTGTATTTGTGTATATTAGAACCATGGATTTTTTGTAATCTGATGTTGTTTTCTTTAAAAAAAATTTTTTTTACTTTTATTTATTTTTGAGAGACATGTCGGGGAGGGACAGAGAGAGGAGACACAGAATCCGAAGCAGGCTCCAGGCTCCAAGCTGTCAGCACAGAGCCCAATGCAGGGCTGGAACTCACAAACTGTGAGATCATGACCTGAGCCGAAGCTGGACGCTTAACCGACTGAGCCACCCAGGTGCCCCTAATATTGTTTTCTTGTTAATAGGAGACCTATTTATATTTTTTAATTTAACTAATATCTTCAGTCTAAATTCTATCTTTTAATGCTATGCTTTTTGTTTTGATAGCTTTTTAAAAATCTTACACTACGTTTTCTGACATTTTGTGTTCCTGTGTGTGTGTGTGTTTCAAATACTTAGAAGACACATATTTTGTTCTTGTGGATTCTTTTTATTTTTTTATTTTATTTTTTAAATGTTTATTCATTTTTGAGAGACAGAGACAGAGACAGAGCAGGGAAGGGGAAGAGAGAGGAAGACACCGAATCCAAAGCACGCTCCAGGCTCCGAGCTGTTGGCACAGAGCCCAACGTGGGGCCCAAACTCACGAGCCATGAAATCATGACCTGAGCTGAAGTCGGATGCTCAACCGACTGAGCCACCCAGGCGCCCCTGGTGGATTCTTTTTAAAGTAAACCTTTTTATTGAGGTGTCATGTCATGATCAAGTTTATGCTGGCCTCTTAACATTTTTCCTCTGGAAAAGTTTGTGCATTGATGTTTGAAGACATTTCCCACTGAAGCCATCAGATCTCGGAATTTTCTTTGTGAAAAGAGTTTTAATTATAATTCAAGTTTATTTAATATAGGACTATTTGTATTTTCTATTCTTAAGACAATTGTGTTTTGAAAAATTGTGTTTTTCAAGGAATTTTTCCATTTCATCTACATGGTTAAGTATGTTGTAAAGCTATTTTATATATATTTTCATTATCTTTTTAATGTTTACAAAATCTTTATATTGGTGTTTTTATGTGTTTTTTTTCTATTTGTTTTCATTTGTCCTTAAAGATTACCAATTTTATTAGTCCAAAAACTAATTTTGGACTTTATTTTTTTTTCCTGTATTGTATATTATTACATTGATCAGTTTTTTCTTTCTGTCCTTTTTGTTTTAATGATCTTGTCCTAGATTTTTTGGAAATTGTTAAAAGATAAACTGGGACATATTAAAATCTTAAGAGTTTGAGTAAAAATTGATTGAGATAAGTTGGTGCCAAATTGGAAGTGTTTAGGAGTGTTTCACTTACAGGAGCTAGGGAAGACTTTTGTAGAACAGAGTCAGAAGCCAAGCAAGGAAATTATTTGATTGGCTATAGCTTAAGCATTTACCTTATTTGGAAAAGCCCGGTGGCTATTTGTGATTGGTTGTTTGCAGGCTTTGATTTCTTAAGTTGAGGCATTTCCAGACTTAGGTTTTATTTTGCTTTGGTAGGCTGCTGAGGAATTAGAAGTGCCTTAGTCTAAAAGACCTCCTTGTTTATTTAATTAAACAAAATGGATGCTTACGTAATTGACTCAGCCTTTTTTCTCTTATAATATATGGATTTAAGCTATAAGTTTCTCTCTAAGTATGGCCTTAGCTGAGTGTCACATTGTTTATTTTCATTGTTATCTAATTTTAAATATTTCATATTTTCCATTGTAATTTCTACTTTGACCTCTAGGTTATTCAGAATAATCATGTTTTCCTGTTAAATTGATCCTTTTACTATTATGAAATGGTCTTCTTTATCTATAACAATAGTTCTTGTCTTAAACTCTACTTTACTGATATTAGTATAGCTACTACAGCTTACTTTGGTTATTATTTATAACATATATTTTTCTGTCCTTTTTGATTTAATCTTTCTGGGTCTCTACATTTTAAACATCTCTTTAAAGCAGTGTAGAATTTGATTCATTTTAATCAAGACTGGGAGTCTTTTTATCTTTTAATTAAAATATTCAGTTCCTTTACATTTAATGTAATTACTGATATACTTGGGTTTAAATCAACTAAATTATTATTAATTTTTCCCATTTTTCTGTATTTTCCTTGTTTATGTTTCTCCTTTCTTGGCTTCTTTTAGCTAAGATTAACTTTTTGGGGTGTGTTTTTGTTATATCATTCCATGCTCCTTCTTTTGTTGTTATACTATCTTTTATTATTTGTTTACCTTAGAGATTGCAGTATTCTTCTTTGACTTTTTTGAGTCTCCCTTAAATTAATATTTTCACCACTTTTCAGACAGTGCAAAGACCTTAGCACACTTTCATTCTATTACCTTCTATTTAACTTTTGTATTATTGTTGTCATGTATTTTAATTAAACATATATTTTAAACTCCTCAAGGGAAAAAAAAACTCTTTTAAACTCAATATTGATTATATTTATCCTCATTTTTACTTTTCTGGTTTTCCTCACCTCTTCCTGCACCTCCAGCTGAGATCAATTTCCATCTGGCTTTTAAAAAGTAGAAGGAAGACCTCTTAGTTCTCAATTAGGTACTCTCCTGGTAAATACAGACTCTAAGGATTTTGGATTTTGTTGTTTTTTATTTTTTTATTTGAAAATGACTTTATCTCATCTTCATTTTTGAATGCTATTTCCCCTGGAGAGAAAATTCTAGATTGACAGTTATATTCTTGCAGTACTTGAAAGATGACAATGCATTTCTTTGGGCTTTCCTAATTTCTGTTGCAAGTCATCTAGAAGTGTTATTGTATCTTTGAATGTAAGGTGTTTTATTCTCTTTTTCTAACTAAGAAATTGTTTAAAGATGTTCCCTTTATCTCTGTTTTTCAGCCTTTGATGATATCCCTAGGTATGGTTTACTTTGTATCCTGCTAGGATTCTTCAATCTGTCACTTGATATTTACCATTATGTTTAGAAAATTATAAGCCATATTCTCTGCTGTCACATTCTCTTTCTTCTCTACTTGTGGGACTTGAATTCTGTGTACATCAGACTTTTTCACCCAGATGTCTCTTATGCCCTTTTCTGTATTTCCTCTTTGTTTTTTGTTTCAGAATTTCAACTTGGGTATTTCCAATTAACCTATTTTCCAATTTCCTAACTGCCTCTTCTGTGTGTAATCTGCTGTTTTTCTCATAGGAAGATTGATCTGATACAAACTACTGCATCATAACTGGAAATATCTCTAAATCACTGAAAATTCTTTTGTCATTTTGATTTCATTTGCTTCCTTTTCTCAATTCTCTCTTCTGGTTTATTTTTTTGCTGTGTTTTCAGCTAAGTCTCTTTTTATGTGTGTTTTATCTATTTTATTTAGTCTTTGTTTCTGTAAATGTTTTGCTTTTTTTCCCCACTGCTTTCCTATGCTCTAGTAACTCATATTCTATCTTTCTCTGTGCCTAACCTTATCTTTCCTGGGCTCTTAAATCTGTCTGATTTGTGCTCTTCTTTTTCATAAGCAAATACTTCATTCATTTCTTTCTAAGATTTCTGGTACTATGTTTAATCAACTTTTTATTTGTTCTATGGCAATAACCTTTTTGGTAAGTGTTCATCTTCCACTTCCCCACTATTACGTTCATCTCTTTTATGCTCTTTGTTTAGATTCTGTGATTTTAAAAAATTAATAATCTTTTATAAATAGATGAAATCTTCCTGGAGGTTTAAAGTGAAGAGGGGCTAGTGTCATTTCCCATGCTAAAGATGTTTGCATGTGTGAGAGTTCTTTTATCCTTTATTTCTCACTAGTCAGAAGAGCTAAGCAAGACAGGACTGCTCACATTACCCTGCCTCACCAACAGAATGCAAATGTGGTCTGTGTCCTTCCTCATTCAGTTCCATCTTTCTTATTTGTCAAGACTTTGGATTCAACCACTCTACAGAATCTCGAGCTACAAACCTGTACACTGTTCCCATTGTTCCAAAAAGAAATTGTGGGTTTTGTACCTTAGGCTGTGTCATTTACTTTGAGGAACTAGGCTTTCTTGAATTTGACTGATGTTTCCAACTGTGGATATCCTCTCTCCTTGTCTTCCCATGTGACTACTTGACCTTCATTGCATTTGAAAGCCCTTTCTCATCTATTTCAGTTCAGGGTTATAAGTGTCCCCTAATTTCTTTTAAGGTAGAGCTTTGTTCCTGTTTCTTATTCTCCTTCTTACTTTTTGGAGCCTTTTTGGGAAATTGCCTTCTTTATTTTATTTACTTTGAGAAACAGACAGCACAAGTTGGGGCGGTGGGTGCAGAGTGATAGAGGGAGAGAGAGAATCCCAAGCAGACCTTGTGCTATAGCACAGAGCCTGACCTGGAGCTTAAACTCATGAAACTGTGAGATCATGACCTGAGTTGAAATCAAAAGTCAGATGCTGGAACTAGAGGGTATTCTAAGTGAAATTAGTCAGTCAGAGAAAGACAAATATAATATGACTTCACTCATATGAGGACTTTAAGACAGAGAACAGATGAACATAAGGGAAGGGAAGCAAAAATAATATAAAAAAAGGGAGGAGGACAAAACATAAGAGACTCTTAAATATGGAGAACAAACAGAGGGTTACTGGAAGGGTTGTGGGAGGAGGGATGGGCTAATTGGGTAAGGGGCAATAAGGAATCTACTCCTGAAATCATTGTTGCACTATATGCTAACTAATTTGGATGTAAATTTAAAAAATAATTTAAAAAAATCAGACGCTTAACTGACGGAGCCACCCAGGTGTCCCTAACAGTGCATTTTAAAACCAGAAATTTCACCCCAAGGGAGTCTTTTGCATACAACATTATTTTTAGTCTCAGTTCTGCATCACATATAACCTTTCAACAGTTATATTAAGTGGTGATTAAAGAACTGAATTCAAGTTTAAATTCATTCTTGCCTGGTGCTCCCAAATGAAAATAACTCAATTGAAATGACAATCAAATAATCACAAACTGTCACACATGGCTAAACATGCATATGTGCAGTCAATGACAACTCCATCACAATGGGGTCATTTACCAGTGACAGCCGGTAAAAATGTGAAAATATGGGGAAATGGCTTATGTCATTTCAGGTGGGCATGAATAATGGTTAGGATCCAACACCTTGATGAGGAAGGTAAGTTCCTTCCATGAAGTAGCATCAACTTTTGAAAAGGTTGAAATGTTAGAATGGATTTAAGAATCAAAGTGCACTAGGTAGCTCAGTTAGTTAAGTGTTAAACTTCAGCTCAGGTCATGGTCTCACAGTTCATGAGTTCGAGCCCTGTGTCGGGCTCTGTGCTGACAGCTCAGAGCCTTGAGCCTGCTTCAGGTTCTGTGTCTCCCCAACCCCCTCTCTCTCCCTTCCCTGCTCATGCTCTGTCTCTCTCTGTCTCTCAAAAATAAATAAATGTTAAAAAAAAAGAAGAAGAAGAATCAAAGTGCAAATAGTCCAGTTGTGAAGGAAAATAGTTCCCTTTAATTCTATTATTTGATAGCATTCTCTCCATTTCTTCCCTTCTGTGTATAACCGGTGTGTGCTCTTCATCAGGCATGCCTTGCACTTTCCCATATCTGTGCCATTTCTCATTATGATTCTTCCATTTGTAATTCTTCTTTTCTTAGATAATCAACTCTGCTGATAATAGTCCTGCTTATCCTTCAAAGCTCCACAGACCTCTCCTGATTCCCCAACCAGATATGAACTTGCTTTCTACCTCTTAGACTGCATTTTTCACAATCTTTTCAGACCAGATACTACTCCCCAGGGAGGCAAGGGTTATTTACTCTGCCACCTCTACTCATCCCTCTGCCTTTGAGAACTTGCCTCTAAAACCGACCTTCAAACTCTTGTTTTCCTGGTTCCCTCTGTCTAATCAAAATTTCCATTCTCAATGGGATTCTCAACTTTGTTCTTATATAAGAAATGTTTCTTGCTGGAACTTTCAGATTCTGTCCCCAACAATGTCTTGCTTTTTCTAGCTCCTGGCTGAAAAAAATTTAAATTCCCTTGATACTGATGGAGTTTCAGAGTGATGGTGGGGTCTGGTGCCAAAGGTCAAGAAAGAATTCTTGAGACCTCTTTGGTGCAAAAAGGTGATTTTATTAAAGCACAGGGACAGGACATGTGGGCAGAAAGAGCTGCACTAGGGTTGTGAAGAGTGACTGGTTACATTCTATGGAGTTGGGGAAGATAAAAATCAAGAGGAATTTTCTTAACGGGTTTTTCATAAGTTAAAGAAGACTCACAGATTACTGGAGGCCTACCTATTGTCAAGCTAACATTGTTTTTCCCTATAGCAAAACATTGACATTAAGACAGTAAGGAGTTTCTGGAGAAATGTTATACTTTATTTGCCTCAAGTGTTTGTCAATGGGCTGCAGGTTATAAGGAAATTTAATTTCACCTGCCATTTCCTTCTTGCCTTTGTTCCCCATATCGCTATGGAGGGGAGGGTGATTTGGGGGCTATAGGTTTCTGGAGGTTAGGCTATTGATAAGATTGCCTTTTTCATGTAATTTACGAAGATATTTGTAAACTGATGGAGACTCAGGTCTTGCATGACTGTGACCTTTATCAGTTAACCATTTGTTTTCCCCTTTCCTTTGTTCTTGGGCAGCCAGGAGTGCCTGAGGAATGTCACACATATCCCACCTGGGTGGGAGGGTCGGTTTGCAGGGTGTCAGCTTGCCTTCTGCTCCCTCATCAATACTACAGCATTGACAAACCTATCAATAAGCTCCCAATTTCTAGAGCCTTTCATTTCAGTGGCCATCCCTGCTGCCCAGACCACAATCCTCCAGCTGCCACTGAACATCACTAGCTAGGATTTAGCCTTTGAGTTTTGTCATCAACTTCATGGACACTGAATATTTTTCTTGGATTCTAATTCTGAGTGCTTCTTTCACACTCTACTCCTTGGGAGTAGATCTTGCAATGCCAAGCACAGTGCCTTGCATGCAGAAGACCTCAAAAGGTATTTACTTAGTGCTGTTTGAATAAGGCACCTTAAGGTGACTTGAGTACCATTGTGCCCCAGTACTGGACACATCTTGGGATGCTGTCCACATGTATCCAGGTTCAAGTCCCCAAACTGTTGACAGTTTGATTTCGGAATGAAAAGAACCAAAAGTATCCCATCGGAACAGTGAATGTACATTTTCTGGATATACCTCCCAGCTGTGCCTCTAGGATCCCCCCGTCTCCCCTCCTGCCTCTTCCCTCACACCAGATTCCCCAAGCTAGTCTGTAGGCTCACTGGGGCCAGAAACTGGCCCTTTTTGTATTCTGTATCTCACCAAGTCTTGAGCCCATGCCTGACCCAGAGTTAGCACTCATTAAAGTTGTGGGTTAACTGCTTTTATGCCCTCACTGTGCCTTCCATTCCTGCTATGTTTGCCTTCTGTGGCTATCAGAATCTTTCCTCTTCCTTCTTTAAGCTTCTGCCTGAATATTTAATGACATTGGCATTTTGAATATTAATTGTTAATGTGTTTTTCTTTTATTGTTGATTATAGAAAGGGTAGAAGACAGAAGGGCCTGTGAAGGGATTAATGTCATGGTTAGTGGTCAGACAATTTTCTGTTTATATTCTGCTGTGTTAGTTATCTATTACTACAGAACCAGTTACCCCAGAGTGACCAAAAGCAACAAATATTTCTTATTCTACATTTTCAGTGAAGTGGGTATTTGGGAGCGACCTAGATGGGTGGTTCCAGCTTAGACTCTCTCATATACCTGCAGTCAGGATGTCAGCTAAGGCTTCAGTCATCTGAAGGCTTGACTGGGACTGAAGGGTTCACCTCTAAGATGCTTCACCCATGTGCCTATTGGCATGTGAGATTGCCATATGACATCCTTCATAGACTGCTTGGATGTCCTCATGACATGGCAGCGAATTTCTCCAAGAGCAAGCAATCGAAGAAAGAAAAGGCAGAAACCACACATCTTTTTACGACTTAGTGTTGGAAGTGATATGCTAGCATTTCTGTCATATTCTCTTGGTCCTACAACCAATCCTGATTCAGAAGGACATGGATAACAAGAAGAAGGCTCATTGGAGGCTATCTTGGAGGCTAGCCTAGCACACCTATTTCCTTGGGTATGTCTTTGTATAAATTATCTAATCTCTCTAAGCCTCTGTTCCCTCACGTGAAAAAACTAATACTTACCTCACAGCTATCTGTGAGGATTAAATGCTTATAAAATAGTTTGAACTGTTCCAGGATCTACCTCCCCTCACCTCCACCCTTATCCAGGACTCTTCCAGGTAAGCTGATTGTAGCCTCTCTCCCTGAAACCCTTCTGTCCTCTGCTCTCACCTCATCTCTCCATCCTCCTTCCTCTACACCAACAGAGGCTGGATTTTCTAACCTGGCCTCATTCTTCAAACCTCGCTTCTCCTAGACATAGTACTTATATTTCAGTACTCCACATACTTCTGGGTACCAAGCTTGGAAATCCAAAATTCAGGAAGAGTATTTCTGATATTTTTTCTCTCCCCTACCCTATCATGTTTCTGATTATTTGCTCGGGAGAAATGCCAGGAAAACAAAACAAACAAACAAACAAACAAAAACATTATTTAAGAAATTTTACTTTACCAGAGAGTTAAAATGGGATTTGGGAGGAGTGGCTCCTAACCGTGACTAGCTTCTGAGAGCAGATGATAGTCAATTGCAAAAGAAGGCTATCCTCTGGTTTCATTTTGGCAGTTTGTTAGGGCATTTCATAGGGTTCCCCTAACAAACTCCCACAGATTGAGTGGCTTACGAAAACAGAAATTGATTGTCTTAGTGTACTAGAGGCTAGGAGTCCAAAATGAAGGTGTCAACAGGACCATACTCCCTCTGAAGCCTGTAGAGGAGTCAGTCCTTGATCTTCCTAGCTTCTGGTAATTTGCTGGAAATTTTTGGTGTTCCTTGGCTTGTAGCCGCATACCTCTGATCTCTGACTTCATCATAATGGGCATTCTGCCTGTATGTCTGTGTCTTTACATAACTGTTTTCTTATAAGGATACCAGTCATATTGGATTAAGAGCCCATTCTACTCTAGTATGACCTCACCTTAATTAATTACATCTGCAATGACCCTATTTCCAAATGAAGTCACATTCTGAAGTGCTGGGGCTTAAGACTTCACATCTTTTTTGGGAGGACACAATTCAACCCATAATACTGGGGAGGGACAGGGCAGGCCCTGGATGGGGTAAGGGCTCTCCTTGGGTAGAAAGCACATGGATAAACTCATGTAGTTATAAAACATTTCTCCTACTGATGCCAACAGGGATTTGCCTAGGGATGGTGTGGGATGAGCCAGTGGGGTGGATGGTCCTAAGGTGTCATGGGTAAAGGGATAGGAGGCTGTGGGATCTGGATGACACAAAGTGAATCAAAGACAATGGTTAGATTATGAAAAGGAAAATAATCCCTAATAGAAGCTGAGATAAGCAGGGAACAAAGAATGCAAAGAAATTAGTGTGCTTGGATTCCCAGGTACTCTTCTAAATGGAAATATTTGAAAAGTGATATAATTAGTTAGGATAGCAGGAAAAGGGAACCCCAATCAGACACCTTGCATTGTTTGTGTATGTGCTAGTTATGGAAACAGATTTCCTGGAGTATGTTCTTGGGAACTTCTGGAGATAGGGTATGTTGTCAGGGAATAGTGCAGAGAAACATCTAACCTTTTTGGAAAGTTTTTATGGAACAATGTTTTTCTATGGTGGGAGGCAAAGATTGGTACCTATGTGCTCTGCATGGAGGCCTCCTCTGCTAATTCTTATAGTCTCATCTCCTTGCTCAAATGGGTTAAACCATTTGAGGTCTACTGTTTGGCTTTAATAATGGCTCCCAGGCCTTACTTTTGACTTATCATACTTCTATGTTAGCCTACACCCACATTTAGCTCCATTTGGCTTAGCTACTTTTTTTCAAACTTTTTAAATGTTTATTCATTTTTCAGAGGCAGAGAGAGACAGAGCATGAGCAGAGGAGGAGCAGAGAGAAAGGACCTGAGCTGAAGTCAGATGTTTAACCGACTGAACCACCCAGATGCCTCGTGGTTTATTTATTTATTTTGAGAGAGACAGAGAGAGTGAGCTGGGGAGCGGCAGAGAGAGAGGGAGAGAGAGAATCCCAAGCATGCTCTGAACTGTCAGTGCAGAGCCTGATGGGCCCGAACTCACAAACTGCAAGATCATGACCTGAGGCACCCAGGTGCTCCTTGCTTAGCTATTTTAAAAAGGCACTCCTGGGTAGCTCAGTTGGTTGAGCGTCTGACTTCATCTCAGGTCGTGATCTCACAGTTTGTGAGTTTGAGCCCCGTGTCAGGCTCTGCGCTGACAGCTCAGAGCCTGAAGCCTGCTTCGGATTCTGTGTCTCCTTCTCTCTCTGCCCCTCCCCCACTTGTGCTCTGTCTCTATCAAAAATAAATAAATGTAAAAAAAAAAAGTCACTCCATATGGGGCACCTGGGTGCTTAGTCAGTTGAGTGTGTGACTCCTGTTTTCAGCTCAGGTGATGATCTTGCGGTTTGTGGGTTTGTGCCCCATGTTGAACCCCCCACATCTGGCTTCATGCTGGAGGAGACTGATTGGGATTCTCTCCCTCTCTCTCTGCCCCTCCCCTGCTTGTGCTCGCTCTCTCTCTCCCCCTCTCTCAAAAATAAATAACCTTAAAAAAAAGTCGCTCCATACCTTCCAAGTGACTCTTTGCTATCTTGTGAGAAAAATTTACCCATGGCTAAAGGCACATTTAACACTGACTGCTTCATATAGCAATTTAGGCAAGGTTGGAGAGATATTATCTGTTCCCATGAGTATTGTAGGTATTTTCAAATTCATTCAATCTTTCAATAATTACTTGAGTGTCTACTACATGTCATAAGATCAAACATTCTGCCTTTCCTAAGGAATTAGTCACCTGGCTTAAACTTTAAATATGTGACATCTTTAAGTGTTTTCATTTAAAATATTTTTGTCTTAGTGTGTTTCTTTACCTCCAACCTAAACCCTTTTCTCCTCTTTTTAAAAAATGTAACAGATAATAAAAAGATTTATTCTACATTAGAAGTGAAAAATTTTTAAAAAGTGAAATTTCCTCTTCCAAACTCACTGCTGAGAGATATATTATCAGACGGGGCCTTAGACTAATGTAGAAAGTCTGTGTCCTGGCTCAGAGAACTTGTTCTTGTCATAGAGATGCCTTTCTCACTTTGGAGAAACCACAAATGCAAGTTTGCTTTGTTTTATTTTTAAAGAAAGGCATAAGATGGTTCTCAGAAACATGTTGAGCAAAAGAAGCCAGACAGAAAAGGGTACATTTATGTGAAATTCTAGAAGACTCAAAACTAATCTACAGTGACGAAAGGCAGACCAGCGGTGGCCTAGGGCAGGGTTGGGGAAGAACTGAGTACAGAGAAGTGAGGGGAGAGCTTTTTTGTGAGAATGGAAATGTTCTGTATCATGACTGGCAGTGGTTATATAGATATATACATTTGTCAAAACTCATCAAACTATACATTTATTTATATGTAAATTATACCTCAGTAAAATTGATTTAAAAGCAAGAACATAAATGCAATAATGGAACTAGGATCAGAATGCATAGAAATTCTCAAGGGAATGGTGTAATTCAATAACTTTTAGTAAGTGTACGGAGTTGTGCAATCACCACCAGAATCCAATTTTAGAACATTTCTAGCACCCCAGTAAAAGTCCTCATACCCATTTGCCATCAGTCCCCCTTGGAACATATATTTTGTTGTTAATGTTGGGTAAGTGGGCTAAGGGAGTACCTTAAGTTGGCTGAACACATTTGCCAGAGACCCCATAGAAAACTTTAGCCTTAGTTGGCTTGGCTTTGGGAGTGGTCTCACTCATGGTCTCTTAGGGGCCTCCTGGAGGAAGGCTCTTCATTTGTGCTTTAATTCTTTTTTTCTTTTAAGTTTTTAATTTGATTCCAGTTAGTTAACATACAGTGTTATATTAGTTTCAGGTGTACAATGTAGTGATTCAACACTTCTATACAACACCTGATGCTCATCACAAGTGCGCTCCTTTTTTTTTTTTTAATTTTTAAAAATGTTTATTTAATTTTGAGACAGAGAAAGAGAGAGAGCATGAGCGGGAGAAGGGCAGAGAGAGGGAGACACAGAAACCAAAACAGGCTCCAGGCTCTGAGCTGTCAGCACAGAGCCTGATATGGGGCTCTAACTCACCAATGGCGAGATTGTGACCTGAGTTGAAGTCGGACGCTTAACTGACTGAGCCACCCAGGTGCCCCACAAGTATATATATGCTTTAATCTCCATCACCTATTTGTCCCATCCTCCCATCCTCCTCCCCTCTGGTAACCATCAGTTTGTACTCTATAATTCTATTTCTTACTTTGTCTTTTACTCTCTTTTACCCTTGTCTCATTTATTTTGTTACTTAAATTCCACATATGAGTGAAATCATATGGTATTGTCTTTCTCTGACTTATTTCACTTAGCATGACACTCTCTAGTTCCATCTGTGTCATTGCAAATGGCAAGATTTCATTCTTTTTTGTGGCTGAGTAATATTCCGTTGCATGTATATACCACATCTTCTTTATTGATTTATCTGTTGATGGACACTTGGGCTGCTTCCCCATCTTGGCTATTGCAGATAATGCTGTTCTAAATATCAGGGTGCACGTATCCCTTCAAATTAGATTTTTTGTATTTTTCAGGTAAATTTCAAGTAGTGTGATTGCTGGACCACAGGGTAGATCTATTTTTAACTTTTTGAGGAACTTCCATACTGTTTTCCACAGTGGCTGCACCAGTTTGCATTCCTACCAACAGTGCATGAGGGTTCCTTTCTCTCCACATCCTCACCAACATCTTTGTTTCTTATGTTGTTGATTTTAGCCATTATGACAGGTATGAGGTGATATCTCACTGTAGTTTGATTTGCATTTCCATGATGATGTTGAGCATCTTTTCACATGTCTGTTGGCCATATGGATGTCTTTGAAAAAAGGTCTGTTCCTGTTTTCTTCCCGTTCTTAATTAGATTATTTGTTTTTGTGGTGTTGAGTTTGATAAGTTCTTTATATATTTTGATACTAACCCTTTATTAGATATGTCATTTGCAAACATCTTCTCCCATTCCATAGGTTGCCTTTTAGTTTTGTTGGTTGTTTGCTGTGCAGAAGTTTTTTTATTTTGATGTAGCCCCAATAATTTATTTTTGCTTTTATTTCCCTTGCCTTAAGACACATATCCAGAAAAATGTTGCTACAGCCAATGTCAAAGAGGTTACTGCATGTGTTCTCCTCTAGGATTTTTATGGTTTCAGGTCTCAGATTTAGGTCAAGTATTATACAGAATAATTTCACTCCTTAAAAACCCTCTGTGTTCCACCTATTCATTTCTCACTCCCTCCCCAATCCCTGGCAACCACTGATCTTTCCACTGTTTTCATAGTTTTGCCTTTTCCATAATGTCATATAATTGGGATCACATAGTATATAGCTTTTTCAGATTGGTTTCTTTCATTTGGCAATATTAACTTAAGTTTCCTCTATGTCTCTTCATGTCTTGTTAGCTTATTTCTTTTTAACACTTGATAATATTCCATCATCTGGATGTACCATAGTTTATTTGTCCATTCATTTACTGAAGGATATTTTGATTGCTTCCAAGTTTGGGTAATTATGAATAAAGCTGCTATAAACATCTGTGTGCAGGTTTTTGTGTAGACACAAGTTTTTAATTAATTTAATTCAAATACCAAAGAGGTGAAATTGCTGGATAGTATGGTGAGAGTGTCTTTAATTTTTAAGAAATTGTAAAACTTTCTTCCAAAGTGATTACATTTTGTAATCCCAACAGTAATGAACTAAAGTTCCTTTTTTGTCCACATCCCCTTGCCAGTATTTGGTGTCATAAATGTTTTGTATTTCAGTCATTCTAATAGATATGTAGTGAATTCTCATTTTGTCTTGATTTGTAATTCCCTAGGGATATAGGATGCTAAACATATTTTCATATGTTTACTTGACATTTGTATATTTTTTTGGTAAGATACCTCCTTAGGATTTTAGGTATGGTGAGAGTGGGCATCCTTGCTTGTTCCCAATCATAGTGGGAATGCTTTTAGTTTTTCACCATTAATGTAATGTTCCCTGCAGGTTTTTGGTAAATTATATTTCTCAAGTTAATAAAGTTCCTCTCTATTTTTAGCTTTTGAGATTTTGTATTATGAATGGATGTTAGATTTATCAAAACTCTTTTTTCTGTTGATATAATCATAGGAATTATCTTCTTTAGTATGTTGATTCAATGGCTTCCATTAATTGAGTTTCAGATATTGAACCAGACTTACCTATCAGAGGCAAGTTCCTTTGATTGTAGTAATAATTCTTCTTATATGTTCTTGGACTCAATATATTAAGCATTTTTTGAGAATTTTTATATCTCATGTTCATGAGAGATACTGGTCTGTAATTTTCTTCTTTTTTTTTCTTTTTTAAAGTTTTTATTTTAATTCCTCTTAGTTGATATACAGTGTTATAGTAGTTTCAGAGGTACAATATAGTGATTCAACACCTGGTGCTCATCACAGCTCCACTCCTATTTAACCCATTTCCCCACCCATCTTCCTTCTGGTAACCATCAGTTTGTTCTCTATAATTTTTTTTTACATATCTATTGAGTTTTTTTAAATTTACTTTTTAATTTACATTCAAGTTAGTTAGCATATAGTGCAACGATGATTTCAGGAGTAGATTCCTTAATTCCCCTTACCCATCCCCCCTCCCACAACCCTCCAGCAACTCTGTTTATTTTCCATATTTAAGAGTCTCTTATGTTTTGTCCCCCTCACTGTTTTTATACTCTTTTTGCTTTCCTTCCCTTATGTTCAACTGTTTTGTGTCTTAAAGTCTTTATATGAGTGAAGTCATATGATATTTGTCTTTCTCTGACTAATTTCGCTTAGCATAATACCGTCCAGTTCCATCCATGTAGTTGCAAATGGCAAGATTTCATTATTTTTGATTGCCGAGTAATACTCCATTGTCTATCTATACCACATCTTCTTTATCCATTCATCCATTCGATGGACATTTGGGCTCTTTCCATACTTTGGCTATTGTTGATAGTGCTACTATAAACATTGGCATGCATGTGTCCCTTTGAAACAGCATCCCTGTATCCCTTGGATAAATACCTAGTAGTCCAATTGCTGGGTCATAGGGTAGTTCCATTTTTAAATTTTTTTTGAAGAACCTCCATACTGTTTTCCGAGTGGCTGCACCAGTTTGCATTCCCACCAGCAGTGCAAAAGAGATCCTCTTTCTCCACATTCTTGCCAACATCTGTTGTTGCCTGAGTTGTTAATGTTAGCCATTCTGACAGGTGTGAAGTGATATCTCATTGTGGTTTTGATTTGTATTTCCCTGATGATGAGTGATGTTGAGCATTTTTTCATGTCAGTTGGCCATCTGGATGTCTTCTTTGAAGAAGTGTCTATTCATGTCTTCTGCCCATTTCTTCACTGGATTATTTGTTTTTTGGGTGTGGAGTTTGACAAGTTCTTTATAGATTTTGGATACTAACCCTTTATCTGATATGTTGTTGCAAATATCTTCTCCCATTCGGTTGATTGTCTTTTAGTTTTGTTGATTGTTTGCTTCGCTGTGCAGAAGGTTTTTATTTTGATGAGGTCAAATAGTTCATTTTTGCTTTTGTTTCCCTTGCCTCTGGAGGTATGTTGAGTAAGAAGTTGCTGTGGCCAAGATCAAAGAGGTTTTTTCCTGCTTTCTCCTTGAGCATTTTGATGGCTTCCTGTCTTATATTTAGGTCTCTATCCATTTTGAGTTTATTTTTGTGTATGGTGTAAGAAAGTGATCCAGGTTCATTTTTCTGCATGTCTCTGTCCAGTTTTCCCAGTACCATTTGCTGAAGAGACTGTCTTTATTCCATTGGCTATTCTTTCCTGCTTTGTCAAAGATTAGTTGGCCATATGTTTGTGGGTCCATTTCTGGGTTCTCTATTATGTTCCATTGATCTGAGTGTCTGTTTTTGTGCCAAATTCTGTCACTTATGTCTTTTGATTGGAGCATTTAGTTCATTTACACTCAAAGTAATTGTTGATAGATACATATTTATTGTTATTTTATTATATGTTTTGCGGGTTTTTTTTCTGTAGATTTTCTCTCATCTTTTCTTGTCTCTCTTTCATGGTTTGCTGATTTTCTTTAGTGACATATTTGGATTTATTTCTCTTTATTCTTTGCATATTTATTAGTGTTTTAAAAAAATATATGGTTACCATTAGGTTTGTATATAACCTCTTCTGCTTATAGCAGTCTATATTAAGTTGATGGTCACTTAAGTTTGAATCCATTCTTTACTCCTCTCCTTCTTGCATTTTATGTATATGTTTTATATTTTACATCCTTTTATTTGATGAGCTCCTTGACTGATTTTTTTTACAGAAACATTCATTTGTATTGCTTCTGTGTTTCCTACCTTTATACAGTCATTTTTGGTCCCTCCTTTCCACTCAGAATCCCCTTGAAATTTTTTTAAATGCTTATTTATTTTTGAGAGAGAGGGAGAGACAGAGTGTGAACAGGGGAGGGGCAGAGAGAGAGGGAGACACAGAATTTGAAGCAGGCTCTAGGCTCTGAGCTGTCAGCACAGAGCCCAACGTGGGGCTTGAACTCACAAACCGTGAGATCTGACCTGAGCCAAATTCGGACGCTCAGCTGACTGAGCCACCCAGGCGTCCCTGAATCCCCTTTATTATTTCTTGCAGGGCTGGTTTAGCGGTCATGAACTCCTTTAGTTTTTGTTTGTCTGATAAAGTCTTTATGTCTCCTACTCTTCTGAATGATAGCCTTACTGGCTAGAGTATTCTTGGCTGAATATTTTTCCCATTTAACACTTTGAATACATCATTCCACTCCCTTCTGGTCTGGAAAGTTTCTTCTAAAGTATCCCCTGCTAGCCTTATGGGTTCTCCCTTGTAAGTTACTCTCTTCTTTTGTCTTGCTGCTTAAAAAAATTTTTTTTGTCACTATATTTTGCCAATTTAATTACAATATGTCTTGGTGTGTATCTGCTTTTGTTGATTTTGATAGGAAATCTCTGTGCCTCTTGGATCTGGATATCTGTTTCTTTCTCAGATTAGGGAGGTTTTCAGCTATTATTTCTTCAAATAAATTTTCTGCCTCCTTTTCTCTTGTCTTCTCCTATAGGAACTCCTATAGGGACTCCTATAAAATGCAAGTTATTACATTTGATGGAGTCACTGAGTTCCCTAAGTCTATTCTCATTTTGCATAATTCTTTTTTCTCTCTTTTGTCCAGCTTGATTAATTTCCATTACTCTGTCATTTAGACCACTAATTCATTCCTCTGCTTTTCCATCCTGTTCTTTATTCCATCAAATGTATTTCTCATTTTGTTTATTAAGCCCTTTATCTCTGCTATGTTATTCTTTATCTCTGTGTTAAGGGTCTCACTCACATTTTCCATTTTTTTCCTCAAGTCCAGTAGGTATCCTTAGGATCATTACTTTAAATTCTCTATTGGGCATTTTGCTTATTTCTGTTTTGCTTACTTAGATCTCTGGTGGTGGCCTTGTCCTGTTCTTTCATTTGGGGTAAATTTCTCTTCTAATTTTGTCTAAGTCTCTGTGACTGTTTATCTGTGTTAGGAGAATCAGCTGTGTCTCCCGTTCTTGAGGGTAATGGCCTATGAAGGAGAGGTCTTATAGTGCCCTGCTATGTGGTGTCCTCTGTTCCCCAGGGCCTGATGCTTCTGGAAGTGTCTATAATGTGTACTGCATGCACTCTGCTGTTTTGTCCTGGCCACTCTATCCTTCAGTCCTGTCATGTGCAGAGGCTCTCTTTCCCTGTTGTGGGGAGCATTTGGTCTCTTGTGAAATGAGACCTGTCACCACTCCTGCTGGAACTGAGGCTGCACAAAACTCTTGGGTCAGGAGATGAAGTGTTACAGGGGTTTGGGCAGGTCTTCTGGAGAAGGGGGCCTGTAGCACTGAGACTGAAGCAAGCATGACTGGGAGAGGTGGTTCCACTAGAGCCCAGGGTGGGCAGGGGGGGGGGCTGCAAATTAGTGAGTGTCCATGCTGTGCTGTTCCCACAGGTGGCTCCATGTTTATGCTGAGGTGCAGGGGAAGGAAATGGTGCTGGTCAATTCCTTTGTTTCCTGAGGGGTCTCTCTGTGAACACTGCTTTTCTGAGACATACTCCAAGATGAGCAATTAACCTCCCCACTGTGTGCTACAGGTGCTCTTCAGATTGCTGTTTCCATGCTGTGTGTTCCTGAGCTTATTTGCCTGCCTCTGTCCAAGAGCAGCCCCAATGTCCTCTGAGTTTAACCAGAGCCAAGCACACTGACCTTTAAAACTCCAGGCTTTAAGCCCCACTGGTTGCAAGAACTCACGAATTCAGCCAGTCTTGCTTCCTAAGCCAATTGCTTTGGGGATTTGTTTACCCTATGTGGGCTCCTCTGTGTGCTAGTCTGTCTCTCACCCTTCTCTGCAGTTGTGGCTCCCTCCTCACTGCATGGCCAAGATCTCTTTCTCTCCTCAGCTATGTCTCCACCTTTCCTACCTTCTTCAATGTGACTTCTTCTCTACCTTTGGTTCTGGGGTTTGTTCTGCCAGTCTTCAGATCAATTTCTGGGGTATTTAGGATGATATGACAGTTATCTAGTTGCATTCGAGGGATGAGGCAAGTCTAGCATCTTCCTATTCCACTGCCATCTTCCCCTGCATATGCTTTAATTCTTTTTGCAAATGCAGTCCCATGCTCATGTTCTCTATGTTACTTTGTGGACCTCAAGTGTGTGGGCATAAGGAAGGCTATTTTCAGGTTCATCTTGCTGCCCTCTGAGCCCTGAGCTCTGCTTACCCCAGGTGCCCCTGCCTGGTTCATCTGCTTCTCTTCTGTGCCCAGACTGATGTTAGGGCTCAAGTGCATAGCCTCTGCTCCTACCAGCTGTCCAAGAGCAGGACCAGGAGGAGCATGTCCTTCTAGTCAGCTATTGCTAAAAAAAAGTGACAAGAGCAGGACTGAATATCCTCAGAGCAACACAAATAAGTGGAGAGTTCACAGGAATGATCATGGTAGACTTAGAATAAAAATTAGCCCCACTTTGGACAATTGTGTTTTGTCTGAATGATGACACATGTTCAGAAATATGTAGTAACACTGCAACCATACTCTGTGGAAATCAAGGGTAAAAAGTAAAAACAAAGGTGGAAGACAACTTGAGCTTCTCCTCCATACTTCCATAGAAAGCCAAAGTTAAGGGAAGAGCTTAGGATTTACTTTTTTTGTGCCTCCCCAGGACTCTACTGATGGAATTTAGCAATGAACAAAAAAAACCCATAATTCATTCATACACAGACTATCACAAATCTAAGAGTATGTATTACAGCTTCTTCCCAGGAAAGGGTAAGCTGAGGTTGTCTGTAGCTGATTTGCATTGTTCTGAGCTGCTCATCAGGCCATAGGACTGGAGTGTGTTTGAGAGCAGTGTGACAGCCTGTCATCACTGGACCACCACAGATATGTCTGTGTTGGGGCTGTGTTAAGTGTTAAGTTGCACAGGGACACCTTGGCTTAACAAGTTATTTATATGTACACTGTATGTTGGATTTTCAAGGCTGGCTACATCATTGGCAGGGCCCAGTCCAAGATGAAAATATGGGTCCCTTTGTTTATAAAGGGGGAAAAGGGCTTTTTATTCCTTTTGTGGTCTTTATCTTTCTTGACCTGATAAGCTGTTTTTTATTTTATATTTAATGTGGTGCTCCTTTAACAATAGTGATTCTCATAGAGCAAGGGCATTCTCACCAATGCCCAGGGTCCTAACCCACAATTAGGTGCATAAGGCAAGTATGCTCAACCTTGACACTCCCTGAGCCAATGCCCAGCCCTCAGAAGGAGTAGAAGGCAGTAGTGGCTGTTGGACAGGGTAGGGGAATGGACAACAGAGCTGGGGTGGCTGGGAGGCAGCAGGAGGTGGGACTGCACATGAGCTGAAGCTCCGAGAACCTGGTGCGTGCTCCATATTTCCATTAGACGTTACTTACAAAACACAAATTCAAAGATCAAATTATTAAGGATTTCAAAATGGCAACCACAGAGCACTAAGCCCCAAGCACCCTGCTTCTGAACATGTAACCCTGTGTGTCACACACTGACATCTATGCAGATGGCCTTGATTGCCATTCATCCTTTATCACTTCTGTCCAATCTCTTACTGGCAGAATTTGCACCCATATGTGCCAGGATCCCCTGTGATGAATGACAAACATAATATTCTAGAAAGGATATGGGCTGATAATGGCTTTCCTCCTTGCTCCTTGGAAAACTCACTTAATATTTATTATTCTCATTATCCTTATCCATACAATAGACATGTAAATAGCTTTTTTCTCAGAGATGTTGTGAGGGCCAAAAAAAAAAAAAAAAAAAAAAAGAAAAAGAAAACACATATATTTAAATTTATGTTTTTTTTTTTTTTTTAATTTTTAAGTCTCTGGCATCAAGCAAAATGCCTAAAATTGGGAGAAAATTTTATTTATTTATTTAATATTTATTTATTTTTAAATGTACTTTAAAAAATGTTTACTTATTTATGAGAGAGAGAGAGAGAGCGAGCGAGCGAGCATGAGTCGGGGAGGGGCAGAGAGTGGGAGATAAAGAATCTGAAGCAGGCTCCAGGCTGTGAGCTGTCAGGACACAGCCCGATGTGGGACTCGAACTCATGAACTCATGCTTAACCAACTGAGCTGCCCAGGTGCCCCTTATTTTTTTAACTAAAAAAATATTTATTTTCGGGAAAGCCCCAGTGGGGGAAGGGCAGAGAGAGGGAGACAGAGGATCCGAAGCAGGCTCTCTGCTGATAGGCTGACAGCAGCCATCTTGATGTGGGGCTCGAACTCACAAACTGTGAGAGCATGACCTGAGCCAAAGTCTGATGCTCAACCAACTCCAGGTGCCCTAGGAGAAAAATTCTTTGTGCCCACATTCTTTAAGCCATTTTTGTGGGCAGTGCCAGCCAGGTGCAATATTTTGATTCAATGATGTTTATCTTCCAGGACTCCTTTTTTATATAGCTTTTTTTCCAACTCATAGCACACTCTTTTCCCGTTGCCTGCTATCTCATTAAGTGTTATTTTACTTGGACTGGAGTGCAGTCACCCAGGTGGTAACCTATGGTTCATATTCTCCTGATTCTCACCAAAATGCACCTGCTTAGTCCTTCTGCTTTAGTCTCTCCAAGTTCTTCAGAGAGGCCATGTGATAATGTAATTTAAGTTTAATTTCCACTGCTTTAGTAGACTGAGGACATTGATGATATTTGAATTTAACCAAATATCTTTAATGTCTTAATCCAGGAAGTAAATCAGGAAGGAATTTCAGAACCCTTATGGGCAATGGTAGAGACTTATGAATAGTTGATACTACTGAATCACAGATCTGTGAACAAAGCTGGCCTGACATTGGGGTAGAAGAAGCTTTATCCCAGAGAACAGTTATAACATGAGGATCAGCATGAGTGGGCTGAGTACCTGGAGAGCTTCTGGGCCAAAAGTACAAATTCAGGCCCAGAAGCTGAATTTGGCCTTCTGACAGGTTGTTTTGTTGGTTGTGGGTGTTTCTTTTGTTTTTGTTTTTGTTTTTGTGAATGCAAATGCTATTATTAAGTGGGGTCAGCCTCTCTGGTTTACTGGAAGCCCCACCCTTCCTGTTGTCTGAACACCTCCCTCTTATTTAGGTCATTAGTCCACATCCTCATTGAGGATGAGAAATTGGTTTGGTTAAGTGACAGGCCAAGACCAGAGGGGCCGGCCCCAACAGAGCTCTGCCTTTTCTTCTGAGATCCTTTGTCAATCTTTTGCATGCTGGCCCAGGTATGCCCTCATTCCCATTAGCCAGTATTCAGAGTCTACCTGGCCTGGTGCATTAGTTTCCTAAAGGCTGTTATAAACTGGGTGGCTTAAAACAACAGAATTTTATTATCTTACAGTTAAGGAAGAGTCCAAAATCAAAGAGTCAGTATGGTTGGTGTCTTTAGGAAGCTCTGAGGAAGAAATTGTTCTATACCTCTCCTAGCTTCTGGTGGATGGCTGGCAATTCTTGGTGTTCCTTGGCTTGTACATGTTTCACTCCAACTTTTGCCTCTTCACATGACATTCTCCCCTGTGTGTGTAGGTGTGTGTGTGTTTTCTTTCTTATAAAGATACCTGTCATTGGATTAGGGCCGACCCTAATCCAGTACCCTCATCTTGACTCATTATATCTGTCTGCAATGACTTTATTTCCAAATAAGGAAGTTCCAAAGTTCTAGTGGATATGAATTTTGGTAGGATACTGTGCAACCCAGTACCTCTGAGCTAAAGAAGAACCCAGAATGCCTAGGAATTTATGTCCCTCCAACTCCTTTTCAGGGAGGGAAGTATCCCCCCGCTACACAATTTGTAGGACCCAGCGCAAAATGAAAAATGTAGTGCCCTTGTTAAACAATTATTAACAATTTCAAGATAGTGAGAGCAGAGCATTAAATCAAGTTCAGCAACTTCTGAATGAGGGGTCTTGTATGACTGCACACTCCCATGAAGCTAGTCCTGCCCTTGCCTCTGATCAGGGCAACTCAGAAGGGACACTTGGACCATTGTCCCCTGAGGGCTGAAGCCAAAGTTACTTTCTTTGATAATGCACCCTTGTTTGGCTTCCCTCACTTCCCAGTCTCACCTCTTCACTTGCCTATTGATTATTCACTTCTTAATAAACCTTTTTCATCCAAATCTCCATCTCAGGTCTACTTCTGGGAAGGAACGACAGACAGGCAGAGATTGTTCTGCTCTAATTGGATGACGTTTGAAAAGACCATTGCTGAGTCATCATGATCTTAATGTAGGAGAGCCTAGGTCTCCATTTCTTTATCTAAAGGATAAACTTCCAAAGTAAATCTTTAAATGCAGCGGGGGACTTCTGGGAAGATAGCATATATGCACTTTACTTATTCTTCATACTAAATATAACTAAAAACCATTGACACTGTATACAAAACAAACATAAGAAGACTGAAAGATGGAGAGGAGAAGGCAGATTAACTTGGGATTTAGGATTCAAGGAATGACCTGGTGGTGTGTTCTTTGGGTTCTTTTATGTCTTTCTTGCTTTCTTTCTTTCTTTCTTTCTAGACTTAGAGCAGAAGAAGTTGGAAACCTGGAAATGCCAATGGCACAGACAAAAAGAAAGAAAGAAAGAAAGAAAGAAAGAAAGAAAAGAAAAAAACCTCCACAAAGCTTGTTTTTCTAACCAAAGGACCAAAAAAGTGAAAGCATATTTGACAGAAAATTTTAGATAATAACTACTGTACTTCAGCTAAATACTACAAAACAAAGCCCGTATGTCCCCACTCCCACCGATTCCAGCAAAGGCTGAGCAAGAAACCTAGACTCTCACCCTCACCAGTTGCCCCAATCCCTTTTTTCAGACTATGTTAGAGAAGACTAGTGGAGAGTCAGGGGGCTCATTGCCCAGCAATAACAAGGCTACCCCAGATGATATCAGTGGGGGCCATGAGGGGATGAATAAATGACAAACTCCTGCTCCTCCCAGACAGGGAGGTATAGGCTAGTGGGGAGCCAGAACTTCCACCCCCACCTGGTAGTAATGAGGAGGTACATCACCCCTGAGTGTTAAAGGTGGACACCTGGGAAACCTGGGCTGTACCCTCACCTGGAAGTAACAAGGTGGCAACCTCACCACTGTTGAAGTAGTGTCAAAAGAAGTCAAACAAAACAGAAGGTATAAATAAAAGCCAATGTAATAACATAATACCTCAAATGTCCAGGCTTTACTAAAAAATCACTCATCATATCAAGAATCAGATCTCAAACAAATGAAAAGATACAATATATTCCAATACTAAGATGACAAAGACATTAGATTTATCTGATCAACATTTTATAGCAGCCATGATAAAAATGCTTCAATGAGCAATTATGAACATGCTTGAAACTAGTGGAAAACTAGAAATTCTCAGTGAAGAAATAGTTTCAGCAAATAAATAGAAGATATAAGGAAGAACCAATGGAAATTTTATGATTGAAAATTATAATAACCCAAAATGGCTCAACAGAAAATTGGATGATATAGAGGAAAGAATATGTGAACTTGAAGATAAAATAATAGAAATTACTTAATTTGAACATCAGAGATAAAGTAGGCTGAAAAAATCAGCAGAGCCTCTGGAAACTGTGGGACTATAACAAAATATTTAATACTTATCTATTGTATGCCCAGAATGAGGAGAAAAAAAGAAAGGAGGTAGGGCTTAAAAAGTCCTGGAAGAAATAATGGCTGAAAAACTTCCCACATTTGGCAAGAGGTATAAAACCATAGATTAAAGAAGCTTAGTAAGCCCCAAATAGAATTAACACAAAGAAATCCACACTAAGATACATTATAGTCAAAGCCTGAAAACTAAAGAGAAAGATAAAAAGAAAACAAAAAACAAAAAAAAACGTGAAAGCATCCAGAAAGAAACAACATCTTATCTTTGGGGGGAGAAACAATCTGAATGACAACAGATTTCTCATCAGAAACTGTGGAGACCAGAAGAAAGTGTACAATATTTTTCAAATACTGAAAGAAAAGGCCTGTTTACCCAGAAGCCTATATTCAGGAAAATATTCTTAAGAAATGAAGAAGAAATCAAGACATTTTCAGATAAAGGAAAACTAAAGAATTTATTGCCAGTAGACCTGACCTAAAAAGATGAATAAAAAACATCCTCTAAACAGAAAGGAAATAGTAAAAAAGGAACTTTGGAAAAGGAGGAAGAAGAAAGAACATAGCAAAAATATGATATATTCTCCTTTTCCTCTTGATTTTCCTGAACTGTGTTTGATTATGGAAACAAAAATTGTAACCACTGATGTGGTTCTAAATGTATGTAGAGGAAATATTTATAGTATTAGTGGGAGAAGGTAAAGGCCCATTAAGGAAAATAAATTTCTGTACTTCACTCAACTGGTAAAATGAGGACAGGACATTGTGCTAATTCATGTGTATATAATGTGATACCTAGAGCAACCACTAAAAAGCTATACAAAGAGATATACTCAAGAACACTATGGATAAAACAGAATTCTAACAAAATGTATAAGTAATTCAAAAGAGGACAGGAAAAAAGAAGACACAGAAATGAAAAACAGAGAGGAAAAAAACCTGCAAACAAAAAAGAAGTAACAGACTTAAGCCCTAAGACATACCATGCTAACCCTATCAAAAGAAACCTGGATGAGTTAGTTAGCTAGGGCTGCTGAAACAAAATGCCATAAGGTAGGTGGCTTAAACACAGGAATTTATTGTCTTACAGTTCTGAAGACCAAAAGTCCAAGATTAAGGTGTCATCAGGGCTATCCCCAATTTGAAGTTGAAGGGAAGGGTCTGTTCTAGGACTCTCTCCTAACTTCAGATAGGTCCTTGGCAGCAGAATTCCAATCTTCACATGGTGTTCTCCCTGTGCACGTATCTGTCTCCAAATTCCTCCTTTCTACATAGACATCAGTCATATTGGGTTAGAGTCCCACTCTACTCCAGCATGACCTCATCTTAACTAATTACATCTGTAATAGCCCTATGTCCAAATAAGGTCGCATTCTGAGGTACTGAGGATTAGGACTTCAACATCATTTTAGCAGGGACACAATTCAACCGACATTATTGGACTAGGTGTATTAATTTCAGATAAAGCAGACTGCAGAGCAAGGAAGATTATCACGGATAAAAAGGAGCATTACATAATAATAAAAGGATCCATTTTCCAAGAAGACTTAACAATCCTTAATGGGTATGTACCTAACAACAGAGCATAAAGATATATGAGGTAGTGTGTGGGAGGATGGGTTAAATAAGTTATGGAGTTTAAGGAGTGCACTTGTTGTGATGAGCACAGGGTGATGTATAGAATTGTTGAACTGCTATATTGTACATCTGAAATGAATATAACTGTATGTTAACTATACTGGAATTAAAATAACAAAATATGCAAGGCAAAAATTGGTAGAACAACAAGGAAAAATAGATATATCTGTTATTATAGTTGGAGATTTCAACATTCTATCAGTAATTGACAGATCCAGCAGGCAGAAAATCAGTAAGGATAAAGTTGAACCAAACAACACCATCAATCAACTGGATCTATTTGACATTTATAGAATACTTCATCTGACAACAACAGAATACACATTTGTCTTAAGCTCAGTTAGAACATTCACTGAGATAGATCACATTTTGGGTCATAAAACACACCTTAACAAATATAAAAGAATAGAAATAATGCAAAGTATGGTCTTAGATCACAATGGAATTAGATTAGAAGTCAACAACAGAAAGATGGCTGGAAAAATCCCCAGATGTTTGAAGATAAACATCACACTTCTACATAACACATGGATCAGGGAAGTCTCAAGAGAAATTTAAAAATATCTTGAACTAAATAAAAATGAAATACAACTCATCAAAACTTGTGTGATGTAGCAAAAGCAGTGTTTAGAAGGGAGTTTATAACAATGAGTATGTATATTAGGAAAGACGAAAGATCTAAGATAAAATCCAAGGGATTTGAGAGCAAAGAGAATTAGTGGTAACAGAGAGAGTAATTTTATCATAAGAGTCAATCTACCAAAAAACATAATAATCCTAAATATGTTTGTACCAAACAACAGAGCTGCAAAATACATGAAGGAAAACTGATAGCAATGAAAGGAAAAATAAACAAATCCATAATTATAGTTGGGAACCTTAATAACTTTTAGTCAACAATTGATAGAGCAATTAGATAGAAAATCAGCAAAAATTTAGAAGCAGTCAGCACCATCAACTACAAAGATCTAATTGACGTTCGTAGAAAATGTCACAGCACAACAGCAAAATACACATTCTTTTTAAATGCTCACAATACATATACCAAAATAGACCACAGCCTTGACTTTGAAACAAATCTCCACAAACTTTAGGGAATTAAAACAATAGAGAATATATTCTTCAAAGACAATAGAATCGAACTGGGAATTAATAATAGATAATAGGAAAATTTCCAAACACTTGGAAACTTAACAACCCATTTCTGAATAATCCATAGGTTAAGAAGGAACTCTTAAGATAAATTTAAAACTTATCTATTGGATTGAGGGGCACTTGGGTGGCTCTTTCCATTAAACATTCAACTCTTGATCTCAGCTCTGGTCTCGATCTGAGGGTTGTGAGTTCAAGCCCTGCGTTGGGCTCCATGCCCAATGTAGAACCTATTTTTAAAAAAATACGCTGGATTGAATGAAAATACAACTCAAAATTTGTGAGAAACAGCTAAAGCCATGCTGAGAGGGAAATTTATAGCGCTAAATGCAAATATTAGGAAAGATGAAATGCCTCAAATCAATAATCTAACTAAGCTCCTACCTCAAGAACCTAGAAGAAGAAGAACAAAATAAACCCGAAGCAAGTAGAAGGAAGGAAATAGGTCAGGGCAGAAATTAGTGAAATTAAAATAGAAAAAAAAAGAAGATTATTTTAAAAAAGAAATAGGTGTAAATCTAACATGGCAGGTTGAGGGACTCATATACTGAAAATTATAAAATGCTCCTAGTTTATTCTTTTTTAAAATTGTCTTAGGTACTCAGTTCCTTTTCCTTTCATATGCCTTTTAGAATACACACTCACACATCGTTGTTGGGGATGTAAAATAGTATAGCAGAGAAACAGTGTGGCAGTTTCATAAAAAGCTAAACATGTAACCACCATGCAACCTCCCAATTGTATCATAGGTATTTTTCCTAGGGGAATGAAAACTTACATTCACACAAAAATATATACAGGCATGTTTATAGCAACTTTATAATAGCCCCAAACTGGAAACAACCCAGATGTCTTCCAACAGAGGAAAAATTAAGTAAACTGTGATATGTCCATGTCATGGAATTCTACTCCACAATAAAAAGAACAAACTATGGATACATTCAACAACTTGGATAAATCTCCAGGGAGGTACGCTGTGTGAAAAAAAGCCAATTCTGAAAGGTTACCAACTGCATGATTCCATTTATACAACATTCTTGAAATGACAAAATTTAGAAATGGAGAACAGAGTAGTGGTTGATCAAGGTTTAAAGATTAAGTAGGTGTGGGAGGGAAGCAGGTGTGGCTGTAAAAGCACAACACGAAGCATCCTTGTGGTATTGGATATGTTCTACAACTTGACCATATCCATGTCAATATCCTAGTTTTTATATTATATTCTAGTTTTGCAAGGTGTCTTTTTGAGGGAAACTAGCTAATGGGTACATGGGATCTGACTATTTTATTTCTTAAATATTATGTTAATCTACAATGGTTTCAAAATGAAAAAGTTTAAAAAAAAAGATGTACTAAAGGCTTTCTAATAATATTCCATTCTAGGCTTTATTTTAACTATTCTTGATTTTTTTTCTTTTTTTCACCTTTGCAGCAATTACTATAATTGATTCGTGTCTTTCTGGACAGGGATTTTAATAGGAAAGAGGTAAGAAGGAGACCTCAAAGAAATAAGTCTATTGTCGATAAGAAAAAAAGACAAAAACAAAACAAACAATATTTATAAAAATGCATGCTTCCCAAGTATTCATCTCCCTCAGAAAATTTGAGAGTTTGCAAGACCTTGTCAGTGTCTGTATTATCCCTAATGCTGACACCTGCTTTGCCACTGAGTGGGCTGTCACTCAGTTCTCCTCCACCAGTTCAGTGTGAAAAACATTCTTTGCTTCTGTGTGACAGTGACCAAACTCCCACAGAGACTGACAGTTTCATTCTGGATCCACCAAAACATGCCAGGCCACTAGTAGACTCTGGGCTTTCTGTGCGATGGTTTGCTTCTGTGTCATGATTAATTAGTAAGCCAAGTTCACTTTGCTGTGCTTCATGATGAGAGTACTACCTTCACATTGTTCTGACCATGAGATGTCAGGGTTTGGGCTACCGTATGAAGGTCAGCCATATCTTTCTTGTGTACTGTAAGCTTCTTCTTCATGTTTCTCATGAGCTTTTTCTATGACAGTAGCCTGCATAAAATCAAATAGACCACACACCTGAGCCAGGAGGTAAGTCTCAGGCTGTGCTTTTCTCACTGTAGTACTATTCCTTTTGGTCTTTGGACCTTACAGACCTTATGCCTCTTTCCTTATTTAAGTTACTCTTGGATAGCAGGATTTCTGTAAGATAGATCACAATCTTTCTTTTCTGGGCATCACCTTGTGTTTTATGACATTTTGAAAAATATTGGATCTTGTGTTCTACATCCTGATCTCTAAAAAACTCTACAAGAAGTGAGGGTCTAATGTATGTGTAATATACAGGCACTAGACTAAGTCTCTGCCAAGGCCACTGTGGAGTCATAAAACAGCATTTTTCAAGCTGAGATCCCAGGGAATTGTGAATTTATAAGAAATTTAAATTTCTTGTGTTTTTATTATAATGACAACCTAATAAAAATACTAATGGAAACTTTGGGGATCATCTGGATACTCCTTAGGAAGATATGGCCATTGATTACAGTGTAATTTGGTGCTATGTAGTTTCACATTAATAATTGCAGATGTGGCAGAAAACAAGCAAAGGAGGGCATAATGTGTAATCAGGGAATTCTTCCAAGTAAAGGCCAAATGATGTCATGGCTTGACAAAATTTTCACAATAGTTCAAGGGGAGAGAATGATGGGAGAACTGTCAACAAATAGAACACAGTGGTAGAATTTGCAACTACATGGATGGAGCTAGAGGGTATTATGCTAAGCGAAATTAGTCAGAGAAAAGCAAATATCATATGACTTCACTCATGAAGATTTTAAGATACAAAACAGATGAGCATAAGGGAAGGGAAGCAAAAATAATATAAAAACAGGGAGGGGGACAAAACATAAGAGACTCTTAAATATGGAGAACAAACAGAGGGTTGCTGGAGGGGTTGTGGGGGGAGGATGGGCTAAATGGGTAAGGGGCATTAAGGAATGTACTCCTGAAATCATTGTTGCACCATATGCTAACTAACTTGAATGTAAATTAAAAAACAAACAAACAAAAACAGCCGCATCCTAAACTCACCAAGTTGTGCACATTAAATATGTATAGCTTTTTGTATGTCAATCATTTGCCAATAAGGTGGTTTAAAAAAAAAACATGTTTTGAAGTTAAACACACACACACACACACACACACACACAAACAAAAAACCCACAGTGGTAGAGGGAGAGCTCTGGAAAATTGTATTCCATCTGTAAGCAGAAGCCTAGGTAATGCAAACTAGTATTATCCATCCCATTGGATTAATAATGTCAAGTATTAATGAATAAAAGTAATTGAAATTTAATGATAATATCAGATTAAAATTTTTATTGGATTCATCATTTTGTTGTTTCAAATCTCTAACATTATTTGCATAAAAATTTATGTCATTCTAAGTTTACCTATTTAAAGAATATTTTGATTATAATCATCAAAAACAGTACTGGATGTCCACAAGAATGCTTTTCCTTTAAGCATTATGCTGTCACAGAATAATTTTTGAACTGGAAAGTTCCTCAGCGATTTAGTAGAGGAGAAACAGAAGCCTCAAGAGATTAAAGGACTTTACAAGGTCAGACAACTAATCCTCAGCAGGGTTATGACAGCACCAGGTCCTGGTGTCCATCCTAGGCCCCCTTCCAAGGCACGGCTGTTCAAGAGAGTGATCCAGGAAGGTGGATTATTCAGTCTTGAATGATTGGGTCAAGATATCTTCTCTAAAACAGAGGTTGGGAGCTTTACTTTTTCTTTTGCAGGCTGCTAACTCACGGGATATATCATTGGTGGGCCAGACACAATAGAAAAACAAGAGGAGAGGTTTAGAGACAAGACTGAACATCCTTCCCCACCGACCCCCAGCAACCCCATCAACTACACCTCTATCATATTTGACTGAGTAGAAGATGACACATGATGTGCTGAAGTGCTATTTTTAACACATCTAGGGGCGCCTGGATGGCTTAGTTGGTTGAGAGTCCGACTCTTGATTTCAGCTCACATCATGATCCCAAGGTTATGGGATCAAGCCTTGTGTCAGGCTCCTCACTGAGCATGGAGTCTGCCTGAGATTCTCTCTCTCCCTGACTCAGGCTCTCTCTCACAAAAAAAAAAAAAAAAAAAAGGTAAACATTTCTAAATAGGGGGCACCTGGGTGGCTCAGTTGGTTAAGATCTGACTTTGGCTCAGGTCATGATATCACAGTTCATGAGTTTGAGCCTCCTGGCAGGCTCTGTGCTGACAGCTCCGAGCCTGGTGCCTCCTTCAGATTCTGTGTGTCTCTCTCTCTTTCTGCCTGTCCCTGCTCTGTCTCTCTCTCTCTCAAAAATAAAATAAACGTTAAACATTTTTTAAAAAATTTAAACGTTTCCAAATAGGTGTCACAGATTGTATGCATTAGACAATGGCCTACCCAACAGTTCACTTATGGAAGGTTCTCTTCTGCTTTAAAAAAAAAAAGACTCACCTCTTTGAGGGCATCATCACTAAAGCAGAATGATAAATTCTGAAATTTAAGTTTAGGTTTTTTAACCTTGAATAGATAATGAAATGATAGATTCTCAAGCTTGTGCTGTTTGTAGATGACAACCATCTGAAATATACTAGCATAATGTATGTTTCATTGGGTCTAGCTACCCAGCAAATGATACAGGAATGTCTTCAGATAATTTCTAGGGGCCCCCAGGGGTAGCTTCCAAGTACTTACCAACACGGTAATTACCAAACGGTGTTGGTCATTTCTACAGTTTAATTTCCCCTGTGCTTGTCCTGTCTATTGGACAGCTCCATCATCCCCTTTTCCTAACTGTTTTTTAGGACTACTCCAGCCCTGGTTCCTGCTGATAGTGTTATTGTTTCTCTAAGACCCTCATTCCTCCCATCTTGGCTAGAACCCCTGCATTTGCAGCCTCCTCTATGCTGCCCATACAGACAATGTAATGGCATGAACTTTTTGTTCCCTCCAGGACTGCTAGTTACCTTTTGAAATTACCTAAACAGGAATCTCTATATCCACTAGTGTCAGGACTTCTTCATCTGGAGTCCACTGATCACCCAGGCGGCTAAAAGTAGAATTCAGAAAATCTATCCATTTGGATGGCAAAAAAATTACATCTTTGTTTTCATTATTCTCAAACTGAAAAACTGTATTTCCCTCCATTATGAAAGTAGGCAGAAAACTACAGTAGAAGGGGAGTACCAATGATTCTGCCACAGAAGAAATCTTAGGTATTTTCATGGAAGTTACAGTTGCAGACATCTCCAAATGTTGTTCAGACTCATTATTACTTTGAAATCATAATAATTATTAGACTTGCCACTAGATTTTGTTATTTGAAGTGTTAATAAAAAAACACAAAGGGCGCCTGGGTGGTGCAGTGGGTTAAGCATCGGACTCTTGGTCCCAGCTCAGGTTTGTGAGTTTGAGCCCTGTATCAGGCTTCTGTGCTGATGGTGTGGAGCCTGCTTGGGATTCTGTCTCTCCTTTTCTCTGCCCCTCCCCTGCTTGTGCGTACTCTCTCAAATAAAAAAAAAATTAAAAAAATAAAGAAACACAAATTATTATAGCAAAAATTTTTAAAAATATTTTGAGAATTGTATTTTAATATAATTGGTTTCCTTTACAATCCTATGTATTTTATTTTATTGATTTAAAAGCTACTCACCTCCTCTCACCCTGAGAAGGGGTCCATGGGAATGCACCATGGTCCACAAGAATCAGAAGACCTATGAGCTTACCATTTACCGGTTGCACCAAGACCTTGGACCCTACTTGGTCTTCCCTTTACAAAGGACCTTATCACCAGGCTCAACTAGAAACTTGTCTGGTCCTGTGGTCAGGACATTGCTGTGTTGGCTTTAGAATGACTCTTTCTGGCCAGGTATGTGCCATAGGTTGAACTGTGTCCTCCAGAGTGATATGTTGAGGTCCTAACCCCTGGTACCTATGAATATAACCTTTTTGGAAATAGAGTCTTTGTGGATATAATCAAGTTAAGATGAGATCCATTGAAAGACAAAATTCAACTGACCAAATTTTAAAGATTTTCTTGACTTTATTCAATGATCCAGGAATCAGGCAACATTCCATCTAGCAGACAGAAAGGAGCTCTGAGGAGCCGTACAGAATTAAAGACTTTGATAGGCAGAATGGAGCAGGACAAAGAAGTTATACTAGCAAAAAGTGGATTGGCTATGGGAAGATCACCTTCCTTTAAGGGACAGCAGGAGCCTATCGGGCAGATTACCTCACTAGTGATAACCAAGTAATTCCAGGTTGACCCGTTTAACATTTTATTCCCGGAAAGTCTGAGATTGTAATTAAGGATTAAGACTCAGTTTGGCAAGGTAGGACTTAGCATAAGTGACTCCATTTTGGGCCTGTTATCTTGTTTTTAACAGAATGTACTGGAATCTAATCCAGTTTGACTGGTGTCCATATAAGGAGAGACACACAGGGAGAATGCCATGTGACCGCAGAGGCAGAAATTGGAATGAGGCAGCTGCAACCCGAAGAACAACAGGAATTGCTGGCCACCACCAGAAGCTAGGGAGAGAGAAGGAATGATTCTACTCAGTGTCTCAGAGTGAGCATGGCCTTGCTGACACCCTGCTTTTAGACTTGTAGCCTCCAGAACCAGGCAAGAATAGATTTCTTTGTTTTAAAATACCAATATTGTGGTGCTTTGTTAGTGCAGCCCTGAGAAATGAATCCAATGTGCATCAGAATGCCTAATGAAGTAAGAGTGGGAACCTCACTGAGGTCACAAAACTGGTTGTGTGACTTTCAGGACCTTGTTGACAATAAGGCTTGTCCATGTGGCAGAATCTGGTCTGAGCCTAACACTGATTGTTACATGCCATCTGGTTGTTAGATTGTGGGAAAGGAAATATATAGCAGCCACCCATTTCCAACTGGCAGAGCCTAGAGATACCCAAAATAGTAGCACAATTGTTGGACCTAGGGATTAGCTTCGCTTAGTTGAAAACAGGATGGCTCTCTCCCTTTTTGTGTTACACTCAACTCAATTTCCCCCCATCTCATAGATGTTTCCAGTGAAACTGTCTCCTTACATTTTTACTCATTGCCCCTTCTTTCTTTGGGATTCACACACAAGTCCAGGGAAGGCTGGGTGGAAACCGAACTCTCAGGCAAAATATATGCTGGTTCTACATAATTCTGTCACCTTCTTCCTTTGGATGAGTTCCCTCCCAGGAAGAGTTCAGTCCCTTACACACAGACATATGCAAGTCTATCCAGTGGGTTTGCTAGAGTTCCACCTTGTCTACTTCCCCAGGCAGGGTTTTATCTGCATCAGGACCTTCCTCTCTATCAATGCAATAGTCTTGTTTACCCTAGAGGTCAAACTATATTAGGGTACCAGTTCAGACCCTCATTTTAGAAGACGCTTTGAGCTCTCAGGCAGAAGCGTTCTGGGCCTTGAACTTCTTACCTCCCTGGTTTGGACGCTTGAAGGGATGGTGGAAGATTGAGAATCAGTTAGGTAGGGACATCTCATTGCTTATAGCTACCACTCCTTCCCTCTTAAGTACCCATGCTTGACTCCAAATCTCCCTATATCCAAGCTAATTTTTCTATTGAGACCTCTGCCTTCTCTTGTCTAGAAATGTACCCTAAAGTCTGCTCCTGCTCCCAATATGTATGTATGTATGTATGTGTGTGTGTGTGTGTATATATATATATATATATATATATATATATATACATATACATTCCCCCAGACCAATATGCAAAATCAAATATTGATCTGCATAATTTACACTCATGTAATCTAATCTTCAAGTGTCAGAAAAAGTCTTCAACCTTCTCCATTCCAGAGAAACTCTACAGCTCCTTTGTTCTCACTAAACACCTTCAAACACAACACCTTCTAGTCCTGTGCCCCCAATTAAGTTTTCCATTAAAGAAAAAGCTGTTGTTCAAAATGTCTGTGAACAAGCCCTTCAAGTAACTAAACTACCCAGCTAATTTTAGCCAAGAGAATTTTAGCCAAGAGAAATGAGCTAGCTCTCATTTATTGATTGAAATATAATTTACATACCATAAAATCCATTCATTTAAAGTATACAATTGGGGCACCTGGGTGGCTCAGTTGGTTGAATGTCTGACTCTTGGTTTTAGCTCAGGTCATGATCTCATGGTTTTTGGGTTCAAGCCCTGCATCGGGCTCCATGCTGACAGTGCAGAGCCTGCTTGGGATTCTCTCTCTCCCTCTTTCTCTGCTCCTCCCATGCTCACTCTCTATCCATCTCTCTCAAAATGAAAAGAAAATAAAAAAAAAATAAAGTGTACAATCAAGTGGTTTTTATTATAGTCACAGAATTGTACAACCATCATCACTAATTCCAGAATGTTTTCATCACACCAAAAAGAAACCTTGTATCCATTAGCATTCACTTCTCATTATCCTTTCTATCAAATTCTCTTTATGTATAACTCAAAGAAAGAGAGGCAGGTGGCTGTATGGATCCCCAGGAGACACTGGGAGTCAGGGGTTAAGTAGGTGTGGTAGTAGCAAGTGTGAAGAACACCCAGCACTCTGACTTTGTAAACTTCAGCCACACATGCTTCATTAACAGAAAGGCTTTGATAACCATGGAAAATGTATAACAAGTTCAGGCATCTTTGTTTATGATTCCCTGGAGTGTTGCTGTAGGTGGTTGCTAGCTTTCAGAGCAAATAGAAACAAACTGAAATGTCCACTGAATGACTAGAAACTTGATTCTCTTGGACGCAGTCCACTTGGGCCCGTTTGTCCTCACAGCAACCATTTGTTGGAACTGGTATTGCCCAACTGACATCATCTGTGCCCTTCTCCATGGCAAGGCTATTATTACATCACCAGCTAACTAAAGTTCTACAAGATGAGAATAATTTTAAAGATACCTTTGGAGAATACAACTTAGCCTTAAAATATATAAAAATAGGCATATCCATTTTGTTAGGATTTTTTTCTGAATGATCTATAATAATTCTAACCTTACTTTTAATTTTCAAAGTATAGTATCATGCATCTTCAAATAATATAAAAGGGCATTTGTTATTTTTAAATAAAGTTCCAAACACTTTTTAGCAGTGCTTTTTTCTATTGGTAGTACTTACTACTTGTATGTGAATGGTATGTTTTTACCTTGGTATTTTTTAATTAAATTCATTTAATTTCCTTTATACATTTTCATATCATGTCCTCATAATAATCTCTTATAACAATTTATGCATTTTTATTTATCAAAATTTACCATATTGGAAGTTAAAACTAAAAACTTTAAGAACTCTTTAATTCATTAAAAACTAATAACCAATCCATTATGCATTAACATAACATATTTTAAATAAAAATAAGTATATATTCTAAAAAATTCAGTGGGAAAGAGTGGCATTGTTTTACATCTTTTCAAATATCTTTAATGACTGTCTCCGTAGGAAACAGTTAGATTATGTTACCTACTTTCAAAAATAACAGCTTTATTGAGATATAATTTACATACCCCATACCATTCATCCATTAAAGTATACCATTCAATGGTTTTTAAAATATTCAGAGTCGTGAAGCCATCACCACAAATAATTTTAGAGCATTTTTATCACTCCCAAAAGAAACCTTGCATTCATTATCAGTTACTTCTTATTTTTTCTTATGCATACACAAACCCGCCCACCCCCTCGCCACCATGGCCTTGCTCTAGCAACCACCAATTTATTTTCTGTCTCTATGGATTTGCTTATTCTGGACATCTCATATAAATAGAATTAAACAATATGTGGTCCTTTATGACTGATTTCTTTCACTCAGCATAGTGTTTTCAAGGTTCATTTACATTGTAGCTTGTTTTGTAATCATTTATTTTTATTGCTGAATGATATCTCATTATATGTATATACCACATTTTGTTTATCCATTTATCAGTTGATAAACATTTGGCCATATTTCCATTTTTTGACTATTATGAGTAATGCTGCAATGAGGTTTGTATATGGTTAAAGGTTTATTTAGAAGTGTGTACAAGTTTTTATATAAACATTCTTTTATTTTTGCTATCTTAGTGAGTGGGAAGGACTATCTGATTATGGTTTTGATTTGTATTTCCCTAATGATTAATGATGTTGAACATCATTTCATGGGCTTGTATATCTTCTTTGGAGGAATATCCATTCAGATCCTTTGTCCAACTTTTAATTGGGTTATTTGTTTTTATTGTTGAATTGGCTTTGTTTGCTTTTACAGAGAGAGTGCCTAAGCCAGGAAGAGGGGTAGGGAGAGAGAGAGAGAGAGAGAGAGAGAGAGAGAGAGAGAGAGAGAGAGAGA